>NC_134887.1:10215716-10293216 GCF_041734735.1 Babylonia areolata
GAGGTGAGGCAAAACCCTCAAGACCCTAGCTGTGAATCCCAATGTTGGGAGAGCAGCAGCTATGGAAGGAGTGTCACTTATGGCCAGAGCAGAGAGGGAGGTTGCACCACCAACTATGAATCCCAGAGATGGGGAAAGTAGCGGCACGGGGAGGTGCATATCACCATCTGCTGGTTGTAAAGAAAATATATTAGGTGTGCCCTACAAGGCCAGAGCAGAGAGGGAGGTTGCACCACCAGCCGTGAATCCCAGGGATGGGACAGCAGCGGCACCAGGAGGTGCATATCACGTTCAGTGTCTTGATCGATTCTGCCTGCACTTCGCTGTTGTTATATTAACGAACTATCTCGCATATTCCCTAAGGTGTACGTAGGCCCGGGCTATCCTGACACTTCAGTAGGGCTTTCGGCACTTTACCAGTTCGTAATCGCGACTTCAACAAGTCAAGCCTGCAGGATACATTAGAGGCAATGAAGAAGGCATGTGAAGCACACACAAAAAAAGCAGAAAAAAGCGGGTGCTCTATGACCTGCATGCAACTGAGGCCACACAATTTTTTAAAATAAGATTTTTTTTTTAAGTCAAGCCTGCCATTCAGTTTTGTGTGTGTGTGTGTGTGTGTGTGTGTGTGTGTGAATAGAACAGAATAGCTTTTATTGCCATGAAACCTTAAGGTTTATAAGACACAAATGCAATGGTAAATGAATGAATGAATGAAAAATACACAATTAATTAATCAATTAATGCAATAAATTGTAACACCATTCATAAACAAATTTTCCTAATCTTGAGTTATTGCCTTTTCCTGCAGATACCCCATACAGTGACTGAATAATCATAATGTGAGTGTGGTCACTATACGGAAGGAAGAAAGGAATGAGACAAAGGCGTGACGTAAATCAGGGATGACGTCAAATGCATATAAATATCATACTTGAGCTCTACTCTACCGTAGGCTATGATTTTTGCGTCATAGGCTACGAAGCTTGCCTTTAAAGTAAGAAAGAAAATAAAAAGAAAATGTAAAATTAATCAATTATGCCCAACACAACTAATGCAAATAACTGTAGGCTAGCAAATGTAAAACAACAATTTGAAATAATTCATATGACACTGCAACAATCACCACTGCCCAGAAAAATGACGCCTTCGTCATTTCCTCCAGAAAATTATACTTAATTGGTTGATGGCGATAAATACCAATCCATTACATGTATTTCATCTGACAATGAAAACAATCAAAATAATTACAATTGAAACTTGCATTTATTTCCTTTGAAAACCGAAAAGTAATGCAACCGATTGTTGCTTTACACAAGTGGGAATAATCAACAAAAAGCGACTGTCGGGCAATTCAGGTGAGGTAACCTGTAAGAAAACATTCTTTCTGGTCTTCGTCCTTGATCAGACATCTGAAGGGATTTTCCATGGCATGCTACAATAGTGTTTTACAATGTTTTCCGTGACGTCTTAGTTCAGGGTGTGACGCATTTTTGTTTTTTTGTTGTTGTTTTTTTGTTTTTTGTTGTTTGTTTTTTGGTTTGTTTGTTTTTGTTTGTTGTTGTTGTTTTTTGTTGTTGTTTTTTTGTTTGTTTGTTTTGTTTTTTTATGGAGGAAGGCTTAACAGAACTTGGAAAGGGGGGTTCTGCGGGGATGGCACAGTCTGTGTGTGAAGTGCTGCACAGTGTTGTGTTTATTCTGTGTATAATGTGTGAGTAATCGAAACACCTTTATCCGCCATGGACATAATTGACTGTGTGGAGTTCAGTCACAGTGATTCTACGGACGTTGTGCATATGATCCTTTCCAGTCAAGCTTCTTCAGGGTTACTTCCTTTTGGATATGTTCGTGTCGGTTCCCGAGTTTGTTTACCTGTCATGTGCCTTGTGAACATCTTCACTTCTGAACGCTGGAGCGTTGTGCTTCGCGTGGATTGTGGGTGTTCGTGTGGAGTTTTTGCAGGGCGTGGACTTCTGTGCTGTGGTCGCGGTGACGTTAACGTAGCCAGTTGCACTGCTCGGACGGAAAGATCGCGTAAGGCCGTAACCCGCTACTGTGTCTGTAATACGTCACTTTCATTCACAAGCATTGAGGAAGACAAACGCCGAAATATTTGCTGTCGGACAGCGTTGTTGTTATTTGTTTTCTTTTTTCTTTTCTTTTTATCTCTCTCTCTCTCCTCTCTCCCGCACCTTCAGAAGCTCACAAAGAGTCATTTAACATCAGGCAGAGACTCATCTGTGACAGCAGGAACATAATATATGTCCTGTTCTGCGATATCTGTGCACACAAGCAATACGTGGATCAGACCCAGAATTCTCTCCGGGAAAGAATACACCAGCATAGGTCTGACATAGGTTTGAACAATTCAGCAAAGCGAACGTGGGTCACATGCACTTTCACGAGCCTGGTCACACGCAGGACAACATAAAGGTCATGGCCACTGAAGTATATCTGAAGAATAAACAAGCAAGGCTCAAGAGGGAACAGTTCTGGATGGCGAAATTGAGGACAGTCCACCCTTTTGGTCTCAACACGCTACGACTGGATATCTGAAGTTATTTCGGCCTGAAAGCTGTGTTTGACAATGACGATGGATCAGTTCCAGAGACCGACTGGTGTGAATGCTAACTTGTGTGAAAATAACAACTAGTACTACTACAACGACGACGGCAATGACTATGACTACCACCACCACAACTACCACAGCTACTACCACTTCCATGACCATTACAGCAACAACCACCACTACTACGACGACGACGATGACGACGACAACGACGATGATGACGACAACGATGACCGCTACTGACTGTGGGTGTGGAGGTGTGATGCTGGTGCTGATTATGGTGATAGATGTCCTACTATTCTAGTTCATTCAGTTGTTTATTTTCTTTTATCTTTTATTTTTACATTTTTTCATAAATTAATCATAGATGTAAAATTCAACCCTTTCCCTTTCTTTCCCCTTACCAGTACTTTTCTTAGATGCCTCTCTTTTTTTGTAATACAGCCCATTGTTCTCAACGATTTGATTGTTTATAACTGTACTCCCCCCCACCCCCCGCCACCTCCTCCCCCCCTCACACAAACACCCCTCCCTTTTTAATTTTTTTTGTATCTTTTTAATTTTTTTGTTCTTATTTATCTATTCGTTTATTCATTTTTTTCTTGTTACTTTTTTTAAATTAATTTTGTATTTTTTTTAAATCTATTATTATTATCATCATTCTTAATCTTCTTTTGATTATCCCCCCCTTTATTTTCTTTCTGTCTTTATTTTAAATATCTATTTATTTTATTTCTTTATCTATATCATTGATTTTTATTTCATTTTTCTTCTGATTGTTATTATTTATCGTTTTATTTCTCTACTGTTGATTGAGTTATTCAATAAGTTAGGTTTTAAGGAACTTATTTTTTGTAAGTAGAAGAAAACAGGCAATTGCAATTGTTTAGGCTCTGGGCGAAACCTGGCATTGTGAAATTGCATCACAACATGTACGTCATGGCGTGCGTGCGTCATAATAGCTGCGTAAGAGTGACCCTGGTAACATGTAAACAACTTATCCCTTGAGGAAGGAACGTGATCGTTCCGAAAATTTGGAATATTTGACAGATTGATGTGTTTGTTTTCCTCTCTCTCTCTCTCTCTCTCTCTCTCTATATATATATATATATATATATATATATATATATATATTATGCTACTTTCCATTATTCACCATTCCCCTGCCCGATCCCTGGGAATAAGTAAATTGGGATAAGGCAGCATTAAGGCATTCCTCCGGTTACGAGGCCGGTGTCCTTTCTATCGACATAGCTAGGTCCCTGCCTTGAACCATAAAGTTATGTGTATGCTTGTTTGATGTCCCAGTGTGAATGTATAAATAATTACAGGTCCTGGGTACGTATCAACAATTCAGCGATTCCTCCTATTATTTATTTTTTTTTTTTAGTATTTCTGTGTCTTGAGTACACACACACACACACACACACACACACACACACACACAGATATATACATATATACACACACACACACAGATATATACATATATATATATATGTGTGTGTGTGTGTGTGTGTGTGTGTGTGTGTGTGCATCAATATTCAGTGATCCTCATCTCACTGGCGGTTAGATTGTTGTTAACAGCTATCAGCTTTATCATATCTCTGTATCCTTCTGGATCCAGCATGACAACCACAGACGGCCTGCACCAGACTCTACACAGTCTGCAGGGCGAGGGAGAAAAACTTACCCCTTGAGGAAGGAACGAGACCGTTCCGAAAATTTGGAATCTGTGACAGATTGACGTGTTTGAGGAAGAGAGGGAGAGCAAGATAAGGAAGAGAGAGAGAGAAAGGGGGAAGAGAGAGAGAGAGAGAGAGAGAGAAGGGAAGGTGGGGGGCGGAGGGTGGAGGATGTGGGTGGTGGGGCTGGGGGTGGGAGGGCATATGTATAGTAAAAGAGGAAGCATATAAAGAACTCGGATTGAAAATTACGTCAAGTATGACACAATAACATTTTGCGTCACGTACAACTTTGACGAAGTTTCACTCATCACGTCGCTGAGGAAGATCCGAGACCGAAAATTTCGTTCTTGTGCAAAAAGCTTGTTGTTTGTTTTTCTTTATATATATATAATATTCTTCCGCAATGTGGCTGGAACATACCAGGTGGAATGCGCTTCTCAAAGTACGGAGGATGCAGCCCGATCGCAACCTCCATATTGATTGGGAACGCCTCTAACTCCTGCGACGTGGGGTCGCAGAAGGAGGCGCAAGTCCCCACCGATTGGACCTCCTTCTGGATCCAGTACACACACACAATCACTGAATATTGATGCACACACACACACACACACATTGGACCTCCTTGCCAGCTGGCACGTAGGCACCATCCAAGACAGCAGCCAAGCTAGAGCCAGCCTGAGAGTGCAAAACTCGGATGGTGTGGTCCAAATGGAAGGGACCGGCGCAGTGAGTGCGCCATGATTCCGGTCTGCTTGGAGGCAATCTGGACGCGAGAAGGAGGGCGGCTTTCCAATGGATCAACGCCGCTGCTGAAGTCAGGGGTACAGCCTGTTGGTGTACCGATTTCGGCAATGGGTTCCAGAGTTTAAACCAGCCAAAATATGGTACCCACTGAATTCGTTTAACTGTTGGTTTTGTTGCCTCGTTTTCATTTGGACGGTGTAAATAAATAAAAAAATAAATGAAAAAGATAAAGAGAAAGAAAATGTGAAAATAGCCGAAAATGGAGAGAGAAAAAAGGCCACACCGAAGCGTTGGTCCAAAGAAGCCAAATTTCACAGAGAATGAAATTGCAGCACTGCTAGAGCTACGTGGTGTCCATGGATTTTTAAACACTGGTTTAAAAAACTACAGAATTTGGTCACTGTAGCGTCGCGGATAAAGTAAATGTTGTTAGGGGGGCATGTTCGCGATGTTGAATCGGTGAAAAAAATGGAAAGGCCCCATGGCTGATGTGCTAGCCAAACAGGCCAGTGCTTCGAAGACAGGTGCAGGCGAGCCCCCCCGCACCTGTTCCATTTGAAGACTTAATCATGCAAATAATCCGATCTGGAAGTTGTCTGGCCACAGGTGGTGTGATGAGTTTTACAAGTCTTCCTGGAGGACTGATTGATGTATAATCATCTCCCCTGCTGCACTTCCAACACCCATCCTCCTGAATCTTAGTCTAACTGTGGCACTGTATATAACACACTTTAGCATTTTAAGCTACCAAGCATTTGAGTATACCGCGACCATTCATGTTAATGACATAGTTTGTGACTGAGCATTGTGAAGTCGATGTTTGGTGTGCATCAAATCAAAGCAAAACATCTGGTTGTTCTTGCAAGACAAGAGTTCAATAACATGAGGTTCTTTTAAGAAAAACAAAGAACACATCTGCAAAAATTATATGACACTGCAAGCATGATGTCTTCTATCTGATCTTACGATAATTGACATGTTGAATGCGATTGTTCAAACAGAAAAGAGAACCTGAGAAAAGAGAACCAGGACAACTCAAATTAAATTAAATTAGGGTGCTTAGAGCCTTGCCGACTACTAAGGTCATCTCAAGACTGTCGCTACTTCAGCATCTACAAGGGGGGAAAATACAATAAAAACTAATCACTGCCTCAGTCTTTTCACTCAAAACGTCTTTTTTTAAAAATCTTCCAGAGTTTAAAACATTCAAATCTGATTTAAAATGTTCACTTCTTTCAAGAAGTCCATTAGTGTTCAGGGAAGGACATTGCGAAACAAAGTCTTCAGAAAATCTGCCGTGTAATGTCTGTTTCTAATGTCATGCAGATCCCAACAGTCAATAAGCACGTGTTTCACACTGAGAGGCTCCTCACAGGGAATACATAGATTCTCTTTGTATGTTAGTGAACGGAACATCAGACTGAAAATTATCAATGTTAGTGTTGAATACTTGGTACAAGAAAGTTTATTATCCGTCTTTGTGAGACAGTGTAGATCTGTTAAACATGTATGCAATTTAATCGATATGGGTGACGCTGCTTGTTTTGTTTGTTTGTTTTTTTTGGTTTTTTGAATTCTTGTGTTGTTGTTTTTTTGTTGTTGTTTTTTTAAAGAAAGCCGTTAGTATAATTTATAACAGATTCCTTGCAACCATTCTCTCCTGACCCTCCATAACAATCTCAGAAGTCTGTGAGAAAATGCAAGAAGATTTTAATGGGGACACGCCTCATTTATAAAGGTACATGAGAATGAAACTTCAAAGACATTTTGGTGTGGACATCATCATCACCAGCATTCGAGGGACACGCAATGTTGTCACACACCGAGCAACTGCTGAAAACATTCTAGAGCAGTTTCCGATATTGTCAAGAGGGATAGACACTAACAATGAGAAAATGAGAATCACCGGGACAGCTGCAAAACTGCTTCTTTCAGACATAAAAGACAAATAGGCACCAAAAGAAGAATACCCATCTGGCGCAAAAATAGGTGATTTGGAAATAAATTTTGATTTATTACCACCTTCTCTGTTAGTACAATGAAGTGAAGCTTTTTGAATTATCAGCTGCTTTGGACCTAAGAACAGATTTGGCTGGTGTGGGTCCAAATAGTTGCATACAATTTGTTTGTGACAATGTTGATAATCAGATCAGAATTCTTGATGGAACAGGAAATCAAATCAAATTATGGTGCTTACAGACTCGCCAACCACTAGGGCCATCTCAAGGGTACTGCCACCTTTGCAATTACTTCTAGTCAAGGGGAAAAAAAGTACAATAAAAACCAGTTGCAGCTTCAAGCTTTTCACTCAAAATTTTTTTTTTTAATTCACAGAGTTTAAAACATTCAAATCTGATTTTAAAAGTTCACTTCTTTCAGGAAGTAGATTAGCGTCCACGGACGGACATCACGAAACAAAGTTCTGAGAATCTGCCATGTAATGTCTGTGTCTAACACCATGCAGATCCCAGCAGTCAATGTGCACGTGAGATGCTCGTCACAGGGAGTACATCAAGGGACCTCCTTCCTCTTTAACAAGTTAGAATGAGTAAGAAAAGTGTGCTGTGTGCACAGTCTGCACAGCACAGACTCCTTGCAGTTTTTTTACGACCGATGGGAGGGTCTCTTTTAGGTCTGGACAGATTTGGAACAGCTTGTCCTTCCGGGTGTTCCACTCCTCTTGCCAAAGATCCGTAACGGAAGTGTTCACCTTCTGTTTCATGCCTGTGTATGGTGTGTAGAATCTTGATAACTTTTTTCTTTTACTGCGTTCTTGGCACATTTCATGGGATGGGCGCGCATAACTGCTGCAGCTACCCTTGTATGGAAATGTAGTGAAACACGCTGGATGGTCCCGTTGTAACCTGTAACCCAGAAGCGATATCAAGGGTCACAACCCAACCAATCTGGTAGAGGGAGCTTAGTATGAATAGCCGTTGCAAGTAAACAAGGAGGCAAGAGGAGCAGACTACTGAGGCATGAATCCCAACACATAATAGTGCGTATCTGACCGGCAACGAACATGATCTGGTAACAGAACGTGAACGTGCGCGTGCGCCTTATCCACGCCACCGTGTGGGAAAACCTTGCCCACGCAAGCGAGCAAGAAGGGAGGTTTATTGATAGTCGTTGGGAACGACCCTGCATGGAGTCTAGTAAGTAATGATTGACTGTGCAGAGAAAGTGTCTTAATATTAGAAGTACTGTTGTGTATACACCTGTGTAGGACTTAAAGTGTGTCCGAAAATACAGTAAACACGTTATTGAGGAAAAAGGCTCTGAGACGGGTTACTCATTGGCTGCTGGGGCGCCCGGGTACCTTGGAGGAGCTGGTGGAGTTTGCTCAAGATGCAGCATCTCCTCACTAACAGGGATAACACTTCGGTGTCAGAACATCAGCGAGAGGCCATGGAAGCCTTTTGCACCTACCTGGGGAAGCCAGTGCCTTGTGAATTTCGCATGTGCCCGGTGAACGCAGTAGCAGTTCTGATTCACTGGAAAGCAGTGTTCCTGTTCGTGGCTCAGTTGGAGCCCAAACAACAAGAGTATCTTAGGAAGGCGTACCCAGTTCCAGAACAGGTGAGGTAGCTGGATGTGAGACGGCATAGACCCCGTGCCTTTGACTCACATTTCCACCTGGATTGAACCTCCAATAGGATGCAGTTTCCAAAGGATGCTGGTTTGCAAGCAGTATTGAATGGGCACGTCAGTGGACCCCAGCAAAGAAATTCAGTTTGTGCGTACCTGTGCCTCCTTCTATACCCCTATACTTATCCTTCACAGGAACAACTGACCAGTTTTCTCAGGGACATGGTGATTGCAGTTGGATTCCATCCAAAACATTGTAGCCGAATTCCGAAGATATACATGCATGAGGCATTTGGAAACCTGAGGGAGTTTATCCAATCTACCCGAGGACTAGGCTTTGGTAAGATAGGAATCATTCACTTGGTGCTTCAGCATTCATGAGCCTCCAAGGCAGATGCGTCGGAGCAGTTGCTCCCCATGGTGGAGTTAAGGCATGTGCTTGTGCTTCACTGCAGAGGGATCCCTGATGATAGTGGAGTGGAGGCCTACTTCTACTTGCTTCACCTGGTGAGGCGACATGTCTCCAGATCGCAGAGGATTTATCTTCACTGCTTCACGGGAGACTCTTATGCCTTGGATCAGTGGTGGGGACTATAAGGGGAACCACCCAATCACTGGCAGGAACCGAGAAGCTGACGAAACAGAGGGGCTGGCAGGACGGAAGAGCTAGCAGGACTGGCCAGATACAAAAATCAACAAGACAGTGGGCCCTCTGTTAACTGTATCAACTATCATACATATTCATTCTCTAAACCCTTTGTCTCTACCCAGGCCATTAAAAAAATCCTTTTTTTTTTCTTTCTTTACATATATAAATAAAATGGTGTGGCTTAAAACGGACATTTGAGTTTAGTTACCCAGTGGGAGAACACGTTTTGGCATGGTGTGACAGGGCGTACAGACAGCAGACATTCCCCTTTTTTTCCACAGTCCTGAAAATAACAGTGTGTAGCAACACCGCCTTTTATTCACTCTCATTAGACGGTAGAAATGGTTTGCTGGTATTGCGGGCATTTGAGGCATGACGCTGCTTCAGCAGTTGGTTTTGTTACTCAGATCAGTAAAATCTCGATGTTTAACATGGTTCACCATAAATCTCATTCAGTGACTTGCCATGTGAATGAATGAGCGGGCTGTTATTTAGTGTAACCAGTAGGCACAAGAACATATAATTAACGATCCATTTCTGCTAATCATCTGAAATACGTATTCATAAAACCGAAAGGTGTATACGTAAAACGGAACAATTCCATCTGAAGCAGCCCACATTCATCAGTATCTAACTTTTTTTTCACAAACACAGAATATATATATATATATAGAGAGAGAGAGAGAGAGAGAGAGATGTAGCCAAGCGCTCAGCTGGCTTCAAAAATTTTTTCCCACGAGCTGTATTGCAGACGCCTTTTTCGCAACTAACACGCCAGTCTTCAAGGACTCGTGCTGAATGCCGCACCATTCGAATTGTAATTGCAGAGCCCCTTTTAAACAACTGCTCCTAAACATTTTTAAAATCAAGTCTCTGTATCGTTCACTGCAATATTATATATGTTGTGCTTGCACACACACTTAGAAGCAGATTTGATTTCAGTTTAATCTTTCCTCAGTCTTAAAGATTTCAACTGACGCTAAGCTTACGTCATTCTGTCTTCACGTCATACATAATGCTACAGTTTACAATTCTTTATGTGACTGCTGTTGGAAACTAAAACCACACTATTATAATGTTTGGATGAGAATAGATCAGGCATTTAGAAGATACAAAGCCAATTTTCATTGTCGACACTTAACGACAATCACTCCACACCTTGCGTTGCTTGACGGCTTTGACTGAGGTGAAAGCTATGTTTCTGACACACCATATTTAATTAAATATCTCTTTTGTCGGATCAGTAAACTACAAGTATTATATACTGGCAGAATCGTCGCAATTCCGTCTTTAAATCAATATCATTGGTGTTTGCCTACGTTAAACTGATTTAACGCAATTTGTAATTGTTCAGCAACAAGCTCGCTACAACTGACCCTTTTCAGGTGATTTAAAATAAGATTATCAATTCATCTTAAATAATCAACACTTCAATTTATACTCATTAGAAAGTAGGTGTTGAGCTGTTTCTTTTGCGACCAGTCTGACGTAAATCGGTTCTGGAATCATTTAGAAATCTATCACTGAACACTTTGTAACAAACACAATTCTAATCAAATTTTGCCCGATCTAAGCCGATTTCGTTCGCAGCACACGCGAGGGTCATTGTAGTTTGCATGACCTGTATAAATAGCGACAGAGTGTGACCAATGGTAATTTTTCACCTGGCCAGTCACTGGCTAGAGCCTGCTCTCTCTTGCTGTGTTACACTCAAGAGTGTGTGTTGCCACAATGGCCAGCATCATCGCCATATCTCTGTAAGTACTGTGTGTAAAATGTGCTGATGATTTGTAATTTGTCTTCTTCGACACAGTACTTGTGTTCATATGAGTATGTTGATATTGCCTTTAGTTTGATTTACTTGGTTCAGTTATTGCTTTGACATGTAGTCACTGTTCTGCTCATGACTGATCTAATCGCCATGTCGTCATATACTTGTAGAAGTATTCCATTTCATTCTTTTCAACGTCACAGTCAGCGACGTCTCTGCCCAAGGATAGGTTATTCAACTGTTCTAGAGCAGTCTTGATGATGCGTTCTTTCTCATTTGCTGTCACTGATGAAGGTTACGCATTGTCTATCCCCCTTCGGCAGAGAAGATTTAAATGTTGAGCACAAGCTTAGCTATGTTGATATTTGGCTTTGATGCAACGGATTACTTGTGTAAGTTCATTCACCACTTAATGGTTAAGCCATGATAGTTTTCCAATCATTTTATTGAGCACTGACTATCTGGTCTCTCAGTGTGCTCAATACTCTAAGATGTGTGTAGTATTCTGTTGTAGTGATTACAATATAGTGTTGGATTAATATCAGTTATTGGTTAAAACCATCTGATATGTATCAGTCTGTTAACTAATTTAGCTATCGTGCTTTCTTCTGTATGGCTTACGCCAGTATAGTGCTACATGATAAACTGATTCATTTGAGTCACTTTGACACAGTATGAGCTTTACTTAAATCTATACTGTCAGTGTACTTTCACTAAATCAGCATAGCTTCAATCACTTTAACTACACTATTTAAATGTATTAGAAATGTAATTTGATGCCAGTGTTTGGTCTTCACGCATATGCATCATCTATGTGATGTTACCTACTCCAAATCAAGTGGTAGTCTTTCCATTATATCCATTATATGTGTTTACTATCCACTTGCATTCCTGACGTGTCATACTTATGATATTTTGTTACTTGTGTCTTATCAGTGCACTGTCTTCTTTCTTCTTCGTTTTCTCTCCTTCTTTACTTACTATTGTAATAAAACAATAGAAAAACCCTTCTGTGACTGGCCGTCAACATGACCCTGGGTCGGTGCGTGCATCTTTTCTATCCTTTAGTAGAGTAAATTATTAATTCTTTTGTACCGTCCCCTTTGTGTAATAAAAACCACTTGGGCACACACACACACACACACACACACATATATATATATATATATATATATATATATATACATGTGTGTGTGTGTGTGTGTTTGAGAGAGAGAGAGTGTGTGTGTGTGTATGTGTGTGAGAGAGAGATCGTATATCCATGTATGTGAGTGCACGAGAGTGTGTGTGAGAGAGAGAGAGGGGGGGGGGGAGGTAGTGAGAGAGAGAAAACGGAAGCAAAAATCAACACTGAGCGGTCTTGAAATAACCAGGTGGTGTAATGAAATGAGTTACGTGCATGAAAACAAATGGTATTCTTGAAGAATCACGAAAGCAACAGACTTGTGTGTAGGTATGGTGCCGTTCATGAAAAGAGACTGTAATATTTGCATCTGCACAGACTTTAAGCGTGTGAATGAAAATGTTAAGAGACTGAGATATGATATACTGATGCTTGAAAATACGTTGCATAATGTGTCCAACACAAAAGTTTTTAGTTAACTTGATGCAACACTGGGGTTTCGGCAACTCCTACTTGATGAAATCTGCAAAAATGACGACCTTCAACCCCATTTGGCAGATATTTCTATAAAAGACTGTCATTTGAAATTTCATCTGCACCGGAAAATTTTCAACATACCATGAAGAAGACCCTTGCAGAAGAGCACAATGTGGTTTGTTACTCTGAATATATCCTGGTCTGTGGTCTTTCAGCCATCAAGAGCATACTGCCTGATCCCCAAAGAATTTTGGGAATCATACACTTTCTGGGCTGATACACTTCCAACCTGTAAAAAAAAAACCTCTTCAAGTTCAACCAATGAATGAACTTTTTGAAAACAAGAAAATCTTATCTTGGTATTTATCAGTCAGCAGCGTTGTTGAAAGTCAAAGATTAGTTGTCAAGACTGCCAACACTCGCCTTCTTTGACGAAGCAAAGCCAGCTAACTACTATGAGTTGTGACGCAAGCTCTGATACATCGGAAGCATTCTGCTCCAAGAACATGATGGTGCCATGAAGCCTGTTGCATACCGCTAAAAAAAAATAATAATAATAATAAAAATAAAAATTAAAAAAAGGACAGAACCAGAGCGTAGAAATGCCCAAATCGAAAAAGAATGTTCAGGTGCAGTTTGGACCGGCTAGAAATTCCAAAGGTACTTGATTGGCCGATGTAGTGTCTTCACTTATTGTGTTGTGCGCATTTAAACCTCTCATACCACTGGTCAACTTTCAAAAAGGATCTTCATGAGAGATACCAATCAGATGTCAACGTATCATCAGGTTGATGTGCTTCAACGCAACAACAGCAAAATGTTCCCATGGAAAGAAA
Source organism: Babylonia areolata (assembly GCF_041734735.1). Taxonomy (NCBI): domain Eukaryota; kingdom Metazoa; phylum Mollusca; class Gastropoda; order Neogastropoda; family Buccinidae; genus Babylonia; species Babylonia areolata. The sequence continues at coordinate 10,229,162 of NC_134887.1, forward strand.
CCGGTCATTGCCGATGCACTATCAAGGAGTCCACAGCAACACAAAAAAGACAAGAAGAAGTCCAAAGCAAGAAATAGACAAAAAACAAAAGCAGCATCTGATTGATGACGCTGAACCACACATCAACTTAGTCAAATCAACTTGGCCTATGTCTTATTTTGGTTATTTTTCGGTTTCTTCTTCTTCTTTATACAAATATTATCAACTTCTTTTTTTTTAAATATATATAGTATTCTAAACTGCAGGATTACCGTATTATATATATCGTGCACTGCTGCCGCAGGAGTCGGCCCGCTATCAAAACAACCAACCAAAGAACCTGTCATTGCGGTATGTGCGGAAAGCGCTCGCCATGATACAGTGACCTTGGATTTCTTTGACCTCCGATTCAGTAATACTGTAACATATCCTGGATCAGTGGATGATAATAATAATATGAGATTTTGCGTTAAAATCACCCTGTGATTTTACGCCCAGACAATACGATCATAACGCACACCGTTAGATCTAGCATCAAACTAACATTATCAATCAGTTTGGTCGCTTGTGCTATGAAATGTTCCCTCAAGCGGCCGAGTACGTTAAAACACATGATGAAGGAAGCGACAAACAGACCACGTGATGAATTAGAAAAGATGGCGAGCCAAGTCTCAAGTAGTTTTAAAAATTGGTTGGGGGCAATACTAGACTTCGCACTTCCATTGGCTTTAAACACTGTTGAGAATGCACTGCATACTGCATATCATAACGCAAACATCACACACGAAATGTCAAGGATCTTTTTTTCTATCCCAAAATCAGATATTTCTGCCAGGCACATAATAATAAACACCAGAAACCGACAAACGTGAAGCAATATCTTTGAATCCAGCCTACCTTTCAGCGGAATACTGCAACTGAAGAGTGCCGTCGGCGGAAGATTTTCTGATTGCTGGCTGGAGTCACTCCGCGTGACTGGGCGAAGAACACATGAGCTTGAATGGGAATTGTCTGTTCAACTGTCCTGATCCATACGAGTCTATTTACCAGTCTACAGTAAGCTTACAATCAACACAACTGTCACGTTTGCCAACTGGAAGCTGAGAAAATTGACCACGTGACACTGGAGTTCAGTCATTGGCTGGTTGGCTAGTGGGTGTGCGTCTGTGTGTCACTGTGTTTCATGTTCTTGCATGCACACACACTCGTGGGGCAGATCTAGGTAATTTCCTATTTTAGTATCCAGAGTCCAGGGATCTATTATATTGGCAATTGTCGTGCCTGATTGTGACCCAGTCACTGTGATTTTCGACTTTATTTTGAGGATTACTTTTCTTAATTTCATCACACATTTAGCCACCGTGCACTCACGTGCAGCCACCGTGCTAGTTGCTAATCGTCTGCTATGACCTTTCATTTAGTCTTTGCCAATCCGTTTATTGACCCACCCCACCCCCAAACCCACACCATGCAAATTTTTTCTTTTCTTCTTTTAATAATAATAATAATTATTATTATTATTATTATTATATAGCGCTGAATCTTGTGCAGAGACAAATCAAAGCGCTTTCGCACCAGTCATTCACACGCACGCATAACTCTAAAACAGGAAAAAATGAAGACAAGGAAGAGGCAGGGAAGGGAGGCTATTTTGGGAAGAGGTGGGTTTTACGGCCAGACTTGAAAGAGCTGAGTGCGGAGACCTGACGAAGCGAAAGAGGAAGTTCATTCTAGTTGCAATTGGCGCCTTGAGTGTAGATTCGTGTTCATAATGCGAGTAATTTCGCGTAGTTTCTTAGCAGTACTGTTGCTTATAAGGCTGAGTGTCATTTCTGACATGCCTGCACTGCAAGACTCGCGGCAATTTTTGTTCAAATAGAACCAAGAATTCAGGACAGAAAAATTGAAAATTACCCAGATCTAAAATAAACTTCTCAATTCGGCATGATTTGTTTAGAGTGCTTTCGCCTTGGGAAAATTTCCTCGGCTGCATTAGAACATGGGCTCAATGTACACTTTCACATTTTGTGTGCAGTCGCCTTAAGTGTGCTTGTTACGCATGTATGCGTGCGAGTGTGTGTGTGTGTGCGTGTACGCGCACGTACATCTATGCGTCCATGGTACGCTGATATGTCATGTTTGTTTCGATGTGTGTGTCATGTGTGCCTGCATTGTGCATGTGTTGCTATGTCTGTACGTTCTTTTATATATATATATATATATATATATATATATATAGCTTGTCCACGATTGTGATTTTAGATGAAAATCCACCAAAACTCACGCCAAGTGTCATAACTGCTTTCCCTATTCTTCAATTTGCATTATAAAAATAATTATAAACAAAATAAAACGATAAACTAACTACTCAACCACATGAATTACAGCAGAGCCAATGGGGCTCCTAAGTAAACTCTGAACGTAAGTTGATTGTCATGTATAACGTTTACAATGGAAACAGTTGGAATTGCAGATTTTGGAAATAAACGAGGATAAAATGTGTTCAGCAGTTCTACAATAATAGATGATATGCATGGGGGTAATTACATTCCCGCAAATGCTAATCACTTTAGGCGCAAATTTTGTTTTTCTAGCACCCAATCGTAGATATACATTAGACTGGTGAGTGACCTGTTACTGTAATGTCGTTTTGTTTTACTAATTAGAAGAAAACATGTGATCAGTTTTCTGTGAGCTATAGTTAGCATTATATATCCAACAGGGTCAGACCCAGATTTCAGTTTATTGACATGGGTTTGTATGTGTATGTATGTGTGTGTGTGTGTGTGTGTGTGTGTGTGTGTGTGTGTGTGTGTGTGTGTGTGTGTGTGTGTGTGTGTGTGTGCACATGGCTTTGCATATGTATGTGTCATTGAAAACAGCACAGAACTTTTTGGAAAGCAAATTTATCAAATGACATAAATTAACGAGGGTATACTAAATTTCCATCAAAACTGCCTTTCACAAATGGCAACGCTAATTGTACTGTCAAAGATATGCCTGACCAACATCCATATACCTGCAAAACACACACACACACACACACACACATACTGTTTTATACATTATCAATGTGCAAGTGTGGGCCAGAACATGCATGCATGCACACAGGCACTGACACACATCACAAATAAAAGCACACACACACACACAAAGAGAGACAGAGAGAGAGAGAGAGGAAGAGAGCAAAAGAGAGGGAGAAAAAATGATTCACACTCTCACTGTTCCATAAATAGTTCTTTTATTAGTTCTAGGTTACAAAACAAAAGAAGAAAAGAAAACACAGATATCAAACACTGAAACAAAGAAAAGGTATTATTTTCACCCTATTTTCACCTCAGTAGTCAGTGTAAGGTGTGTCTAAGAATGATATGACTGTTGGTGCATACTGGATTTTGGTGTGTGTGTGTGTGTGTGTGTGTGTGTGTGTTTACATATTTAAAAAGTAGAACAGGAAGGGAAAAAAATCAATATCAAAATAAATTTTAAAACAAATATTGCAACAAAACATCGTACTAAAAGCAAACAAACAAACAAGAAAATCAAAACAAAAATTACAACCTTTTGCATCACTGACATGAATCATTCAATTTCTTGGTTGTTTTTTTTATCAATGTTTACAGTCTTTCACAAGGTGTCCATCATGACTATGTCTTGCCTCGCTTAATAAATAACAAGTCTGATGTTTTTCACGACTAAAAACAGATATTGAAAAAACAAAAACAAAAAAAAAACCTAAATAAATAAACTAACTAATAACCACATTCAACACAAAACAAAAACTGCAAAACAATATAGGTCATGACATAATCATCAATTTAATTTATCATCTTTTTACGTTACCTTCAGACTGACATGTTGTCCACTGAATCAACCATCAACCAGCATTGCATCATCATCGTCATCATCATCAACATCACTGCCACCTTGATGACAATGATGAAGATGAAGAAGATGGTGCAAACAATGATGCAGTCATGATATTAACCATTCTTGGTTTGATTCTAAATTCATTTTCGTTTTTGAAAATTCAGGAAACCAACAAAAGTGATTGAAACACACTTAAAACTGGAAGAGCCTTGAACACACATTGTTTAATTTTTATCAATGAAGAGTGTCATCACAAACTGAAGACATGTGCTATATGAAGAAAAGGATGTGGGTTAAACACTAGAAACAAGATGAAAGGAACTTAAGGCATGTACTATTTAAAAACAAAAGAACATAGATAAAACACGAGAAATAAGAAGAAAACTACTGAAGACATGTACGTAGTGCTACACTGAGCAAACGAAGGTAGAGATAAAAACACAAGAAACAAGATGAAAGGAACTGAAGACATGTGCTATTTAAAGCACATAAAGGTAGATAAAACACAAAGAACTGAAGACGTGTTATTTAAAGCAAATAAAGGTAGATAAAACACAAAGAACTGAAGACATGTGTTATTTAAAGCAAATAAAGGTAGATAAAACACAAAGAACTGAAGACATGTGCTATTTAAAGCAAATAAAGGTAGATAAAACACAAGGAACTGAAGACAAGTGTTATTTAAAGCAAATAAAGGTAGATGGAATATAAAAAACAAGAAGAAATTAACTGAAGACAAGTGCTATTTAAAGCAAACGAAGGTAGATAAAACAAAAAAAAAACAAGAAGTAATTAACCGAAGACGTGCTATTTCAAGCAAATGAAGGTAGATAAAACACACAAAAAAAACAAGAAGAAATTATCTGAAGATGTGTTATTTAAAGCAAACGAAGGTAGATGAAACAAACAGAAAACAAGAAGAAATTATCTGAAGATGTGTTATTTAAAGCAAACGAAGGTAGATGAAACAAACAGAAAACAAGAAGAAATTATCTGAAGATGTGTTATTTAAAGCAAACGAAGGTAGATGAAACGAACAAACAAACAACAACAACAAAAAAGAAGAAATTAACAGAAGACATGTGCTATTTAAAGCAAACAAAGGTAGGTAAAACACACAAAAAAACAAGAAGAAAGAAACAAAGCCTTCAAGACACACACATGTGATATTCACTTATTAACCAAAAGCAATTGGTATGAAATCTAAATTTTTAAAAAAAAATCAAATAAAACAAAATAAAGGGCATTTTGTAAAGTTTATCATCTCACAAATAGGACAGTTCTTTAATCACATAATGTTTTAACCTTGACATTTGGCCTCTATAACTTGAAATATATAGTGTGTTTTTTTGTTTCAACCTATCACTGCACCAAGTTCAGTGAAAACTGCATAGAAAACCCAACCTCTGTGAGAACCACTACTCTTGCAATGTCATGACCCTGAACTCTAAGCCCTGACACTGACTCTCCCAAAAGTTTATATGCGAGACTGTATCTCTTTTCTACCTAAATCTTTCCCCTGTGCTCTTTTCCTGTGCCATGTTATGACCTTGATCTCTGAATTGTGACCTTGAATGTTAAAGTTTTAATCATGGGAACACACACACAAACACACAAACACATGGTCATGTGATTACATGTACTCACTTTGTTTACACACATGAGTAAAAACAAAATACCTTGACTTCAAACAGAAAATGGTTGAAATCTAAAGATATATATATGTGTGTGTGTGTGTGTGTGTGTGTAAATGGAGACACAGGTAAAGATACACAAAAACAAAACAAAAAAAACTGGGGAAAAAAATAAACAAACAAAAATGGTGCACACAAAGCTGAAGCCTTGTGGACAAGAAAGCTCTTTACTTACTAAAACTTTTTCATCTGAAATCAAGTTCTTGCATAACATGGTCATGGCCTCTCATACACCTCACCAGCCTCAACACACACATACATAAAGAAATGCAGGAAAACAAAGTCATTATTAAGTGTTAACTTTTCAAAACTTTAAATGACACTTACTTTGCAAAAGAAGACTTTTGAATCTCAAGGATTACAGTACCTTTGAAGATAAAAAAATTGGTCTCCTCTGTGTGTGTGTGTGTGTGTGTGTGTGTGCGTGCGTGTGTGAACATGTGTGTGTGTGTACATGTGCGTGCATGTGCGCATATGTGTGTGTGTGTACATGTATGTGTTATCTGAGTGTATGCGTGCGCATCTGTGTGTGCCTGTGTGTATGTATGTATGACTGCGTACACACATGTGACTGGGTAAGACTAAAACATTTGCTTCATATCTCTCTTAATGTACGCTTCGTAATGGATCACTTGAGTGCTTGGTAAAACACGACAGTTCATAAAGTGTACATACATGCATGTGCCCATATAATGACGCTTCATACGGTGGACCTTTGTGAAAGTTTTCGCACCCTGTAGTTATTCTGCATTTAAATCATACACAAGTCAGTGATTAGTGAACAGCCATCATGTACATCAAATAAACTGTACCTCTCTCTCTCTCCCTCTCTCTCTCTCTCTCTCTCTCTCTCTCAGAAGGAAAATCTGACAAAAGTATCTACGACTGTCCAATTTCTACCTATTAATGGATAAAAATCACATCTGCATTATACATTTTAGTCAAAAGGTTAAGTCATAAATAAATGTGTCACAAGTTGAGCACAACTGAATCATGGGATTTCGCATGCCCATCCCTGCCCCCCCCCCCCCCCCAAAAAAAAATGTGAACAGTGCTTCGACACGATAAGTAAAGTCCCCAGAAATGGTAACGTGTTGAAAATGGTGTGTGCCAGTATGTTGTATGAACTCCACTCTTCTTCTTCTTCTCCTCCATTAACTCAGATGAGGCACTGGGGCGCTACACAGGAGAACTGTTCACCAGGTTCCTGAGCTCATTTAGGTCCATCACCTTTGGTTCTCAGATTTGAGCTCACCTACACACCCACCTAAGCAATGTACCAGCCCATAAAATTTGGGTCACAAGGTTTTGGGTCTAAAGGGATGCTCTAACAATGCGGTAAGTTCAACATAGAGGAGGCTCACGTTTGTGATGATACTATCTCTTCTTCTTCTTTAAATTTTTTCTTCTTCTAACATTATATTTAGGCAGAGTTCAACCCAACTCATCTTAAAAAAAAAATTGGACTTAAGGTTTCAAGAATATGTAAATGAAATGGGGATCGAAAATGTCAGAGTCCTAGTAATGATGAAAAATAATACAAAGCATCAGAAGAGATAACAGAAGAGCAATATGACTAAACCATACGCAATAACTGATGGCAGACAGACAACAAACATAATAAATCAAACAATGACTGCCATCAATATGTAATAACTGATGTTTAATTTTGTTTGACCGTGTGTACATACAACTTCCCACAATAATTTCTGACTGATTATAATTAGTTCACACACATTTGTACTCACTTGTACAATCAACAAACAAAATATGACTGTAGTTCCTTGTGCTTCAATCATTCAGATTATGCTTCATGCCACATGTGAAAGGTCAGTATAGTTTCCGTGATGCTCACTTAATTACCAAGAAATTCATCTAAGAGTACGTGAATACACACGCACACACATGACAGAAAATAACACACAATATCTTTTCAGATAAAACTCTGATTAAAGACATCTATGATTACAAGCAGAAGAGATATGTATATAAACGCTGAAAAAGGATGTTCATTCACATATTATGATATATCATCACTCTTTCACAGCACTGTTGCCGCATGACCTGCAAGCAACACAACGCATTCTGTGACCCCAAGATGGATATGGAATCCACATCGGACATCATGCACAGTCAACGCTACAAACCCACATGCATGTGGGATGTTGGGGGAAAAAACATGAAACCGTCATTTGATTTTAAGAAAATTAAAATAATCAGAGATTATCATAACCCACACACACACACGCACACACACACGCACGCACACGCACGCACGCACGCATGCACACACAATGTGCTATTCAAGATTCCAATGCACAAAACGAACTTTGCATCCAGTATTAGTTATCACGTTTGGGAGTGACTGAGAAGAACACAAGCACTCTCCTCCCTCCTCACCCAGTCTCTTTCCTTCATCTCCTTCAGTCTTTGGGGATTTTTCTGACACACAAACTCTACTGCACTCCAAGACAAAGAAACTTCTGAACACACAACACTGGTGAACCGTATGTACAAATGCATCGCAACTTATCTTCATTGATTTCCTATTAAAACACACACACACACACACACACACACACGCACACACACACACACACACACACACACACACACGCATACATGCACATGCACGCACGCATGCACACACACACGCACGCATGCACACACACACACACACAAAATATTCTTGACTCAAAGACAGTGGATGCAAAACTATCACTCAAACAAGCAAATACAAATGCACAAACATTCACTAGCTCATCCTTACATGTGCCCACGCAGACACACGCACACACACACACACACACACACACACACACAGAAGGGACAAAGAATGGAATAAAGTGATAAACTGTAAAACAAAAAGGTCAAACAAACCTTTTCTCTCACACACACAAGCATGCACACATGCACACACACACAAACACACACACACACACACACACACGTGCGCATCTTTGAAAGATGATATTCATGCGTACGTACTTCAATAAACAACAACAAAACTCAAATCTAAAAATATTATTTCATTATCTTATTTTTTGATAAAAAAAAAAACTAGTATAATTCGTATTTGAACAATGAACAGACAAATGAAGTGACAAAGGATAGAAAAAAAAAAGGCTTTCGCTCTGAAGATCGTTTTCATAGAAACAAACAACTGCACCTTTCTGGAAACCACAAGCGCAAAACAAAATAAAAATTACAACCCATACTATGATCACTAAAAGATAACACTTAACAACAAACAAAGAAGGTTTCTGATCAATCTCCTAGTAACAAAAATCATGATGCACAACACGCTTCCCCCCCCCCCACCCCCCACCCCCCAATCAAATAAATCCAATAAATACACATAAAAGAAAGATCATCATGAACACACTTGAATCACATTTAGTCGCAGTTTTTGTTGCTGTTTTTTAGGGGGGGGGGGGGGGGGGGGGGGGTTGTACCATTTGTAAATCACTTGCAAACAAATTTCAAAAATCAAACTCACTGGTAAAAATTGGGACTCAAACTGTAACTGAAAAGAAATTACCAAGAACTCAAAACGATATCCAACAGTACTGAAAAACAGAAACATACCAATCAAAACACGTAACATTCGGAAATGGGGACTCAAATTCAAGTCTTGAAAAAACAACCATTTTAATTCATCAAAATTCATTCAGAAATGGGACTCAAATGTCTTGCAATACTGTTAACAACGACAACCATTTTTGTTCAACAAAATTTCCATTACTCAGCTGTACAATACTTGAAAGAAAATAACAAGATAAATATAATACAAGAGACGCATGGACCCTGGTTAAACTAAAGCTGTTTTGATAATTGTGTTGGGTTTTGTTTTGTTTTTGTTTTTGATTTTTTACCATGCTAAGCCTTTGGTTGCTTTCAATATCCAATAAACAGACCTAAAGTACTCTTGCAGTTGTGTTTTTATCTTGAGTAAGACTATTCTGACCCTGCCGTGTGACCCTGAACATCATCTGCAAAGTGAATAAGAAAAAGAGAAACAGAGAAACAGAGAGAGAGGGGGTGGGGGAGACAGAGAAGTAGAGAGACAGACAGAGGGAGAAAGAGAGAGAGAGACAGATTGATATATTCCATTTTGTTATGGCATTACTATTGCCCAACAGATATGATAGTCAGTGGTGTCTGACTATGACCATCAGAACAACAGAGGAGGCAACTGCTGTTCCGACTATTTGGGCTAGAATTTGATTATAGTGGAGAGTGTCTTGCCCAAGTTACATCCCCACTCTCTCAGCCAAGAGGCTTTTAGGACAGTCGGCGTTGGGATGGTTCCCAAAGGCCAACTAGCCCACAAGGCTGCAGCGCTAAGAGCCAGTGCAATTTTGCCTCCAAGTTTGAGAGTCATAGTCCTTCACAAAAAGACTAAGCTGTAAATGATTTCACATTGACTGGAAAAACTATTGGTAATACAGCTCTCATTTTGCTGTTGGCCCAAATGTAAACTTATGTCGATCTGTGATATAAGCCGAGTGTTGGGGCCGCATATATCAGGGCTGAAAACTTTCCGGCTAAAAAAAAAAATATATATATATATATATATATACATAACACATCAGTAATGATAATAATTAACCACATCAAACCACAACCCAATCAAAGCTGGAATAACGAATTTAAAAAAAAAAAAAGAAAACACAATGACAGTCACAGTCAAACCCAAACCCAAACCTCTGCCATTAACAAGAGAAAAGGAGAGAATTCAGTCAATCAAAAAGAGAGAGAGAGGGAGAGAGAAGACACACATGTGCTGAAAACAGCATCATTTCATTTCATACTGTTACGAGGAGATGTCAGTTTCCCTTGTAACCTGTCGGCAGTATCATCACAGGTGCTAAACCCCTCCACGTAAACACTGAGGAATGAAATCGAATATATTTCTTGACTCATTCGCTCATTCAAACAGAAATCTAGACTCCCCGTAAAATAATAAAACAAAATACCAAAATGAACATCCAAGTATTCAGCTGTTGTTGCGATGCATGGTGTGTGTATGTAAAAAAAAAAAAAAAGTGTGTGTGTGTGTGTGTGTGTGTGTGTGTGTGTGTGTATGTGTGTGTGTGTGTATGTGTGTGTGTGTGTGTATCTGTGTGTATGTGTGTGTGTGTGTATGTGTGTGTGTGTGTGTGTGTATATGTATGTGTGTGTATATGTATGTGTGTGTGTGTGTGTGTGTGTGTGTGTGTGTGTGGAGTGTTTTCAAAGAGAATGTTGCATGTCAGAAAGATGTACTGGGTACAGAGTATGGTGCATCAATCTAACATTTCATCTGGATTATTTAAAATTTAAAAAAATAAAAAATCAAACATCAAAGTTAAAAAAAAAAAAAAATCAAGCGCCAGTAAGCATCCTTACAAGGAGAAAAAGCACACACACACACACACACACACACACACACACACACACACACACAGAGAGAGAACACAAAGATGTCACAGTCCAAACTGGGTCCATGATCAGTCAGACAAGCATCAACACATCAGACAATATGACCCACAACAAATGTACAACCAGCTGCAAGAAAGAAAAAAAGCGTGTATCTCAAGATCTGAACCTTCCTCGGCCAAGGCAAGAAGAAAAAAACAAACAAAACAAAAAACAAAAACAAAACAGAAAAAATAAAATAGGATAAATAAAAAGTAAATACGAGTAAATAACAACTGACAACTAACAATCATTTTTGTTAACAAATCCCAGAAAGTACGATCTCAAATTACTATCCATCTCAACTCATACATAAAGCAAAACAAAGAATAATGAAAACAACAACAACAACAAAACACGCACACACAAAATTCAGAAATCACTTTCGACTGACACAAAAACAGAAATAAAGAAAATGAAAATAAAATGATGAAAAATCAGATGAAAAAGGCCACCAAAAAATAAAATAAAATAAATAAATAAAGATCTCATCTTGTGTTATCACAAAGAAATTATTTTGGTAATTTGTAAACATCAAAATAAGGCAAATTCTTGACACCATCAAACAGCACCAGTGCTCTTAGAAATAGAAGAAAAGTCACAGAAACAAACCACAGACCCTAATTACTTTCTAACAAAAAAACAAAACAAAAAAAACACAATTTAGATGCCATGGTGAATGAACAAGGTCTATGATGACAGCAGAGATGACGATGATAAATCATCATCATCATCATCATCATCGTCATCATCATCATAACAATACCAGTAATAATATTATAATACTTGTTCAAACTGGCAGTTGCACTGAAGTGGTATCAGAAGGTGTAGTCAGAAAAAAAAAAAGAAAAAAAAAAAAATATATATATATATAAAGAAAATGACAAGAGAAACAAAATGTAAGAAAATGATTAAAAGCAGATTCATCTGATGACACAAATATGTTCTTTTGGGTTTGTTTTGTTTGTTTTTACAACCTGTCCCCAACTAAAGGTAACAAAATATAAATACCCCCCCATCCAATGCCTCCCCCCCCCTTCACCCCCCCACACCCCCCCCCCCCACCCCCCCCCCCAAAAAAAAACAACAACATCCATCTGTACCTGTCCAAATATCATAATACTAAAACACAAGGTCCTGAACTATTCATAAACACACTACCGGTACAAACCAAAGACGAAACATGTGTCCATCAAAAACAAACTTCCAAAATCTGCCCCTTCAAAAAACCCCTCTACCCCAGTGAAAGAGGCATCACAAATGCCACCAATATCCCCAGCACACCAGCGCACAAAAATCGTGAGGAAAATGCTAAACAAAATGATCAAACCATGGGGGGAGGTGTGGGGCAGCATCTGCTGTATAAAAAAAAAATTTTTTTTTTAAATCAACAACAACAAAAAAACAAAAAAAGGGAGCAGATGACTGATCGTCAAATAAATCTGATGTGCTGATCAGCCCTTCTACATTGAAAAGATATCACATTAATGTATCATTATGACATACACACACAAAGCCACAAGGTGTCTCAACAAAAGCCTACACATTTTCACATTCACCATTCTCATCATCATCTTCAGTGTTGACGATCTTCAGCAGGCCACTGCTAATGTATGACTTTTTCAACTCCTTGTTAAATAGTCCACTTGGTTCGCTGTTATAGCTGTTAGTTTTTCATTAGAAATATGTTATATTGTTATGATTTTTTGTTTATTTTTTTTAAACAAAACTTAAATCAATAATTTTCACACACACACACACACACACACACTTTCACTTACTCGTATGCGTACACAGTAATTCCCCGCCCCCCTCTCCCTCCTCCCACTCAATTTTTTTCCTTCCCTCGTCTAATATCACTTACAGTGAAAAGACATTAAACTAAAGAACGAACGAACAACCATTCTCCTAAATCAAACACTAACAGGTTATATATGATTTATGAATATCTACAATAAAGGGGGGTGGGGACATGGGCGTGGGGGGATGGAAAAATCTACACTGTCTGGAAGAACAAAGAAAGGAAGAAGAAGCACAAAAGGCAACTAGTGTCACACCACAAAGCCAGACCAAAAAAAAAAAAAAAAAAAAAGAAAAGAAAAAAACATCACTGATTTTCTTTGCAGCAAGGCCTCTTAGTTAATCACAGTCCTGTCATTTCAACATAAACACAAACAACACAACAACAACAACAACAACAACAACAGCAACAACACACACATACACACACACACACACAAAAAAAAAAACACACACACACACACACATGACTCTGCACAGCTGCGAAACACACACAACCCCACCCCAACCCCCCAAACACCCCGCACCTCCCCAACCCCCACCCCACAAAAAAAACGAATGCAAAACACTGGATTGAACAAAAATCCAAAACGTCTACTTTCAAATTTTGTACTTCAAACGGTCCCACAAAAAACTAATGTCCTTACAGGTAGTGTAATGGAGTAATCTGAGGCGTACGTTGTGTATAAATGACGCTAAAATCATAAAGGTAAGCAAGCATGTCTCTCGTAACGTCACAACTTTTTTTCTTTCTAAAATGTGCTGAAAGATCTACAGACACTTGACACTGAACGCGTGCATAATAAAAGGCTGCATGTATATTCACATTCCATTAAGTCTGGCAATTCATCATTCACAACACTACATACAGAACACTGAAGCCTAGGACGTAAACTCTTGATCTTCAGATACACAGCACTTTTTGTCTCAAACACACTGGCGACAGCTGATATATTCCACAACAGAAGAGATGATACACTGACAAAATTTCAAAACCTATGGACAAATCCTTTTTAAAAGTCTTTTGTCTTCAAGCTAAATGATTCATAAACAATTCGTCTGTCCTCAGCAACTGAGAACATACACAGTATATGTTTTACATACAAACACACACACTCTCTCTCTCTCTGTTTCTCTCTCTCTTTAAAAACAACAACAACTTAAAACAATGATTTGTGATCCATTATTTCACGCCTGGCAATTTTATCATTCACAACACTACAGAATACTGAAGGCGAGGATGTAAGCTCAATCTCTCCCCAAAACACAACACCTTTTCTCTCAAACATACTGGTGGCGGCTGATCTGTTTAAACAGAAAAAGGTACAGATAAAACAGACAAAAATTGTAAAGCCTATCAACAAAAATTTCAAAGCCTTTCTCTTCAAGCTTTTGTAAACACTTCATTGCTGGACATTATGCAGTATAAGCTTCGCACAAGTACACTCACTCACTCTCTCTCTCTCTCTCTCTCTCTCTCTCTTAAAATATACAAAATGATTTGTCTGCAACACAATACAACAGGACCAGTTTCATGTGCACCGAGCTACCATCCAACAAAAAGAAACAAACATCAACAACAAAAAAAGAATCAAACGTAATCGTCAAAGAATAATAAAGAAATCCAAGATTAATTAACTCATAAACCTTTTGGTATTGAAGACTGCAACATGTTCATAGTTATCGATATTTCACAACAAATGACAAGTGAATAAACTACCTCAACACTTTTCAGGAAAAAAAACAAATATATATATATATATATAATGTGGAAGGATGGAAGGGAGGGTGGGGGGAGGAGAGGAGAAGGTGCAGGGGGGGAGGGGTGTGGGGGTTGGACTGGAGACAAAAAGGTGTTATGTACATAAACTTTACAGGATTCCATTTTTCAAAAGGGAGTCGAGTCATGCTTCAATCCTTTGCAACAACACCCAAGTGAATCTTTTATCTAAGAAAAAAAAAAGGGATAACTAAAAATAAGATAAAAAAGAGGCGGGGAGGGGGGTGGGGGGGGGACATAGCACCTAACAGTCCAGAGTCACACTTCAAACCTTTCCAAAACATCCAAGTGAATCTTTTATCTAAAATAATGGCTAAACAACCTAACCAACTGTCCTAGGCCCTTAAAGGCCATGACATCACTATCAGGGACAAGATGAGCACATAAACACACACTTACACATGCACACACACACACACACACAAACACACACAAACAAAAAATATATCACCCACACACACAAACACACACACACACACACAAAATATATCACCGAACAGGCAAACTGCACAACCCTCACAAAGATTTACACCTCCAATATGAAGGCTAAGTGAATCTTTTACCTAAAATAATGGCTAACCAGCATAACCAACAGTCCTAGGCCTTAAAGGTCATGACAGAAATTCAAAAGATAAGTATCAGGGACAAGATGAGCACATGAAACACACACACACACACACACACACACGCACACAAACACACAACACACACACACACTAAAACACACACACACAAATATATCACCGAACAGGCAAACCGCACAACCCCCGCAAAAATTTACACCTCCAATATGAAGGCTAGATAATCGTTATGGTTATCATGAACAGGATGGTTCTATGTACAAAGAGTGTTACTTAAAGGTGCTGATATAGTAACTCCACAAAAAGGAACACACAAAAGGGATGCAGCAAACTCTCCTAGAAACAACAACAACAACAACAACAACAACAAGGATGACCATCACAAAATAACAACAAACCGACCCCCAAAAAACAGCCACCAACAAAACAGTAAGACTTCCTAACAACTGGAATGCTTTCGTACAACCCCTGAAACTGATAAACTTGTGTAAAACAGGTAATGGTGGTATGCAAAAAACAAAAAAAAAAAAAAAAAAAAAAAAAAAAAAAAATCCTGACATTTTAGTAACAACAATGGGGAAAAAAACTGAAATTTAGTAAGGATACATCACCACCAAAAAAAAAAAAACCACAAAAAAATACAAAAAACAACAAACAACAACAACAAAAAAAAGCCCATCTTACAAATCACATAATCATGATAAATATTATTGACCAACATTTTATTCCCTGATGATGCCACGGGATGTGACAACTCTGCTCAAAACCAACAAACAAAAACAAACAAAAAAAAACCCCCAAAATCAAAAAAAAAAAAAAACCCAGCTTTTCTGCCATGTGTTATCTTAGTATGCTTGTTTTTCACAGCTTAAAAAAAAAGAAAAAAAAAAGAAAGAAATGCAACATTGCCATTAACTCTATCCACACCACATTTCTGGGTTGGTGTCGAAACCTCTCTTCCAGTTCTTTCCACAATGGAAGCATAAGCATCCATGAACAGAGCTTTAACCCCTTGACTCCTGCTGACAAATAGGCTTGTCAGTGAAAGGGCTGTTGCCCAGATGTGATAAAAATCGAAGTTAGGGGTCACAATAACGGTCACCATTCTTTGTCAGCACTCCTTCCATTTTACAACTGCATTGCTTTTGTTCCATAAAATCAATTGTATGTATGATAGTCAGTCGTGTCTGACTATGACGATCCGGACAGCAGAGGAGGCAACTGCTGTCCTGACTATCTGTGGGCCTAGAACTTAATCATAGTGATTATAGTGGAGAGTGTATTGCCCAGGTTACATCCCCCACTCTCTCGGCCAAGAGAGTTTTAGGACGAGTCGGCGTTGGGGATAGTTCCCAAAGGCCAACTAGCCCCTCGAGACTGCGACACCAAAAACCAGTGCAGTCTTGCCTCCTATTTTGAGAGAGTCATGGTCCTTCGCAAAAAGACAAAAGCTGTAAATGACTTCCCACTGTAAGGGAGAAACCATTGGTCATACAGAAGCTCTCACTTTGCTGTTGGTCCAACTGTGTAAGTTCATGTCAATCTGTGATGTAAGCTGAGCGTTGGGCAGTGTAAAATTAACTACACTGTGATATAAGCTGAGCTTTGGGCAGTGTAAAATTAATCACGCCATTGACAAGTACGCTACAAGCAGTGACTGCACTTCAAATTCATGACACACTGATTCTGTTCCACCAAGGTTCACCAACCAAGGGGTTAACCTTAAAAAAAAAGAAAAAAAAAAGAAAGAACAATCTCTTTTCTGTCCAGGATACTGAATGCTGAGCAACTCTTCTTCAGTAAAAAGGAAAAAAAATAACAACAAACAAACAACCAAACACAAAAAACCTGATTAAAATGCTTAAGTATAATATTCCTACAACTACTTACCAGGATGACAAACCCTGATTAAAATGCTTAAGTACAATCTTCCCACAACCAGGATGACCCACGGCAATACCTTTGGCCAAAACATTTTGACAACAATTATATGACAAGGATAACATCTCCCCAAACACGCCCCCCCACCCCCTCTCCCTCCCTTACCACCCGTGAAAGTATCAGAGGCCATCATGGTTTAATATAACTTTTGGGTGGGGGTTGGGGTGGTAGAAATCCCAGAAACTGTCTCAGGCCAAAGTACAGTTTGTCTGTAGCATTAATAAATTCTGCACCATGTGTCGAAGGTCAAAACAGTCTGATTTTCCCAATGCCATTTACCTGATCAAATCACAGATCACAAGTGTTCCAATATAGCTGCTGTGTTGGGTTTTATTTTCTCCCTACAGAAGACAACTGCATCTCGCTTCTTCTTTTATCCTTTTCTCCCTTCTCTCCCACTCTACAGGGAGTGAGTTCTACGAAATGGTGGGATCATCGACTACAACACCATCAAAACCCTTAACTGCCGCTCATGAGTATGTTTGTCAGTGAAGGGCTGTCACCTCACTGAGTCAAGACTTGAGCTTGCAGGTCAGGATGTCAGTGAAGGGCTGTCACCTCACTGAGTCAAGACTTGAGCTTACAGGTCAGGATGTCAGTGAAGGGCTGTCACCTCACTGAGTCAAGACTTGAGCTTGCAGGTCAGGATGTCAGTGAAGGGCTGTCACCTCACTGAGTCAAGACTTGAGCTTACAGGTCAGGATGTCAGTGAAGGGCTGTCACCTCACTGAGTCAAGACTTGAGCTTACAGATCAGGATGTCAGTGAAGGGCTGTCACCTCACTGAGTCAAGACTTGAGCTTACAGGTCAGGATGTCAGTGAAGGGCTGTCACCTCACTGAGTCAAGACTTGAGCTTACAGGTAAGGATGTCAGTGAAGGGCTGTCACCTCACTGAGTCAAGACTTGAGCTTACAGGTCAGGATGTCAGTGAAGGGCTGTCACCTCACTGAGTCAAGACTTGAGCTTACAGGTCAGGATGTCAGTGAAGGGCTGTCACCTCACAGAGTCAAGACTAGAGCTTACAGGTCAGGATGTCAGTGAAGGGTTGTCACCTCACTGAGTCAAGACTAAAGCTTACAGGTCAGGATGTCAGTGAAGGGCTATCACCTCACTGAGATAAGACAGAGCTTACAGGTCAGGATGTCAGTGAAGGGCTGTCACCTCACTAAGTCAAGACTAGAGCTTACAGGTCAGGATGTCAGTGAAGGGCTGTCACCTAAAGGAGACAAAACAGAGCTCACAGGTCAGGGTGTCAGTGAAGGACTGTCACCTCACTGAGATAAAAACAGAGCTTACAGGTCAGGGTGTCAGTGAAGGGCTGTCACCTCACTGAGATAAGACAGAACTCATAGGTCATGATGTTAGTGAAGAGCTGCCACCTCACTGAGATAAGAGACAGCTTACAGGTCATGGTGTCAGTGAAGGACTGTCACCTCGCTGAGATCAGACAGAGCTTACAGGTCAGGATGTCAGTGAAGGGCTGTCACCTCACTGAGTCAAGACTAGAGCTTGCAGGTCAGGATGTCAGTCACCATTCTGTATCTGGAACTCTTTGTCCTGGAATTTTGCACTGCTTCTGGTCAGCAAAATCAAAAGCAGTCACTGCGCTTCATAGAACCTGCCACGATGATCTTGTTTCAGCAGCCAAGGTGTTAAGGTTTGGGTCGTAATCACACCCTTTGATGACGCCGATGTCAATGGAAGACCAGGCTGACGGTCTAACCCTAACCCTGATCATGAACCTCTGCTTTCCCCTCTAGGAACGTCTTCTCTGTGGTTCTGTTGCAACAAAATAATTTGAACAGGGACAAAAGTCACCACTGGTGACGAGTGATAAGTTTACAAACCAAAGCCAGAGAATTAAAAAAAAAACAACCAACAGTCCTGTACAAAGCGACATGGCTTACCTCCCACTACAGAAAAGCATACACTTTATCATGAGATGAATCATCAATCAGTTCACCAATACTTTTTCAACAATCAAAACTTTTCCTACAAGTGTTCAGTTTGGGCTTTCTTGAGTGGACATCAATGTTACTGCGCAGCTGGATGTGGCAAAATGTCTGGAATGTGGACAATATATATATATATATATATATATACCTGCACTGAATCTGGAAAAAAAACACACACACCAAAAACAGCTGCCTGGGTTTCCATTTCCACTCTTGAGTCTTTGCACTGTAGCTGTCTGTAGCAGCTACGTTTCCATTTCCACTCTGAATCTTAGTACCGTAACTTAATAGCTGTCTATGTTTCCATTTCCACTCTGAATCTTAGTACCGTAACTTAATAGCTGTCTATGTTTCCATTTCCACTCTGAATCTTAGTACCGTAACTTAATAGCAATGTTTCCATTTTCACTCTGAATCTCAGTACCGTAACTTAATAGCTGTCTATGTTTCCATTTCCACTCTGAAACTCAGTACCGTAACTTAATAGCTGTCTATGTTTCCATTTCCACTCTGAATCTCAGTACTGTAACTTAATAGCTGTCTATGTTTCCATTTCCACTCTGAATCTTAGTACCGTAACTTAATAGCTGTCTATGTTTCCATTTCCACTCTGAATCTTAGTACCGTAACTTAATAGCTGTCTATGTTTCCATTTCCACTCTGAATCTTAGTACCGTAACTTAATAGCTATGTTTCCATTTCCACTCTGAATCTCAGTACCGTAACTTAATAGCTGTCTATGTTTCCATTTCCACTCTGAATCTTAGTACCGTAACTTAATAGCTGTCTATGTTTCCATTTCCACTCTGAATCTTAGTACCGTAACTTAATAGCTGTGTTTCCATTTCCACTCTGAATCTCAGTACCGTAACTTAATAGCTGTCTATGTTTCCATTTCCACTCTGAATCTTAGTACCGTAACTTAATAGCTGTCTATGTTTCCATTTTCACTCTGAATCTCAGTACCGTAACTTAATAGCTGTCTATGTTTCCATTTCCACTCTGAATCTTAGTACCGTAACTTAATAGCTGTCTATGTTTCCATTTCCACTCTGAATCTTAGTACCGTAACTTAATAGCTGTCTATGTTTCCATTTCCACTCTGAATCTTAGTACCGTAACTTAATAGCTGTCTATGTTTCCATTTCCACTCTGAATCTTAGTACCGTAACTTAATAGCTATGTTTCCATTTCCACTCTGAATCTCAGTACCGTAACTTAATAGCTGTCTATGTTTCCATTTCCACTCTGAATCTTAGTACCGTAACTTAATAGCTGTCTATGTTTCCATTTCCACTCTGAATCTTAGTACCGTAACTTAATAGCTATGTTTCCATTTCCACTCTGAATCTTAGTACCGTAACTTAATAGCTATGTTTCCATTTCCACTCTGAATCTTAGTACCGTAACTTAATAGCTGTCTATGTTTCCATTTCCACTCTGAATCTCAGTACCGTAACTTAACTCACTCAGTACGGCCAGTCCTCTCTTCTCCTCTACACAGACCCCTCGGATGTCCAGTGGGTGTCTGAATGACCCCACCTTTAACTTCCGTCGTCAGAATTGTGGTCTTCTTTGTCAACATTCACCTCTTCAGTATAAGAGCCTTCCGCTTGCAATATGTTGATGATGGTAATTGGGGTGAAACGCTGTTAACGTCGTCTTTTTCGCCGTTCGTATGGAGAGAGTTAATAGCTGTCTATGTTTCCATTTCCACTCTGAATCTTTGAACTCCAACTGTTAATAGCTGCCCTATGATTCCATTTCCACTCTGAATCTTTGTGTGGTAACTGATATTAACAGCTGCCTGCCTTTTTTGTTTCCGCTCTGAATGTTTTGTTTGGTAACTTAACAGCCACCATGTGTCTTTGTTTGGTAACTTAACAGCGCTGAATCTTTGTTTGGGTAACTTAACAGCGCTGAATCTTTGTTTGGTAACTTAACAGCCCTGAATCTTTGTTTGGTAACATAACAGCCACCCTGAATGTTTGTTTGGTAACTTAACAGCGCTGAATCTTTGTTTGGGTAACTTAACAGCCCTGAATCTTTGTTTGGTAACTTAACAGCCACCCTGAATCTTTGTTTGGTAACTTAACAGCCCTGAATCTTTGTCTGGTAACTTAACAACCACCCTGAATGTTTGTTTGGTAACTGAACAGCCCTGAATCTTTGTTTGGTAACTGAACAGCCCTGAATCTTTGTTTGGTAACTTAACAGCCACCCTGAATGTTTGTTTGGTAACTTAACAGCCACCCTGAATCTTTGTTTGGTAACTTAACAGCCACCCTGAATGTTTGTTTGGTAACTTAACAGCCCTGAATCTTTGTTTGGTAACTGAACAGCCCTGAATCTTTGTTTGGTAACTTAACAGCCACCCTGAATGTTTGTTTGGTAACTTAACAGCCCTGAATGTTTGTGTGGTAACTTAACAGCCCTGAATCTTTGTTTGGTAACTTAACAGCCCTGAATCTTTGTTTGGTAACTGAACAGCCCTGAATCTTTGTTTGGTAACTTAACAGCCCTGAATCTTTGTTTGGTAACTGAACAGCCCTGAATCTTTGTGTGGTAACTGAACAGCCTGAATGTTTGTTTGGTAACTTAACAGCCACCCTGAATCTTTGTTTGGTAACTTAACAGCCCTCAATCTTACTGCTGTGGCAGTTTTCCATTCAGCTGCCTTGTGTCACTGCACAGCCAAGTGCTGTTGTTGTTTGTATCACTGCATTCTTATGCTCTCTTTTTTTTTCTTTTTTTTTTTAATTCAAAAACGCTTTCTCTCAGAGTTACTCTATGACAGGAATTCAAATAAGCATCTATCTAAAAAGATTGTTTTTAAAAAGCACAACCAAAGAAATGTGACCACCACTTCTGACAAAAAAAGGTTTCTGTTTGCATTCAGAAATAAAAACTTTTTTTTTTAATATTACCCTCCTAAAAAGCACTATTTAAGAAAACAAGTGTATTCTAAAAAAAAAAAAAAGGAAGAGTATGTTTATCAAAAATTTGTGCGTAACTCTCATATGCTCTGTGAAGACAAAAGAATCACTTACCAAAATTTTCAAAACCACATAAAACGCTTTCAATAATTAAATTAACGAACTACAAGAGAGGTGTGAAACTTTTAAATCAGAATCAGTAAAAAAAAACTATCCTTACCCCTTTGAGCCCTGACCACCGCTTTACCGGTGGTGGGGAGGGGTGGCATAATGCCTGGCCGCTGGTTGAGCGGTGCGTAAACACTTGTGTCGTGTTTTGCTATTGGTTGACTTATATTGAAGAGCCAATCAGAAAAACCGTAATATGCCGACGCCAGCAAACGCAGTACCAACATTGCCGCGCCCCCTCACTGTGTTTTGTGCATGTGCTTTGGATAAAAAAGACCGATTTCTGCCATGAAGCATGCAGAGTCTCAACCTGACATGCCTCCTTTGATCAACTGATTCTGCATGCTCAGATTCATTTTCAACATCACTATCTGTAGCAAAATCATCCGATTCGAATTCCAACTCACTATCAGAGTAATCATTGTCATACTCCACTTCCGATAAATCATCAAGCATATCAATTCCTTGCTGCGTTGTGTACAGTTGTTTTCTCGCACATTTTGTCCCTGATTTCTGCCCTGACGGGCCAGACTGAGACTCTGCACGCTTCAAGTGTTTACGCACCGCTAAACCGGTGGCCGGGCATTATGTCATTTTTCGCTGCCACCGGTAAAGCAGTGTTCAGGCTCAAAGAGTTAATTCGTTCACAGCAAAACACTTCACATCCTAGCACAACATCTATTCCACACTAAACTGCGACTAGACCGAACACACACGTTCTGGAAATCCCACCAGTATGTATAATCTGCTACAGCACCGACTGGCTTCGGGACCCAACGCCTCCCAACAGCTGCACTCCCTTCCATGGAGAAGGACCTCGGCCCTCAACAACTTGACACTGAGGGCGTCACGCCAACATGGCGATATAAACTACACCACTACAGCACAGACTCGGGCATCACGCCAACAGGGCGATATAAACTACACCACTACAGCACAGACTCGGGCATCACGCCAACATGGCGATATAAACTACACCACTACAGCACAGACTCGGGCGTCACGCCAACAGGGCGATATAAACTACACCACTACAGCACAGACTCGGGCGTCACGCCAACAGGGCGATATAAACTACACCACTACAGCACAGACTCGGGCATCACGCCAACAGGGCGATATAAACTACACCACTACAGCACAGACTCGGGCATCACGCCAACAGGGCGATATAAACTACACCACTACAGCACAGACTCGGGCATCACGCCAACAGGGCGATATAAACTACACCACTGCTATCTTTCACTAAGAAAAAACAACAACAACAACAACAAACAGAATGAAATAAATGGAATCCAAAGATATCCTTCATTCCCTGAATGGACATAGGATCATTACAACTCGTCCCCTCCGCCCGTCTCCAAAGTCTCACGCTTTGTGGCAACTTTCCTCCGCTGCCTGCACAAACTGTCTCTCCTTACACCGCAGCGCAAACCATGTATTCATCCATTGATTTATCGATTTCCCTTTGCTGCTTAATGCCCAGCCAGCCACAGACAGCCGTCATTATCAGGGCTGAAAAAACAAAGCTGTAAATATTGATCTCATAAAACCTGGAGGGAAAAAGCTAAAAAAAATTTTTTTTTTTTTAAGCTGAAAATATTGATCTCATAGAACCTAGAGAAAAAAAACCAACAACAACAACAAAAAAAAAAAGCACACACACTAGGTCTAGTAAGCCTCCAACCAAAACACCTATGGTTTATACATGTATGCCTGACTGGCTTACTGTTGATGCTGCTCTCCACTTCTATAAAAAAAAATTTAAAAAAAAGAACAACATCATCATCTTTCAGACACAACCGTCAGTATCCATCACACCTAGCACATAAAACTTTTCTTTTCCCCCCAACACAAATGTGATGTGACGTGATGTGACGTGACTGTCCGCTGTACCTCTCTGAGGCAAATCCTCTTCTTCTTCTTCTTGGGTATAGGCAGCCAACATCTACATCAAGACGAATCAGCCGCACTTTTCACTCAGGAAAAAGCTTCCCGCTCCGGTCGGATGAGCGCATGTCATAGTTGTCTAGTCCACAGGGGTATTGCCAGGTCTGTTTCCGAATTGGTGGGGGAGGGGAGAGAGGGGGTGAGGGGGGAGGGGGAGGGAAGGGGTTAGTGGAAGCATGCCATCCTGGCCTGGAAGGCAGCCAGGGATGGCGTCGACACAGTCTCTGCAGGAAGGCTGTTCCACTCCGGTATGGTCCTTGGGAAGAAGGATTTGTGGCGACAGTCTGTGCGGCTCTGTGGGGCGTCGTGGTGGGAGGTGGTGGGAGCGCCTTGAAGAGCAGCAACAAAGAACCACCACTCTTGTCTGCTTTCTGGGTGGGGTGGGGGGGAGGGTGCACTCTCCACACAAAGAATGACAGAGAAATCCTAACCGAAAACTTCCCACCGCACACCAGGACTCCACCCACCTCCCTCCTCCTCCCATCCCAGCCCCCACCCTCAAACAATGCAACCTTCACCGAACCAAAACCTAACCCTTAACAACTTCAACTCAGGGGGCTTTTGACCGATAGGCAGTTCGTTCAACTCAGCTCTAGAGAACTACTACTACACAACACTAATTCAACACTGAGCAATTTGTTGCGACACAAAATAAGACATAATAAACCTGATACATAAGAAATACTCATCTCATCATGTGCTGGGGGGTTGGGGTGGGGGGTGGGGGGGAACAACAATAATGAGGGGTGTGGGTGTGTTTGGGGGTGGGGGGTGGTGGCGGGGCAAGGTAGGGTAGGGAAAGGACTGGGATGGTGTGGTGGTGGTGGTGGTGGTGGTGGTGGAGGGTGCAAGGGGGAAGGGTGAGAACAAGCATCAAGGAAGGGGAGGGGAGGGGGGGTCCACCTGCAGGTTTTACTCTTTCACCCGCGGCCACGCTTCTGTGCTTTGAAAAAACACTCCCCAAGCGCCGATTATTCTGAATACAATGCTCCCAGTCACATGGTTCAGTTCATGTCAAAACAACACACCCTGATTTGTTCACTTTCAAACTTGTTCACGGAGGAAAGGTTTGTCATTGTTCTATTGGGGGTGGGAAGGTGGTAAAGGGGGGGGGGGGGGGGGACTGGCTGCAGCTGTAAAGCTTTGTTACGATATCAAAAATGGTCCTTTTAACATGACCTCTGACGTCTCGACTAAAGCCGCCTGGAGGGGGAGGTGGGAGCAGGGGGGGGGGGGTTGTGTTACTGTCTAGTCGACTGAGGTCGCATATTGGCGGTGAAAAGAGTTTGAAAGGTTAAAAAGTTCAGAGGCTAAAAGTTCTAACGTCCTTTGACAAGTCATGGGGGCGCCGGTACGGGGGATGAGGGGGCGGAGGGTGGGGAGAGCTTGGGGGGTGGGGGGGGCCGGGGGGGACAGTGAGTTCATCACATTCATATTCAGTGTCTAGGGCTTGGTATCTGTCCTCTCTCACTTCGCCAGGTTTTATCAAATCGTCCCCCCCCACCCCCACCCCACCTCCAGACCCCCCACCGTCCCCCCCAACCACCTGAAATCAGGTACCCACCCATTCACACCTGTGGGCAGGGGGATGGGGGGGGGCAAGGAAGCTGGGTGAGCATGGTAAAGCCTTCCCAGGCAGTGGTGGTGAAGGAAGAAAAGTACGAACAGCTGCCTAACTGCCACACACTTAAACATTGCAAAACAATACACACAAAAAAAAACAAAAAAAACACACACACATACAGAGACCAGAAAAACCCCGCTTCCACTACACCAGCATTGAAACGACAGTCTGTATGATTTTCTGAACCTGAACTACCGCCTTAAAGAAAAACAAATTGACAATAATCAATTAAAATGTAAATAACCATTTTTTTTTTCAATAAACAAGCATCATGACTGGCAATGGAGCCCTGACCAACCCCCATCCATCCACCAAAAAAAAAAAAAAAAAAAATTGAGCTGGAGCTGCTCGAGAACAGATACCCTCAACACCCCCCCCCCCCTCCCCCCCCCAACCCCCACCCACCCACCCAAAACAAAACAAACAAAAAAAACACCTTGTTTTGCAGGTAGTTAGTAACCCGTACCACATAACTTCCACCACCACCACCATCATCATCAGTGAGCAAATATATACACACACACACACAACACACACACACACACACACACACACACACTCACACACACACACACACACACACACATGGCACAGAGAGAACAATCACACATCCGTCCACCCCCTCCCTTCCCCTCCCTCTCCTCTCACCAAACAAAATGAGGCCAGCTGTTGTTGTTGTTGCTGCTGTTGCTGTTGTTGTTGTTGTCATCGTTGTCATGTCATTACGGGATGTGGAGGAGGAGAAGAAGAAGAAGAAGACAGTTCCAGTTTCAGTTTCAGTTTCAAGGAGATATCAACGCACGCAGACTGATCCATCAATGAACGCTCACACCACATCTGCTCAAGACAACAACAACACAACAACAACAAAAAAAGAAAAGAAGAAAAAGAAAAAAAAAGGAACAGATGCCTGACTTACACATAAACCCAAAGCACTGGTCAGGCCTTGACATAAAGACACAGAGAGAGAGACAGAGACAGGCTAAGAGAGACACATAGAGAGACACAGAGAAAGAAGAAAGAGAGAGAGAGAGAGGGAGAGAAAGCAAGACAAGACACAGTCACGAAAAGATAGATAGTGAACCAGAGAGAATATAAAACACGTTGACAAGTGACCAACTGACACACAGCCACAGAAAGATAGTGAACCAGAGAGAATATAAAACACGTTGACAAGTGACCAACTGACACACAGCCACAAAAAGATAGTGAACCAGAGAGAATATAAAACACGTTGACAAGTGACCAACTGACACACAGCCACAGAAAGATAGTGAACCAGAGAGAATACAAAACACGTTGACAAGTGACCAACTGACACACAGCCACAAAAAGAGAGACAGTGAAAGAGAGAGAGAATAATAAAAGACGTCTGACAAGTGACCAGAGATTGAGCATACACACACACCAACCACCACCACCACCACCACCACCACCATGGTGTGTTTCTTTGCATCCATACATCTTTGCCCAGGCTTTCCTGCCAGTCTGTAATTAAAAAAAAAAAAAAAAAAAAAAAAAAATTCAAAATAGGTAATAGTATAGGGGGTTGCCGAAAAAAACAACAACAGACAAACCCCCTTGGTCCCCTTTGCTCTTTGTGTGCTGATAGCTCGTTTTGTTTCAGTTTTTACTCTTTATTAACACTTTGTTCCCCCCGAGAACTGGTTTATCCATGTGACACCCAATTGATTCCCCTTGGACCGAGTATGGAGATATTTCTGAACTGCGGTGGGGCACATTCAGTTGTTGGTGGTTTTTGGGGGGGGGTTTGGGGTTTTTTTGTTTTTTTTTTGCTTTATCAATCCGTCATAGTATTCCCCCTCGGTGCTTTTTAAACTCCTTGGCTTTTGTTGGTCTATCTCACACTGGTGTTCGCCGATTGTTTTCAAGGGGGGAGGGCTGAAACATGTTTTAGACGGTGATGCTGTGTGCGGGTTTTTTTTGTTTTGTTTGTTGTTGTTTTTTAAATAATATGGAGTGCAGCTTTGACAGCGCCTTCAGCTGTGTTGCAGGGCTGGCTGGTCCACAGAAGCTGTAGTGCAGCTGCACTGATCGGGTACTTCTTCGTTCGTGGGCTGCAACTCCCCACGTGGTCCACAGAAGCTGTAGTGAAGCTGCACTCATCGGGTACTTCTTCGTTCGTGGGCTGCAACTCCCCACGTTCACTCGTAGGCATGTAACAAGAGTGGGCTTTTATGTGTATGACCGATTTTAACCCCCCCCCACCCCCACCATGTAGGCAGCCATACTTCACGGTGAGGTACAAAAAGTGTTAACTAAAAGAGGTAGAGCACATCTGGTTGGTTTTTTAAAACAAAACCAAAGGTTTGATTTTTTTTAAAATAAAATTCAAATAAAACAAAATAAAGATAAAAAAATATAAATCGAAAAAAAAAAAAAAAAAAAAAAGGCCACCACTCGCTCTTTCCTTGGCAATGAGAGAAGGGGGATGGATGCAGGATGCAGCAAGCAGCAGGGTGTTCAGGTTCTAGTAGAGCACCGTCTCACGCCCAAATGCCTTGATGCACTTCTCAACAATCTCCAAAGTCCTGGAGGCCGCCCCGTTGATGAGGGCCGGGTAGTCCTCAGGGGCCACGTTGGGGATGTTAAGGCCCGACAGCTTGAAGCCAGTCTCCTCCAGTCGTCGCACAACCTGTCAGGGTGGGTGGGTGGGTGTTGGTGTGTGTGTGGGTGTGTGGGAGTGGGTGGGGATGTTGGTGTGGGTGGGTGGGTGGTGAATGGGTGTGGATGGGGGGTTGTGTAGGGGTGTGTAGGTGGGTGCATGGATGTGTGTGTGTGTGTGTGTGTGTGTGTGTGTTGGTGTGTGTATGTGTGTGTGTTGGGCAGTGTGTTTGTTTGGGGTGGGGCGTAGGGGTGGGTGGGGAGGTAGGTGTTGGTGTGTGTGTGTGTAAGTGAGTGTGTGTGTTGGTGTGTGTGTGTGGGGGGGGGGGGGTGTTGGTGTGTGTGTGCGTGTGTGTGTGTGTGTGTGTGTGTGTGTGTGAGTGTGTGTGTGTGTATGCATGCGTGTATGTTGGAGTATGTGTGTGTTGGTGGGGGTGAGGGGGTGGGCAAGAAAGAGACAGAAGAAACAGAGTTTATATTCAATTCAATTCAAGAAGCTGTACTGTCTGCTTTAAACATTCAAAACGGAACATGCTCTTACGGCTTGTCAACATACAAGTAAGTCACATATACATGAATGAATAAATATAACAAACAACCAAATAAATAGACAGATAAATAAATAAATAAATAAATACACACAAAAATTAAATGAATAAGAATGGGTTTTGGGGTTTTTTTGGGGTGTTTTTTTTTTTACAAATTCTCTCCTCAGCAGCTGTATAGTATAAAGCAGACCCTACATTGTACCCTTCAACTTTTGTTTTTGACAACAGGAGTGATGGCCTAAAGGTAATGCGTCCACCTAGGAAGTGAGAGAATCTGAGCGCGCTGGTTCGAATCACGGCTCACCCGCCAATATTTTCTCCCCCTCCACTAGACCTTGAGTGGTGGTCTGGACACTAGTCATTCGGATGAGACAATAAACCGAGGTCCAGTGTGCAGCATGCACTTAGCGCAGGTAAAAGAACCCATGGCAACAAAAGGGTTGTTCCTGGCAAAATTCTGAAGAAAAGTCAACTTCGATAGGAAAAACAAATAAAACTGCACGCAGGAAAAAAATGTTTTTTAATTGGTGGCACTGTAGTGTAGCGCCACGCTCTCCCCTGGGGAGAGCAGCCCGAATTTCACACAGAGAAATCTGCTGTGATAAAAAGAAATACAAATACAAATAACGGCAATGATGACCTAACTCTCCCAACACCTTTTCTGCCTTCCCAACATGTATCATCAAACACCGGTCAACATGAATCATCATCTGCCTTGTTAGACAACGCCTCATCCCCTCACACGCACCCTGTCCCACCCTCCCTAGACAACCCCTACCCAGCTTCAAATGTTCTGATTGTTTTTACAACCCACTTCACTTGTTGATGGGTGATGTTCTCATGTTTAAAAAAAAAAAAAACACACACAAAAACGGTAGAAAATCCGAACCAAATCTGGATAAAAAAAAATTGTTCGTTAAAAAGAACAGTATTTCTTGTGCCAGCTTATAAAGTTATGCCCCCTTGAACAGATAACCTTCTGACACAAGGAAGAGAACTGCTATTCTGGATTGTCAAGATCATTTCAGGATCAGATGGGTTTTTTGGTGTGGTTTTTTTTTGGTTTTTTGTTGTTGTTTTTTTTGTGTTTTTTTTACTTTCATTTTCAAAAGCAGAAGATATCTTTTACTCGGTTGCTTTGACAGAAACCATGGTTTATTTTTCTAATTTTTCCACCCTGTGAAGAGAGCCAAAATTTAGAATTTCATAAATCTGGGTCATTTTTGGAAGACTTTTCAGGTCTTAAAAAAGGCATACCCCCGCACCCCACCCCCACCCCCCTGCCAATAAAATGAACCAAAACTGAGAACTTTTTTTTTTTAAGAAGTCTTTTCATGTATTAAAAGAAGACATATATATATATGTATATATTTTTTTTTTTTTTTTTTTTTTTTTACCTATTTAATAAAATTTAAAAAATCAAAACCTGTATGGGCACACACACACACACACCTTCACTCATCCATTCCCCCTACCCCCAACCACCCCAAACACATCCCACAACCCACCCCACACCCACCCACCACTCTACCCACCTCCTGCCCCAGGTAGCACACTTTGTTGGTGGTGGCGCCACCGGGGCCCTGCCGGCAGCGGAAGCAGCCGAGCGTCTTGTAGACGACGCCAGGGAACTGGCAGTGGTTGAAGTAAGCGTCGTAGTTGACGGCCGGGTCCTGGAAGCCCTGGTCCGCGTCCACGTGGATCAGGTGACCTGCCCCACCGCAACGACGACGACGACAACAACAACAAAGAAAAAACTGGGTCACACACATCTTCATACTTTTGGGGACAACAGATCATCAAAACTAACATGAAAGGCAAGGCCTTCAACCTTCAATACTCATGATGTGTAATTCACACTTAAATTCAAGAAATTAATTAGGGTTTTTTTTTTAAATAAGTTAAATTCTTTGAAAAAAAAAAAAAAGAAAGAAAGAAAAGAAAAGGAAAACACAAAGCAAAAGTGATTATCTGGCAAAAAAAAAAAAAGACACACACTGATGTGATCTTTGACTTCTATATATTACATGTCACTGATGTTTTGGCAACAACAACAAAAAAAAAACCCACTAAATCACAATATGGTATACCATATTACTGAATTAAATTAGGATTTTAAAAAACAACAACAAAGTTCTAGTGCTTTTACAGTTTCCTAACTGGCCGTGTTGTGACGATGACCTTTTAACCTCTCACCTTGTTTTTTTTAACAGTTTTGGTTTTCACCACGACCAATCATGACGCAAACCTGTATCGAGATTATGTACAAGACCTCTCTCTTGTACATAGTATTTTTTATTATCTATTTCATTATAACCTCTGATTCTGAATTTCTTTAGGGATCATGCTGTACCAATGACCACACAAAATACCAAGTTTGATTAAAACTGGATGGAACGTACAGTCTCTAGCAAGCTTTTTCTATTTTTGCCAAATAATGACCTTGACTTTGACCTTTGACCTCTCCTTGTTTGCCATATAATCATAAAGGTGTCAACTTCAAAGACTGGTCATCTATTTGTCGTCTTCAGGTTTAAGAATCGTTTGGGTACTTTTAGCCTTATTTTTTTTATGAAGATTCATCCCCTATCTACAAACAACAACAACAGGTATTTATAAATAATGGGCTATACCTCCTTGGCACAGGGACCTAGAGCACTGAAAATTGACATCATGGGGGTAAAAATGGTCACAAAAATCAACAAAACACAGCACCATAATCAAAGACTTATAAGCACGACAAATGGAATGTTTCAATGACATATAGTACACACACACCCAGGCACACACACACACACACACACACACACACACACGCGCGCACACACACACAAACATGCACACACACACACACAAATGAATACAAAAACACCCCAAAATGATTTCAGGGTAGCTATAAACACAATCACATATACACACACTCTCTCTCTCTCTCTCTCTCTCTCTCTCTCTCTCTCCCTTTCTCTCTCTCTCTCTCTGACTCCCATTCTCAAAGACACATACAACTTGAATACAAAATGCCCCAGAATGATTTCTGATTTTCAAAACACACACACACACACACACACACACACACACACACACACACACACACACATTTGAGTGTTGTTGATATCAACACAAAGTCAACAAACATTCAATGAAACATTCATTCCACAAACATTAACTCTTTCCATACGAACGGCGAAAGAGACGACGTTAACAGCGTTTCACCCCAATTACCATCATCAAAATATTGCAAGCGGAAGGCTCTTATACTGAAGACGTGAATGTTGACAAAGAATACCACAATTCTGACGACGGAAGCTAAAGATTGGGTCATTCAGACACCCACTGGACATCCGAGGGGTCTGTGTAGAGGAGAAGAGAGGACTGGCCGTACTGAGTGAGTTAAGGATTCACTCCACCACCCTCACAAAACCTCTGTATACTGATAACACAGCAGAGAACAACGAACTTGTTTGATTCGCAATCTCAACTCCACACACAAACATGAAGAAACTGGTACCTTCCATCACCAAATAAATCAAGAAAAGAGGTTAGATTAAAGATCTATAAAAAAATAAAAAAAAAAAAAAATTTTTTTTTTAAAACTGACTAACTAAATAGACAGATAAATAAATGTGCACAATGGATGAACCATATATTTGTTTAACACAGTCCCACACTGCAAAGCCCACAAAGTCAACAAAAAAATATGTTTCAACATAAAAATGAAAAGCAAAGAAGGAATTAAACACCAGTATCATGCAAAAAATGTACCCCCTGATTTTCTTTTTAAAATCCCAGACACCCCCCCCCCCCCCAACCCCCCCAGAAGAAGGCTTCAAAACATTTGGTGCTATATAATATAATGTTTGAAAAAAACACAACACCTGGTATGTACCCATGTCCGTATCTAACATTTTTGTACCAAAAAAATCCCCTGTTGTAACAGCAAAGAAGCAAAAAAGAAAAAAAAAGGCCAAAAACATTTGGTGCGATATAATGTTAAAAAAACAAAAAACAAAAACACAACCAAAACTGGTAAATACACACATCCATGTCTTTTTTCTTCTTTTTTTTAAGTTATAAAGAAACAAACAAAAAACCTGCTGCAACAAAAAAGAAATAAAAGAAAAGGAAAAGAAAAAGGCCACAAACATTTGGTGCTATATAATTAAAAAACAAAACAAAACAAAAAAAACTGCTAAGTACCCACGTCCATGTCTAATATTTGGTTAAAAAGACAAACATCTATTGAAACAAAAAAGAAATTCTAAAAATATGATTAAACAGACAAAACAAATCTTAAGAATTCAACTCTTTTTTTGTGTGTGTGGTGGCGGAGGTGGGAGTAGTCTTTCCTTTAATCCCCTGCTATAAAATGAAAGGAAAAGTTCCCCAAAAGCTTCCCTCTGCTGTTACCTCTCCTGAATCTCATGGTGACTATGGCCATGGTCTGAATCCATACTACAGCATAAACATAGCAGAAAACATGACATGATACAAGAATATTCCACATTTATAACACTTTCATTTTCCCCATTACCTGCTAAACTTAAATCAATATCCAAGCATGTGCTAAAATGAATTTAAAAAAAAAAAAAAAACAACCACAAGTACACTTATGTTGTGTGTTGCTGTTGTTTTTCCAAACTGCAAAACTCAGATTTATCAAAATGTCGATGACTGTGTAAAAAAAAAAAAAAAAAGAATACATGAAAACATCACAAACACGCTGCAAACTCCAGTACTCAAATGATTTCCTTGAGATTGTGCTGGAATAAATGAATACATGAACAAAAATGTTTTTAAACACTGAGGGTTTTCTTTTGTAAGCAAAGAACAAAAGTATCAGCAGCACTCACTCATCACACAGTTAAGAAAACAATACCACCAAACTGAGGCTGATCTATTTAAAAAAAAAAAAAAAAAAAAAAAAAAAACCACCAGCTTGTGCACTTAACGCATTCAGTTTCAAGGAGGTGTAAAGTGTGTGGACAGACCTGTATTCTCTGCACCACATCTGCTTTGGAAAAGACAAAACAAAGAGGGAGCAAATGCCTGACCCTCATATAAACTCAAGTTTTGAGAGCCTCCCCTAGGTTTGTGTAATGACATCGATGGCAAATGATTGACATACAATAAGAAGAATAAAAAAAAATGGGCCAAACTCTGCAAACTTGTGCGCATCTACAGATGCATGCATACTCATACAAGCGTGCAAATGCACGCACACATACACACACACACAGATATACAATGAGTGATACAAACACACCGAAACACACGCGCACACACACACACACACACACACAGTTTGACCTTGACCCTGACCTTTGAAGCCACGGTGAAGGTCGCTGGGCTTGGAGATGTGGCCCAGCCACCACAGCAGCACATACTCCAGCTGCACCTTCTGAGTGCGGTCAAAGGCCACGACCTCCGACACAATGCGACCCAGCGGTTGGATGATGAGGTCGGCTCTCTTCATGACCTTGGGGGTTGGGGCCACGTACAGCCCTGATTGACAGTAATGATAACGATGACGATGACAGCAACAACACCAATAATAATCATACATGTTAACAATTACAATAATAATGATAGTAATGATAGTGTAAAATCCAGACTACAAGCTGCAACTTTTCCCCTCAACTTTGACCCCTGCGGCTAAAACGACAATTGCGGCTTCTTTGCGGATTTTCCCAATTCCGCGTTTCACAGCATTCTTGTATTTGTTTCTTGCCACATTCTCCATTCTATTCTTAGCTATTCTCAGCTTCACGTTTGTTTGGTTTTTTTAATAATCCCAATTTTCACACAGTGAAACATTTAGTTCTGCACTGCTTTTGCCCACCCATACACTTCCATCATGCTGAAAACGCGACAAAATGCTGCAAACTGAAACTGAAGGCGATCAACCCAGCCACTGAAATAGGGGAACAAAGCCGCTGCACATGAACTCGAGATGAATGAATCTATGACTTGACATTGGAGAGAAACCAGCTGGGAGCAAGGTAAAACAATTTTTGCTGTTGTTGTTTTGTGCTATGCGCGCATGCGTTGATTTCCTGTGGCGAGGCTAGCATTTTATTATGCACAGTTTATTTTCGTAAGTTTTTTCATGTGAATTTTATTTGTGTATAATATCGGCAGCTTATAAACCACTGCAGCTTGTGTAAAAAAAAAAATTTTTTTAATTCGCATTTCATTTCTTAAAAAAAAAAATTTAGAGGATGAAGGTAATATACAGACGCTCTCAACAGACCAAATATTACAGTAATAATAATAAGAAGAAGAATAATGAAGGCATTTCTATAGAGCTGAATCTTGGCACAGAGACAAATCCAAACGCTTTAACGCCAGACATTCACGCACATGCACGACTATACTTGTAAATTCATGAAGACAGAAGAGCTGTGGAGGCATAAATCTGTGTCGAAAAGTCGGCTGGAGAAACTCCGAACAGAAAGAGAGAAGGGAAGGGAAGAGAGGATGGGGACAGGCGGGGAAGGAGGGAGGGGGGGTCGGGGGGGGGCTATTTTGGAAAGAGGTCAGTTTTATTAAGGCTCAGACGGGCGCAAAAGGCGAGTGGTTAAAGCGCTGGACTATCAATCTGAGGGTCCCAGGTTCGAATCATGGTGACGGCGCCTGGTGGGTAAAGGGTGGAGATTTTTACGATCTCCCAGGTCAACATATGTGCAGACCTGCTAGTGCCTGAACCTCCTTCGCGTGTATATGCAAGCAGAACATCAAATACGCACGTTAAAGATCCTGTGATCCATGTCAGCGTTCGGTGGGTTATGGAAACAAGAACATACCCAGCATGCACACCCCCGAAAACAGAGTATGGCTGCCTACATGGCGGGGTAAAAACAGTCATACACGTAAAAGCACACTCGTGTGCATACGAGTGATGTGTGAATTAAGGCTCTAACTTGAAAATGCTGAGTGTAGTGATTTGACAAAGACAAAAAAAAGGGGGGGTGCGGTGGGGAGAGATGGTTCCATGTGTAACGTCCAAGCAATGACAACACCTGTCAGTGGACGTGTTCATGAGGTGAGCAAAACAGTGGTAAAGAGTGGAGCGCACAGGAGTGAAAATACCATGCTTGCGCTCTTGCTGCGATGCGCAAGCAGGGGCGAGCGAGCAAGCAAACGCAAATATGCAGAGGAAACACCGAGCACACACACACACACACACACACACACACAAGAACACGTATGTATATACACACTGAGACACAGACACACACAGACACACACAAACACAAGCACACACACGTACACACACACAGAACACACACACAGAACACAAACACACACACACAAGCACATATTAAAATTCACACATACACACCTCTGAGTGTGCCATCTGTCTCCTTGAGGATTCTGAAGGTTGAGTGCCATGTTTTGTTGGCAGAAAACTTTTCCACAATTGACGGCGTCATAAACCCTGGTACTGCAGGTGGTGTGTGATACAGCTGAAAAATTAACAATCAGGCAATTAGCTGTCTGTTAATCAACAATCAGGCGATTAGCAGTCTGTCAAATAGCAATCAGGCAATTAGCAGTCTGTCAATTGACATTCCGGCAATTAGCAGTCTGTCAATCAATAATCAGGCAATTAGCAGTCTGTCAATTAACAATCAGGCAATTAGCAGTCTCTCAATCAACAATCAGGCAATTAGCAGTCTGTAAATCAACAATCAGGCAATTAACAGTCTCTCAATTAACAATCAGGCAATTAACAGTCTCTCAATCAACAATCAGGCAATTAGCAGTCTGTAAATCAACAATCAGGCAATTAACAGTTTCTCAATCAACAATCAGGCAATTAGCAGTCTCTCAATTAACAATCAGGCAATTAACAGTCTCTCAATCAACAATCAGGCAATTAGCAGTCTCTCAATCAACAATCAGGCAATTTCAATTAACAATCATGCAATTTCAATTAACAATCAGGCAATTAGCAGTCTGTCAATTAACAATCAGGCATTTAGCAGTCTGTCAATCAACAATCAAGCAATAAGCAGTCTGTCAATTAACAATCAGGCAATTAGCAGTCTGTCAATCAACAATCAGGCAATTATCAGTCTGTCAATCAACAAACAGGCAATTAGCAGTCTGTCAATTAACAATCAAGCAATTTGCAGTCTATCAGGCAATTAACAATCTGTCAATCAACAAACAGGCAATTAGCAGTCTGTCAATTAACAATCAAGCAATTTGCAGTCTATCAGGCAATTAACAGTCTGTCAATCAACAATCAGGCAATTAGCAGTCTGTCCTCAGGCAATTAGCAGTCTGTCAATCAACAATCAATCCTCTCCTTCCACCGTTTTAACCTTCCCCTACTGACTGACTGACATCAGGTTCCCATTCACAGCTTAGCAAAAAGTGCCTTTCCATAGGACACAACATCATGCTGAAACAGGGCCTCAAACTCTGCTCTCTGGTGAATCCAAACGCTATCAACACCCAGCCAATTCTGCTACAGCGCTTCTTCAGAGACAGAAAAAAAGCAAATGGAAGCACAGCAAAAAAAAAAAAAAAAAAAAAAAAAAAAAAAAAAAATCTCCAGGAAAGGGGATTCTCCCAAATACACAAAAACACCATGCTGAAACAGTGCCTTGACTCAGATCACTGGTGATCACTGGTGCATCAGAAGTCTGGGCGCCTAAACAATTCTGCCACAGCCCTGTCCAAGGTACCACCACACAAGGAGAAAACAGTAACTACCTCTTTACAATACAACACAATGCAACTCATACATCTTCACTGATCTAACTGGAAACTACATGTGCATTCACACCCAGAAATGCCAATCCCTGTCATGTGTTTGTAGGAACAATCAGAAAATTTGGCAGGAACATTCTGAACTTGGTTGGAACACCCCAACTGTGTAGCCACATCAGCAAACCGGTACAGACGCTGTTTGACCGAGACGCAACAAGACTCAGCCACGTTCTCCCTTGTTCGGGCAAACGATTAAGCTGAATGGTCCGCTTCATGCTGTTTCGATGTAAACACGCACGCAATCAGCTGTGCATCATCATGTGACACCAAGGTTGGTAGTTGTGACTGCCCTGGCCTTTTGATCAATGAGTCTTGAGCGTCTGGGTAATGTTATGACAGGAAAGCATGCGACCATACTATGTAGCAGAAAATGAATTCCGTGGAACAATTTTGACGCTGGTGTAACGTCATAACAAATTGCGATCAAGCATAACAAAATATTGTATTACTCTTTTTTTGTTACAACAGATTTCTCTGTGTGTAAATTCAGGCTGCTCTACCCTGGGAGAGCACATCGCTACACTGAGAGCGCCACCTTTTTAAAAAAAATTTTCCTGCCTGTATTTCTTAAAAAATTTGTTTTTCTATCAAAGTGGATTTTTCTACAGAATTTTGCCAAGGACAACCCTTTTGTTGCCGTTGGTTCTTTTATGTGTGCTAAGTGCATGCTGCACATGGGACCTTGGTTTATCATCTCATCCGAATGACTAGCGTCCAGAGCACCACTCAGGGTCTAGTGGAGGGGGGAGAAAAAATGCTGGCGACCGTGCCAGGATTCGAACCAGTGCGCTCAGATTCTCTCGCTTCCTAGGCGGACGCGTTACCTCTTGGCCATCACTCCAACACGGCGAAATCCTAACAGCTGGCATCTCTGCACACCACCACACACAGTCTCTCAGCCCCTACAAGCACTGACTATTAGATACGTTCAATTCTGTGGATGATAGGAAGCTGTCCTCAAGACTAAACATTACTAAACATTGTTTTATTTTATTTTATTTTTATTTTTATTTTTTGTTTGTTTGTTTGTTTGTTATTTTTTATTTGATTTATTTTATTTTATTTTATTTTATTTTATTATTATTACTTCTTTTTTTTCTCAAGGCCTGACTAAGCGCATTGGGTTACGCTGCTGGTCAGGCATCTGCTTGGCAGATGTGGTGCAGCGTATATGGCTTTGACCAAACGCAGTGACACCTCCTTGAGCTACTGATACTGATACTGTTACAATCTGATTTTGAGGATGCATTAGATGGACAGAGAGAGAGACTGAAGGGTATAGGCAATAGGACACACATGCAAGCGTGCGTAAGTATGTATTTGTTGAAATGTGTGTACCTGTATGTTCGTGCACGTGTGCAGGCTGGCATGTATGTGAGAATTATATGTATAGAAATACACGTGAATGCATGTAGAACACAATTTTCTATTCTTTGATCCAACTTGTTTTGTGGGGAGTGGAGCTTCAAATGAACATGTATATTTATTCAATAAAATGTCGTCGTGTCATTCCACTGAGTGACAGCCAAGAGGTAACGGATCCGCCTAGGAAGCGAGAGAATCTGAGCACAATGGTTCAAACTACGGCACAGTCGCCAGTATTTTCTCCCCATCCACTAGACCTTGAGTGGTAGTCTGGATGCTAGTCATTTGGATGAGACGATAAACTGAGGTCCCGTGTGCAGCATGCATTTAACACACATAAAAGAACCCACAGCAACAAAAAGGTTGTCCCAGGCAAAATTATGTTAAAAATTACTGCAGGCAGGAAATTTTTTTTTTTTAAATGGGTGGCGCTCTCAGCCCCTGGAAGCAAGTCGTCTTTCTCACCCCGAGCAGGCGGTCGATCTCGTAGACGAGGGCGAAGGCTGCGTGGTTCTGCTCGGCACCCTGCTCCGCCAGGAACTTGGCTCGGGTCACCGTGGAGTGGCCCGGCATGGAAGTGTTGAACATCACCACCATCGACCCGCCCTCCGACCCCTGACCCGACAGTCGCCGCAGCTGGGTGAAGCTGGCCACGCTCTGCGACCGGACTACCCGCTTCCAGTCCTTCTCCAGCTTGCCTGGTGGGTGATGGAGCAGGGGGGTGGGGGTCAAGGTTAAAGGTTAAAGGTCAGACATGACATGATCATGTTCTTCCTACACTAACCCCTTTACTGCTGAACCTCAGTTTAAATGAGATTAGTGTGGCTATGAACCTGAAGTGTAATTACTACTACATCTTTTTTATTTTACTGAGCACCCTCAAAAATGGAGTATGGCTGCCTATATGGCAGGGTAAAAACAGTCATATTCGTGAACCTCAATGAAGGAAGGTGACAGATGTACTGATCTGTCATATCAATCTTAGCTCAGTCAGATGACAGCCCTTCACTGAGTAAGCATACTCATAAGCACCAGTTAAGGGGTTAAAAGTGAAGTATTAAACATCCATCCTTAGAGGACATGAACATATCATTCATGTATATTCATTGTAAGAGTATTCTGGGGGGAAAAAACATCAATCAAAAAAGCATTGAGCAGCATAAACATAAATACATAACCCCCCCCCATCACCACCCCACACACACCCCATACACACACAACACACACACACAACCAACACCACACCTCAGCCTACCCAACACACACACACACACACACACACACAAACACACACACACCCAACATAAACCACCCCCAACACACACACACACCCCAGCACCTACAAACACACACACCCACCCACCCACCCAACACACACACACACACCCCAACACACACACACCCAACACACATCCCCTCCCCCAATACACACACATCCTAGCACCCCAGCACCTACACACACACACATACACAACCAACACACACCAACACACATACTCAACACATACACCCAACACACACACACACCCAACACACACACCCCTACATCCCCCCCTTCCCAACACACACACACACACCCACACCCCCCATGCCACCTCCCCCCCCACACACACACAAATACCTTTCAGCCCCATGTGAGCCATCAGCCGCCTCTCCCGGCTGCGAAGCGCGTCCTCCTGGTTGCCCTTGGTGCGTGTCACGCACTCCCGCCTCTCCGCCTCCTCCCTCCCCTCCTCCCCTTCCTCCTCCTCCTCCTCCTCTTCATCCAGCCCCTCATCCTCCTCCTCCTCCTCCTGAGCAGCGGCAGCAGCAGATAACCGCGAGCGGCGGGGTTCGTTGTCGCGCACGCCCTTGTTGACGATGGGACGGTCCATGTCTTCCTCTTCCTCCCCTCCTGCTCCTCCTCCTCCTCCTCCTCCCCCCCTCCTCCGGCGGCTGAGGAAGAGGGTGGTGCCCAGGTTGACGCGGGGCGAGCCGCTGTTGCTGCTCTTGAAGACCACCGTCATTCTGTCTGTGAGCAGAAACATAAATTATTGTAGGTTAAAAAAAAATAAAAAAAAAGAAAGAAAAAAAACACGAAAGGAGGGGCGGGGAGGGGTTTGGGGGGAAGGTGAGTGAGTGTGTGTATGTGTGTGTGTGTGTGTGTGTGTGTGTGTGTGTGTGTGTGTGTGTGTGTGTGTGTGTGTGTCAGGAGAATGTGGGGGTGACAAACTGAAACAGGCAACAACAAAAAAAACCCACAAATGTACACACACACACACACTCACACACACTCACACACACACACACACACTCTCACACACACACACACACTTACACGCGCGCACACACACACACACACACACACACACACACAGAAACTCACTCTCATCTTCCGGCTGCGGGGAGAAGACCACGAAGGACTTGCACCCTGCGTCGGAGTTGCACTGGTCCATGGCGGCCGACAGGGTGTCAAAGGTCATGACGCAGCCCCACAGGACCCGGGAGTCCGGGCACGGGTAGTCGTACTGCCCCGGGAAGTTGGACGAGTCCAGCCGCACGTACTTGTCTGGCTGTGGGTTCTCCCCCAGAGTCTGTCAGCATGACGAATGATGCAAGGGAGGAAGTGTTGTAATAAATAAAATAATACTAACAGAAATCGTAATAATAATGATGAAGATGATAACAGGTACAACGATAATAATAACAGTGACAAGAATGATAATCAGTTTCAGTTTCAGTTTCTCAAGGAGGCGTCACTCCACTCAGACAAATTTCCCTTAAAGTCTGTTACTCAGCGTCAGGATGTGCAAGGAAGCATAGTAATAACAAACAAACACAGAAATCATAATAACAGTGACGATGATAAAAATTAAAATGATAACAGTAATGAATATAACGATAATAATGACAAGAATAATAATCAGTTCCAGTGTCTCAAGGAGGCGTCACTCCTTTCAGACAAATTTCCGCTAAAGTCTGTCAGCGTAAGGATGCGCAAGGATGCGTAGTAATAAAAAATATATATAATAACGGAAATCATAACAATAGTGATGAAGATAATAATAATTACAATGATAAAAATAATAATAATAGTGACAAGATTAATCATCAGTTTCAGTTTCTCAAGAAAGCATCACTCCATGTACGCAAGCAAGGAAGCATTGCAATAAAAAAAAAAAATAATAATAACAGATATCATAATAACTGTGATGAAGACAATAATGATAATAGTAATAATATTTACAATAATAATAATAATAATGACAAGAATAATAATCAGTTTCAGTTTCAGTTTCTCAAGGAGGCGTCACTCCATTCAGACAAATCTCCCCTAATTTCTGTCACTCAGCGTAAGGATGCGCAAGAAAGTGTGGTAATAAAAAAAAAAACAATAATAGAAATCACAATAATAGTGATGAATATAATAACAATAATAATAATGATACCACTACCACTTCTAATAATTATAATAATGACAAGAATAATAATCAGTTTGTTCAAGTTTCTCAAGGAGGCGTCACTCCATTCACACAGATCGATAAACATGTGCACCGTATCCTCTGGGCAGATGCCTGACCAGCAGCACCACTCAATGCCACACAGTGCCACTGTCGCTCGCTTCCAAATCTGGCACATTACCACAAGGCCAAGGCTAGTGCAAGAACTCCCCCCCCCACCCACCCTCTCCCCCCCCACACACAAATCACCCCCCCCCCCCAACCCTCCCCACACACACACACACTTACATGTCCACCACCGTGTTTGTCCCCCCTAATCCCTGTGTCTCCATTTTCATCGTCTTCCTCCTCATCCTCGTCCTCGTCCTCTGCCTCCTCCTCCTGGCGCCACTTGTTGCTGAAGCGCTTCCTGGCCCTGTCCTTCAGGCGTTGGTACCCCTCTCCGTCCTCACCGCCCTCCTCCATAACAGCTGTACACAGGGGGACAACATACAATACTTAATACTCTCTGTCCTCACCACCCTCCTCCATCACAGCTGTACACAGGGGGACAACATACAATACTTAATACTCTCCGTCCTCACCACCCTCCTCCATCACAGCTGTACACAGGGGGACAACATACAACAATATTTAATACTCTCCGTCCTCACCACCCTCCTCCATCACAGATGTACACAGGGGGACAACATACAACAATACTTAATACTCTCTGTCCTCACCGCCCTCCTCCATCACAGATGTACACAGGGGAACAACATACAACAATACTTAATACTCTCTGTCCTCACCACCCTCCTCCATCACAGCTGTACACAGGGGGACAACATACAACAATACTTAATACTCTCTGTCCTCACCGCCCTCCTCCATCACAGCTGTACACAGGGGAACAACATACAACAATACTTAATACTCTCTGTCCTCACCGCCCTCCTCCATCACAGCTGTACACAGGGGGACAACATACAACAATACTTAATACTCTCTGTCCTCACCACCCTCCTCCATCACAGCTGTACACAGGGGGACAACATACAACAATACTTAATACTCTCTGTCCTCACCGCCCTCCTCCATCACAGCTGTACACAGGAAACAAAATACAACAATACTTAATACTCTCTGTCCTCACCGCCCTCCTCCATCACAGCTGTACACAGGAAACAAAATACAACAATACTTAATACTCTCTGTCCTCACCGCCCTCCTCCATCACAGCTGTACACAGGGGGACAACATACAACAATACTTAATACTCTCTGTCCTCACCACCCTCCTCCATCACAGCTGTACACAGGGGAACAACATACAACAATACTTAATACTCTCTGTCCTCACCGCCCTCCTCCATCACAGCTGTACACAGGGGGACAACATACAACA
Source organism: Babylonia areolata (assembly GCF_041734735.1). Taxonomy (NCBI): domain Eukaryota; kingdom Metazoa; phylum Mollusca; class Gastropoda; order Neogastropoda; family Buccinidae; genus Babylonia; species Babylonia areolata. The sequence goes on from NC_134887.1 coordinate 10,273,049, forward strand.
ATACTTAATACTCTCTGTCCTCACCGCCCTCCTCCATCACAGATGTACACAGAGGAACAACATACAACAATACTTAATACTCTCTGTCCTCACCGCCCTCCTCCATCACAGATGTACACAGGGGGACAACATACAACAATACTTAATACTCTCTGACCTCACCACCCTCCTCCATCACAGATGTACACAGGGGGACAACATACAACAATACTTAATACTCTCTGTCCTCACCGCCCTCCTCCATCACAGCTGTACACAGGGGAACAACATACAACAATACTTAATACTCTCTGTCCTCACCGCCCTCCTCCATCACAGCTGTACACAGGGGGACAACATACAACAATACTTAATACTCTCTGTCCTCACCGCCCTCCTCCATCACAGCTGTACACAGGGGGACAACATACAACAATACTTAATACTCTCTGTCCTCACCACCCTCCTCCATCACAGCTGTACACAGGGGGACAACATACAACAATACTTAATACTCTCTGTCCTCACCGCCCTCCTCCATCACAGCTGTACACAGGGGAACAACATACAACAATACTTAATACTCTCTGTCCTCACCGCCCTCCTCCATCACAGCTGTACACAGGGGAACAACATACAACAATACTTAATACTCTCTGTCCTCACCGCCCTCCTCCATCACAGCTGTACACAGGGGGACAACATACAACAATACTTAATACTCTCTGTCCTCACCACCCTCCTCCATCACAGCTGTACACAGGGGGACAACATACAACAATACTTAATACTCTCTGTCCTCACCGCCCTCCTCCATCACAGCTGTACACAGGGGAACAACATACAACAATACTTAATACTCTCTGTCCTCACCGCCCTCCTCCATCACAGCTGTACACAGGGGAACAACATACAACAATACTTAATACTCTCTGTCCTCACCGCCCTCCTCCATCACAGCTGTACACAGGGGGACAACATACAACAATACTTAATACTCTCTGTCCTCACCGCCCTCCTCCATCACAGATGTACACAGGGGAACAACATACAACAATACTTAATACTCTCTGTCCTCACCACCCTCCTCCATCACAGCTGTACACAGGGGAACAACATACAACAATACTTAATACTCTCTGTCCTCACCGCCCTCCTCCATCACAGATGTACACAGGAAACAACATACAACAATACGTAATACTCTCTGTCCTCACCGCCCTCCTCCATCACAGATGTACACAGGGGAACAACATACAACAATACTTAATACTCTCTGTCCTCACCGCCCTCCTCCATCACAGATGTACACAGGAAACAACATACAACAATACTTAACTATCTCTAAAGATACAAGAATACTTCATTATCTCCAAAGATACAACATATAATACTTCACTATCTCTAAAGATACAAGATAAAAGAATACTTCATTATCTCTAAAGATTTGAGATGCGGGAATGCTTAATTTTCTCTAAAGATACAAGACTACTTAACTATTTCTAAATATGCAAGATACAAGACTACTTAATCAACTCTAAAGATACAAGACTACTTAATCAACTCTAAAGATACAAGGTAAAAGAATACTTAATCAACTCTAAAGATACAAGGTAAAAGAATACTTAATCATCTCTGAAGATACAAGGTAAAAGAATACTTAATCAACTCTAAAGATACAAGGTAAAAGAATACTTAATCATCTCTGAAGATACAAGGTAAAAGAATACTTAATCAACTCTAAAGATACAAGGTAATAGAATACTTAATTATATCTGAAGATACAAGGTAAAAGACTACTTAATCATCTCTGAAGATACAAGGTAAAAGAATACTTAATCAACTCTAAAGATACAAGGTAATAGAATACTTAATCAACTCTAAAGATACAAGGTAAAAGAATACTTAATTATATCTGAAGATACATGGTAAAAGATTACTTAATCATCTCTGAGGATACAAGGTAAAAAATATTTAATTATATCTGAAGATACAAGCTAAAAGAATACTTAATCATCTCTGAAGATACAAGGTAAAAGAATACTTAATCATCTCTGAGGATACAAGGTAAAAGAATATTTAATTATATCTGAAGATACAAGCTAAAAGAATACTTAATTATATCTGAAGATACAAGGTACCAGAATACTTAATTATCTCTGAAGATACAAGGTAAAAGAATACTTAATTATCTCTGAAGATACAAGGTACAAGAATTACCTCTAAAGATACAAAGTACAAAAATACTTAACTATCTGTCAGGATACAAGGTACAAGCATGCTTAATTATCTTTAAAGATACAAGGTACAAGAATACTTTATTATCTCTGGAAATACAACGTACATGAATACTATATTATCTCTAAAGACACAAGAATACTTAATAATCTAAAGATACAAGAACACTTAATAGTCTCTAAAGATGCAAGAATACTTTACTATCTCACAAATATCACCACCACTCATAGTAGTTCTTCACCAAAAAGCTGACCAGTTCACTGGAGTGGACCTCCACACACACACACACACACACACACACACACACACACACACACACACACTACACCACACACACACACACACAACACCCACCCTCCCACATCCACCCCACTCCCATCTATACACACACACACACACACACACACACACACACACACACACACACACAGTATATATATAAAAACAAATTTTTAACAACAGAAAAGAAAAAAAAAAACACTACTCACGGTACTTCTTGACCAAGGCGTCCAGGAAGTTGACCAGCTCAGTGGAGCGGACCTCCAGGCGTCGGATCCTGCCCAGCATCTCCTCCACCCCAGCCTTCTCCTCGGGGGGTGCCTGCCTCAGCACAGGGTCCAGCACCAGGTTCCCCACCACCCGCAGGTTGATGCGGTGGTTCAGACCCACGCACAGGCCCAATTCGCACTCTACGCCTGTTAAATTCATTTTGAAAAAAAAAAATTTAATTTCTTAAAAGGGTTAAAGGTTCCCTAAGCATTTTTTTTTTTTTTAAAGATCACCTGCACCAGGCATTTTAAATGTTTCCTTGTCTGTGTAAAACCTCATTTTGAGAAATGAACATTCGACCATCTGATATCTGTAAATATGAAAGGTTGATGCGGTGGCTGAGACCCACACAAAGGCCTGATTCGCACTTCACGCCTGTAAGTTTATAAAAAATCAAGAAAAGATAATAAATAACACTAAAGGTCCTTTTAGCCTTTATACATCACCAGTCGTTTTGAATGTTTCCTTATCTGTATCCGATCTCGTTTTGAGAAATTCTTCTTCTTCTCATTCTTCTTCTTCATTCGTGGGCCGCAACTCCCATGTTCACTCATATGTACACGAGTGGGCTTTTACATGCATGACCACTTTTACACCGCTATGTAGGTAGCCATACTCTGTTTTCAGCATGTGCATGCTGGGTATGTTGATTGTTCTTTGTTTCCACAACCCGCCAAACGATGACATGGATTACAGGATCTTTAACGTGTGCATTAGATCTTCTGCTTGCATATACACATGATGGGGGTTCTGGCACAAGCAGGTCTGCACATATGTTTAGCTGGGAGATCCAAAAAATCTCCACACTCTACCCACCAGGCGCCATTACCCAGATTCGAAACTGTGACCCTCAGATTGGAAGTCCAACACTTTAACCACTCGGCTATTGCACCTGTCAAAAAAAAAGAAAAAAAGAAAAGAGTTATAAGTCCCTTAGCCTTTTTACATCACCAGGCATTTTGAAGATTTCTTCATTTGTATGCAACCCCATTTTGAGAAATGAACATCACCACCTGACGTTTGTGAATATTAAAGGTTAAAAGGTCTCTGCCATCGAGGCAGTAAATTGAAAACCCACTGTGTCCAGGGCTCGGTATAGGGAGATGGGGCCCAATCCTCTTCTTCCATCACTTATATTGTTATAAATAACCTTCCCCAACTGAAGTCGGGTACCTACTCACACCTAAGTGAAGTGCCTTTCCCGAGGGCACAACAACACATTCAAACGGGGCCTCATACTCTGATGAATAATGAATACTGGATCAGAAAGTCCAACAAGCAGAACTAAGCAGTTCTGCTACAGCACCTCGTATTTTTGGCTCGAAATTTGCACACACTGATGACTTGTAAACAAATCCAGGAAAGCACAAAGAGTTTGAAACAGTTTAATTTCAGAATGTTATAGAGCCACGATAGGGCCCCTTTATCGAATTCTATTGTCTGCCTTGTGACTGAGACGAAACTGGGTCAGACGCCATTGCTGACACGCACTGTTCACGTGAACCAGTCACCTCGAAAATAACTGTCCTGCTCGCGAGCACAGCAACACACACTTCATTTATTGGTCACAGTGGAAAGCAGAAAGGTCAGTTAAGATATTCTTAGCTCATAACGTCATTATGGAAATTAGATGCCACTCCAAAAATTCAAAACTAACTAAGGCCCCAATCAGGGCCCTTCGTCTGAAACGGTTGTAAACAGTAGGGCTCCGAATGGGGGCCTTTCGTCTGGAGTGAGTTAAGTTAAGTTAACCCACCAAGCGCTAATCCTAGGATCAAACTCAAGGGTTGAAAATCCAACACACTCATAACCACTCAGGCCATGGCACCACAGTCGTTACTGTTAATGAGTGACTCACTATGTGTCAATTCCTTGCAGCTGACAATCCTTTGTCTGGCCGTTATGTTAAACAGCTACTCACCTAAGTCGATTCCTTGCAGCTGACAATCCTTTGTCTGGCTGTTATGTTAAACAGCGACTAACCTACGTCGATTCCTTGCAGCCAACTATCCTTCGTCTGGCCATTATGTTAAACAATGACTCACCTACGTCAGTTCCTTGCAGCTGACAATCCTTTGTCTGGCCGTTATGTTAAACAGCGACTAACCTACGTCAATTCCTTGCAGCTAACAATCCTTTGTCTGGCCGTTATGTTAAACAATGACTCACCTACGTCGATTCCTTTCAGCTGACAATCCTTTGTCTGGCCGTTATGTTAAACAATGACTCACCTACGTCGATTCCTTTCAGCTGACAATCCTTTGTCTGGCCGTTATGTTAAATAGCGACTAACCTACGTCGATTCCTTGCAGCTGACAATCCTTCGTCTGGCCGTTATGTTAAACAGTTACTCACCTACATCGATTCCTTGCAGCTGACAATCCTTCGTCTGGCCGTTATGTTAAACAGTGACTCACCTACGTCAATTCCTTGCAGCTGACAATCCTTTGTCTGGCCGTTATGTTAAACAGCTACTCACCTATGTCGATTCCTTGCAGCTGACAACCCTTCGTCTGGCTGTTATGTTAAATAGCGACTAACCTACGTCAATTCCTTGCAACCAACTATCCTTTGTCTGGCCGTTATGTTAAACAGCTACTCACCTACGTCGATTCCTTTCAGCTGACAATCCTTTGTCTGGCCGTTATGTTAAATAGCGACTAACCTACGTCGATTCCTTGCAGCTGACAATCCTTCGTCTGGCCGTTATGTTAAACAGTTACTCACCTACATCGATTCCTTGCAGCTGACAATCCTTCGTCTGGCCGTTATGTTAAACAGTTACTCACCTACGTCAATTCCTTGCAGCTGACAATCCTTCGTCTGGCCGTTATGTTAAACAGTGACTCACCTACGTCGATTCCTTGCAGCTAACAATCCTTTGTCTGGCCATTATGTTAAACAGTGACTCACCTACGTCGATTCCTTGCAGCTGACAATCCTTCGTCTGGCTGTTATGTTAAACAGCGACTAACCTACGTCGATTCCTTGCAGCTAACAATCCTTTGTCTGGCCATTATGTTAAACAGCTACTCACCTAAGTCGATTCCTTGCAGCTAACAATCCTTTGTCTGGCCGTTATGTTAAACAGCGACTCACCTACGTCGATTCCTTGCAGCTAACAATCCTTTGTCTGGCCGTTATGTTAAACAGCTACTCACCTACATCAATTCCTTGCAGCTAACAATCCTTTGTCTGGCCGTTATGTTAAACAGCGACTCACCTACGTCGATTCCTTGCAGCCGACAATCCGTTGACTGGCCGCACTCCCTCTCCCCAAGGATGGCCTCGTCCAGGTCGGTAAGTTTGACGGACCTGTGGTTGACCAACACAAAGTCCTTCAGCTGGACGCGCGGCAGTCCCACGCTGCCCAGGGGAGACGACTGCAGGTACTCCAGCAGAAAAGCCACGTCCAGGGCCAGCTGGAAGGGAAGGGCTTCAGGGAATAAGAGAGGCCAGTCTCTGAAGGACGGCAATGCAAAGGAATCTTGTCAAATAACATGACGGTTTATCGTGCAAAATAACTGGTGGTGGGGAAGGAGTAGGGAGAGTGGGGGGGGGGGGGGGTACTGTAAAGTAGATAATTCTGTGACAGGACATTTTAAATTGCTTGTTGTTGTGATTGTGGTCATGATCATTATCATAAACCATGCGCCTTTGAAAGTGTCTCTGCTCTTGCATGTCATGCAATAACCTATCACTACACCATGCATAATGAAAAAATCCAATTCATCCCCATCATACTCCTCCAATTCTCCAGTGTGCTTTTACATGGTTGACATGCTTTCACTCTGTCATTTAGGCAGCCACACCATTTTTTTGTTGTTGTTGGTAGTGGTGATTGTTTTGGTTGTTTTTTTTTGTTTGTTTGTTTGTTTTGGGGGTGTGGGGGGGTTGTTTGTGTTTCAACAACCCACCTTGAACTGACATGGATAACAGGACCTTTAACTCTCTCCGGACAAAGGAATGCTCACGCATTCCTACACAAAACGTATTCGGATTCGGACGAAGGAATGGAATAGCATTCTCCGAAAGTAAAATTCCATCATGCGCTGTACACGTGATTTTGTGATTAGCCAAGCAGAGTGCGCTATTCTGGGTCACTCCACAATCGAACAGTATGACTGGTCAGCCTGGGATGTGTGGCCCGTCTTGCACACATGCTGACAAAGCCACTGACCGGTCGTCTGCTCGCGTGCCAGCCTGTTAACAAAGCGGGCTCTTCTCAGAATGTTGTGAAGCGAACAAGGCAGTGACGGCAACGTTTTAGGGTTGCCAAAGTACTTGAAATGCTACAAACTGAAGGGTCGGACATTGAAGAGGTGGATGATGACGAAGAAGAATGCGAATTTAATGCAGAAAGCGACCAAGGGTATGGTGATTCGGGGTGAAAAATTGGCAGTATTTTCTACATATGGCAAAACTGTAAAAATAAGATGAGAAATTTGATTTTTTTTTTATATATGTAATAGCTCAACACGTAATAAACCAGTTCTGAAAGTTTCATTTTCTTACACAGTATTTTGTATTTTTTGTAATTTTTTTTCCAAACCCTTACAAATGGGCCGTCTGTGGGGAAAAGCAAGGGAGAAAACTTGTCGTCCCGAGTGAGTTAACATGCATTTTCTTTCTTTTTTTTTTTAATCTGCTACCTGTCTGTGCTCTTGAAGGAGATTTACGAAGGTGGAAGCAGGTCTGCATAATTTTCTGACATGAGACTTCAAGGTACGGCTGAGACACATACTGACAACTCAGAAATGTGAAGATTTGGATCTCCACAAACCACACAAAGATGCTTGCCAAAAAAAAAAAGAGCAGAGTAATATGTAATGCATCCATCTCAGGAGCAAGAGAATCTGAGCGCACGGGACTGAATCCCATGCTTGTCGGTATTTTCTACCCTTTCACAAGACCTTGAGTGGTGGTCTGGACGCTAGTCCTTTGAATGAGATGATGAACCAAAGTCCCGTTTGTGGCATGCACTTAAGGCACGTAAAACTATCCATAGCAACAAAAGGGTTGTCCCTGAAAAAAAAAATCCTGTAGGAAAATCCACTTGGATTGGACAACAAATACATTTGCAGGCAGAACAAAAATTCTAAAATGGGTGGCGCTACACTGTAGCGATGCGCTCTCGCTGGGGAGAACAGGGCAAATCTCAAACAGAGAAATCTGTTGTGACAGAGAGTAATACAACACAATAAGTCTAGCGGTAACATTAGCGAAAATCACGTGTTTTTCAGCTGTATTCCTTTGCTTCTGTTCCTTATCTATTTTCAATCCACCATCATGTGAAGACTGGCTACTCAAAGCAGTCAGCACACAATCAGAGCTTCTGCGCATTTCTGAATAAACTTTTAATGATAACTATGTTGTGTTTTCTGTACGCATCAGAATGACTTGTGGTCTTTCCAAAGCAAACACCGACGCTCCCCATAGATATATACATAGTCTCTGTCTCTAACACACACAAACACACCCACCCTACCCTCCCGCCCCCATCCCTTCCCCCCCCCCCACCTCCACCCCCCAAAAAAGGCCTCTCCCCTCCCCCCTTGCCTCCTTCCCCCTCACCTTCACCCGGCGGGCCCAGCTGAGGGAGGAGAGGGAGGCGGGGGTGAGGGGGGTGCCGGCCTCCATCACCATCACCAGCCCCTTCTTGCGCAGCTCCATGGAGACCTGGTCCCCGCGCAGGCAGTAGCCCAGCAGGCCAATCAGCCCCGGGTGCCGCAGGAAGCGCAGCAGGAAGATCTCCCGCATCAGCAGGTAGTTGCCCATGGGCCCGCAGAAGTCAGCGTCATACACCTGTGGCCAGCACACCAGGGAGTCATACAGGGTAGGTTGTTATTCTGTGGGGTTTTTTTGTTGTTGTTTTTTATATATAGTTTGTTGATTGGGGTGATTTTTTTGTATGTGGGGTTTTTTTTGTTTTTTTTTTAATAGTTTGTTGATTGGGGGTTTTGGTGTTTTTTGTTTGTTTGGGTTTTTTTAGTTCAAATTCCACCCATGACTTTTTTTCTTCTAAAAACTTTTCCGTGACATTTTTCTTTTTCTTTTGAAATTTCCATGAGTATAAATCAACTAGAAATGTCCTTAACTAAACTACTTTCCTCGCATGCTGAAAACAATAAAAATAAGAAAAATCAAAAATCAAATAAATAGAAAACATGCACACAAAAAACCCAATTAACAAAAAGAAAAATTTAAGTTAAAAAAAATTTAATAATAAAAAATTAAGAAATAACATTAATAACAAGAAAAAAAAAGTATTTCTCCTGTTACCGAAATGGCCATTTGGAAACAGAAACTTACAAACATCAAAGTGCCTTAGTGGAGCAGTTTAGAGAGACACACTTTATCATAAAGCAACACATACCTTATACACATGGTTTGGGTTGAACACCACAAATGCACACATTTATTGTCCTTGGATGAAACCATATAAACCATAAATATACTGACACTATACAGCTGATAATGGTCACAAGTTGTTAAAATATACTTTAGTATTTTCTTTTTGTTCATTCTTCAGTCAATGTAGCATTTGTATTTTTGTTGTTTGTTTTTTTTGGGTTTTTTTGTTTTTTAAGGTTTTATTCTTCATTCCATGCCTTTTGCATGACTTTGACCATAATGCCATGACTTTCTGATCCCGGAATTTTTTTTTTTTTTTTTTTTTTTTTAAATTCCATGACTTTTCTTCCAGAATTTATTTACATGTTCCTATATATATGGACCCTGGTTACCTGCTTCATGCAGGCGATCTTGGTCTGCACGTCCGACGCCTGGCTCTTCACCGCCATCAGCTTCCGATGACGATGACGCTGCTGATGCTGGCTCAACCCTCCTCCTCCGTTGCTGTTATAGCTGTCGGCAGCGCCATCCTCCGGCTCCTCCAGCTTCTCCACAAACTTGCGGCTGGACTGGCCCAGGGTGCCAAGGATCTGGAACTGGTTGATGTCCCGGCAGGACAGGTTGCTGGGTAGGTCCAGGCTGAGCATCTTGTCCTTCAGGAGGATGGCCGCCTCGTCTGGCTCCTTGGCCGACCTCCAGCTGGCCGGGTACAGGAGGGTGATCACCTCCCTCACATCCGGAACCTTGATAATTAAATAATAATAATAATAATAATAATAACTGACATTTATACAGCGCATGTTTTCCAGAAATACTGCTCAAAGTGCTTTACATTTTGTTCCCCTCCTCCTCCCACTCCATAACACCTCCCCCCACTACACACACACACACACACACACACACACAAACACACATGCCAGAATACAATCGCACATTATTATAGAGATAAATACTTGTACATATGCATGGAGATAAGTGAACGGTGCGTCAGTTATTCATTTTTTTGCTGATGGGCATTTTGAGTGCTCGACCCAAAAAATTTTTTCTGTTTTGGTTGAAGCAGATAAAGTATTTTGAATTAAACTGAACTGAACCCTCAGAGACCTTCAGACCGGAGTTGAACTGCTGCTCCAGAAAGCTCCGCATCTGGTTGCGGTCGACGCCGCCACCGCCACCGCCAAAGAAGAGGACGCTGTTGCCGTGTTGCTGCTGCTTGGGGTGCTGCTGTGCAGCTTTGTAGCGGGGCTTCCGCTTCTCCATGGAGGGCAGGGAGGAGCTCCCTGGGGAGGAGGACCCCGTGTCATGGTGGCTGAGTGTGCTGTAGGTCACGAAGATGCCCAGGAAGAGCAGCGTCACCACCAGGAGGGCCAGGGTCTTGGGGGTGCGGAACCGGTGCAGGCGCCGTCGGCAGATCATGGTGCTGTGTTGTGTTGTGTTGTGTTGTGTTGTGTGGTGTGGTGTGGTGTGGTGTGGTGTGGTGTGTTGTGTTGTGGTGTGGTGTGGTGTGGTGTGGTGTGGTGTGGTGATGGTGGTGGCGGTGGTGTTGCCTGAGTTGCTGGCTTTAGTAGGGGTTTTGGGGGTTGGTTTTTTTTTCAAGTTTCACTACTTTCCTTATGTTTGTGTGTGTGTGTGTGTGTGCGTTTGTGTGTTGTATTGTTTTCTGGGTATTCCGTTCGGTTTCTCTCTCTCACAGGAATGATCTGCCACTGCTACTGCCACAGTCCCTGCAAAATATAGAACTTTTTTTTTTTATGAACTTTCAATGATAATGATAATGATCATCAGCATCACCATTATCATCAATGTATCTATAAGTTGTTACATCTTGTGGGGAAACAAAATGAAGCCCTTTCACACTTTACTTTTAAAGGCATGCATGGAAGACAAACTACACACATATAGGTATAAGGCTAGAGAAACTGTGGACAGAAAAAGGGAGAGTACAGAGGACCTACTTTGGAAAGAGGTCCCTCTAGACAAAGCTGAGTGCAGGGATTTGACAAAGTCAAAAAAGAAAAATATTTCATTCCAAAATATATTTTCTGTAATTCTCTCCATCACCATCCTTCTCTAGATTTCTCTCTCTCTCACACACACACACACAGAACATATGCGCATGCACACACACACACACACACACACACACACACACAATGTGTGTACGCAAGCATCAGACCTGAGCCCTCTATAAAAACAGACACACAGTGCACTTTTCTGGCCCACCAACCTCCATCAAAACAGAGAGAAAACTCTCAACACAATTTTAAAGCAAGCATCGACAAGGGGGTCCAACCACAAGGCACAGTATCCGTTCTACATGCATGTGTGAGTCACCACACAATTTCATTCAGTTGTTCACTGGATGGAGGCGGATTGGCAGGGTCGGGTTTGGCGTCGGACTTCTGGACTTTCACCAGTGATCAGGGTTTGAGGCACAATTTCAGCAAGGTGTTGTTGTGTCCATTAAGAAAGGCATTTTATAAATGTATCCACAAATCTGCCCCTTCCTGTCTTTGTGGCTGCCTTCACCTCTACACACCATCTTGCTCTCTACGATCGGCTTTGGATCCACTCTGTTTACCCATACCCAAATTCAAACACTCCACTGTTGGACGCCGTTCTTTCTCTGTCTCTGGACCTTGCATTTGGAATGAACTTCCTCTTTCGCTTCGTCAGGTCTCCACACTCAGCTCTTTCAAGTCTGGCCTTAAAACCCACCTCTTCACCTCCCCTACCCTCTTCCTTGTCTTCAGTTTCTTCAGTTTGAGAGTTATGGCATGCAAGAGTTCAGTGAATGACTGGTGTGAAAGCGCTTAGATTTGTCTCTCCACAAGATTCAGCGCTATACAAATACTATTATTATTATTATTATTATTATTTACCCTGGTTTTCCTCACTCCACTCTGGTGTGGACAGGTACCTGGAACAGTTGGGGAAGGTTATTTAAAGCAGCAGAAGGAGAGGACTGGACTGGGGCCACACCTTCCTCTGTCAAACGTGAGACACAGCGGATATACATATATATGAATTCACTGCCCCAGTGGCCTTAAAAGGCTACCAGACCTTTAACCGTTAACGCCGGATGAGTCACGCAGAATCTGTAATTTATGTCCAGCTGTAATGTGGTGTATCCACTTCATGAATTCATCTTTTTCTGTTTATGTACATGGCCTGTTGTTTTGTGTTGACATGTTGTTGTTCTTTTCTTCTCCTTCTTCATTTGTGGGCTGCAACTCCCACGTTCACTCGTATGTACATAAGTGGGCTTTTACGTGTATGACTGTTTTTACCCTGCCATGGAGGCAGCCATATTCCGTTTCTGGGGTGTGCATGCTGACATGGATTACAGGATCTCTAAAGCGCGTATTTGACCTTCTCCTTGCGTATACACATGAAGGGGGTTCAGGCACAAGCAGGTCTGCACATATGTTGACCTGGGAGATCCGAAAAATCTCCACCCTCTACCCACCAGGCGCAGTTTCTGAGTTACTGAGATTCGAACCCGGGACCCTCGGATTGAAAGTCCAACACCCCCGAAAACGGATATGGCTGCCTATGGCAGAGTATAAATGGTCATATCAAAGCCCACTCGCATACATGCGAGTGAACACAGGAGTTGCAGCCCACGAATGATGAAAGTCCAACGCTTTAACCACTTGGTTCTTCTTCTTCTTCTTCTTTCCCTTGACTACCGCCTTCATCATTGTGAAGATTCTGTAGACTATAAGGGGGGTTTGCGTGTTTTTGAGGTTTCCTGAGGCAGAGGTTGATAGGCCAGCTGGTTATTGCTCCCGTCGTTGTTGTTCAAATCCACGCACCCTTGCTTCCTTGTCAGGTGTGTAACTACTAGGCAACTGCTCCACTGAAGCGCTTGACTGAACCTTGGCTCTGTAGATGGCGAGGGCTTTCCGTGGACCACAGCTGATGTTCAGCCATGCCTCCTTTAGCTCTGTGATTACAGTGGTGTGGTAAATTCAGATCCATCACCACTCTGATTAATGACAAGGGCTCCCCTCCCACTCAGCATTATGAACTTACCATTCATTTTAACGTAGACTGAGTTGTGTAAATTTCTAGGGAAGAAAATGAATAACAGTCTAAGTTTAGATGCACACACACACACACACACACACACACACACACACACACACACACACACTGAAGCAACTTAGAAGAGTTTAAGTGTCACACACATTCACTGGATCAAGCTAGCACATATATATATATATATATATATATATATATATATATATACATATATATATATATATATATATATATATATATATATGTATATATATATATATGTATATGTATATGTATATGTATATAAGATTTTACCAGCAGTCCATCAGAATATATATATGGACAAGGATGACACCATAGCCCGGATTTATTGCTGACTATTTTTGCATATATATATATATATATATCCTGCACCAACCAGTAAGCCCTTCTGGCTTGAGTGGCGTCTGGTTTTTAATCTTGGATTTTTTTTTTGTTTGTTTTTCTTTTTGGAGGTCTAATATTAATATTAAGAATTAAATGTACATCATGTATGGATACATGAACAATGAATGTACCTGTAGATTCTCTGGATGTATCAGGACTACATAATGTAGTCCTGATACATCCGGAGAATCCAGCATGCATTCTCCGTTCAAAGTACATATGAGAAACATGTGTACACATAATAAACTCTCTCTCTCTCTCTCTCTCTCTCTAGTCTATCTCTCTCTGTTGGTGGAGACCATAGCATGAGATTAACAAAAAACCAACAAACAATCACACACAAACTGTGCACAAAGGTTGCTGGTCAGCTTATCTACAACCCTCCACACAAGAACAACAATGATACACAAACTGCACACACAGGTTGCCGGTCAGCTTATCTACAACTCTCCACACAGGCCTCACACCCGAGACCCATAAATAAGAACAACCAGACAGCCTGGAGCTCTCTCCCTCTCCCTCTCTCTCCCTCTCTCTTCCCCTCTCTTTCTCTCACTCATCTTCCTCTCTCTCTTTCAGTACACACACAGACACATGCAAATATGCAAGCACACACTCACACACACATACGTACCATTTACAAACACACACACACACACACACACACACACACACTCAAACACACGCACAAACACAAAATGACGTGTGCACATGAGCACACGCACGCACACGCACACACACACACACACACACACAAACTACATTTTTATCTTATTGACATGTGTCCTACTTTAGATCCTTATCTGCACTGACACATGCAGCAAATTTACTTCCTTTTAAATGCTGTCAATATATCTCTGCCCCACTCACAGACTGTCAGACAAAAACACAAACGAACACATGTATGCAAACACACACAGACAGTGAATATTTGTTAAATTTTTGGGAGTCTATCTTTCTTCAAAACTTCCGTGGAATTATCATATTGACTATATATTAAATAATGCAAGGAAAGGTCTAAATTTCCTTAAAATAATTTGTAAATAGCACTGGGGGCAAGATACCAAAGCGTTAATATCTCTCGCTACTTCCCTTGTACGTTCACGCTTGACATACGCTCAAGAAGTATTTTTCAGCGCTCCACTGCAAAGCAGTGATTGTAAGGCGTATAAACTCGTTCTATTCTTACATCAAATTTTGGAACTTACAGAGAAGCAGGTGTTTTATCTCTTGATGAAAAAAGGAAAGCTTCAGCCGCAAAATTCATTATCAAATCTTCCGCTTATGAAAGCTTTTCAAAAGAAAAAGCTAATTTGAGTTCACAAAAAGATTTTGCTGAAAGAGCTAAGACAATACAGTCTATGACATCCATTAATACATTTGCATCAGATATCATTAGTGCCACAGAAACAAAAGACAAGCAAATTGCAAAAATACCTACTTTTTCACCAGTCCCTGAATGGAAGCAGTGTAAAGCTACCTTTGACATAGATTATACAGATCTAACCAAGAACCAGTCACCATTTCTGTTAAAACCTGAAGTACTCTCCCATAAAGAAAATCAATGTTCAAATTATCTAAAATTATACACAGATGGATCTGTTCTAGAAAATGGTAATTCAGGAGCAGCTTTTGTAATTCCTTCATTTAGAATAGAAAAATTAAACTATATTGGTAGACAATATTCCCATTTTCACAGCTGAACTTATAGCCATGCTTATGGCCTTCAATTATAGTTCAGACATTCCAAAAACTGTATGTGAGATTTTATTATGTGTAGACTCGAAGTCAGTATTACAAACTATAGAATCTCGGAATTCAAAGAAGCGAATTGAGATGACAATGGAAGTAAAACATATTATTCATCAACTGACAAAACAGGGCATTAATATAACTTTCTGTTGGGCACCTTCACACTGTGGAATATCTTCTAATGAGTGGGTAGACCAAGCAGCCAGAAGAGCAGCACGTAATTTCAAAGGAGCATTACAACTTGACATCCAGTTAGATCTACATGAATGCTTTAGTATCATAGAAAATATATCTAGAAATCAATTTAAGAAATTGCTTATAGATTCAAATAATCAATATTACCAGTATTGTGTAAACACAAAGAATGCAGCTAATCCCAAACTTTTTCTAAATTTGACACCAACAGCACATTCAAGACAAATTACAAGTCTAATGTATAGAATTCATTTGAATGCCTTTCGTACCAACTTTTCTAAAAAAAATATAAAATCTATGTGCGGTAAGCAAATAACTGTAAACCATCTACTCATTCATTGTCTTCATTGTCCTAGCATAAAAGAGTTAAGACAAATAATTCCAAAAGATGTAGTTGATGACTTTTCTACCAATATTCCATCAGCCACTGAAAAGATTTTGAATGATTATTCATTGCTTAGAATGTTTTCGGAAATCTTAAGCTCCAGTCCAGTTGATATCCTCCTTTGATGTATTCTAATTAATGTCGCTATTTATATTTACATTGTTGTTAAGTTAATATTTGTTGATATGCATACACATATTCTCCTTACAATGACACCTCATTCATTACATACCACTCTTTCAACTTTAATTTCTTATAATGTACTTTTCCTCTAAATAAGTCTAATACATAATATGAACACTTTCTTACACTAATATTCAAATGCATTCCCTTTCCTTTATCCACTACTTTTCTCCCTTCCGTCTAATAACACTTATAGTGCATAGACGTTAAACTGAAGATAACACAGACAGTGAGACACACACACATTACACCAATACAAATACACACACAAGATTCAATATTCAATTTGCTTTCAACCTTTTCGTGGTATCTTGGACTGCAACACACACACACACACACACACACACACACACACACCACACCACACCACACCATGCAAGTGTACAATCTCTCTTTCTCTCTCTCTCTCTCTCCTCAGCAGGAGACCACGAAGACTGTAATGTGCACACAGATAGACATATATCATTTTTTGTATTCCTTATGAAGTGCAGAAGAATGTTGTGAAAAGCGTGAGTATGTACACGGAAAGGAGGGAGAGTAGGAAGGAAGTGTGTTTTCCACTTGGTGATAGAGCATGTTTCTTACATCATTAAACCGCTTGAGTCTTGAGACAACGAGCATGTTTCTTACGTCATTAAACCATTTGAGTCTCGAGTCTATGAGCATGTTTCTTACGCCATTAAACCATTTGAGTCTTGAGTCTATGAGCATGTTTCTTACGTCATTAAATGATTAAACCATTTGAGTCTTGAGTCTATGAGCATGTTTCTTACATCATTAAACCATCTGAGTCTTCAGTCTCTCTCTTTCTCCACCCCCACCCTCTCTCTCTCTCACTCTTTCCCTCTATCTCTCTCACACACACAGACACACACTTTATCTCTATATTATCTCCCTCTCACATAAACACGCACACATGTATGCACACACGCACACATGTGTACACACACCAATGCAACTAATGTAGGTCATCAACAAACCTCTTATCAAATCTGCACAGGTCAACACACATTGTTTATGCTTTTCATATCTCATTATCTCTCTCTTACTCACAATCACACACATACATGTATGTACATATATACATGTATGCACGAATGAGCATGCAACACAATTCAAATTAGCAAAGTCTTGTGTACAGGCAGAAACGCTGTTACAACCACAAAATGAGAACAAATACAACTGAATGAATCATTAATTCAGCAAAGAGCCATTGTGAACACAAAGGCTCTTGTCACAAAAATGCATGCACCATCGCACAATCCAATACTGACTCAGTGACTGTGGAAATGGAGGCTCTACATATAACGACTATGTACAAATTGTGTGGCATTATATTAATCAATATTATCATCCTCAGCTGCAGATTTTTCTGCATGGACTTTGTGGGCTGTTAACACCAGGGACAGCTTGACACACAGCACCACCCATTTTCTTCTAGGGACAACGGTCTTGTTTCCAGCGGTTCTTTTGGTACGGGCACGTAATGCACACTGAACATGGGGACCTCTGTTTATCGTCCTCATCTGAAAGACTAACACCCAGACCAGCACTCAAAAGTCTAGAGGAAGGAAGAGTTAACATTTAAATCCCAGTCCTTGCTGGACCTGAACTCATGGATACTCACTTTCAAGGTGGGCGCACGACACAAGGCAACTGCTTCACAAAATCTTTTTTCTTTTTTTTTTTTTTGGGGGGGGGGGGGCCCAGGGGGGGGGGGGGGGGGGGGGGGGGGGGGGTTATTTTAGGACTGTGCAACACACCAATGTTGCAGCCATGCAGGCTCTAAAAATGGCCCATAAAGATGCAAAAAAGCAGGCCTCCATAGTATTAAATTTCCTTATATGGGTCAGTCTGCTTCTAAATTTAATACCAGCATATGCTGTCTGCTGGATCAAAGGGAATGGATTCAGTGTTGCATGAAATTCAAGAAAACTGATTATTCCAGCACGATCTGATTTGTCTAAAAAATTATGTTGTCCTAAAACTTCAGAAGATAAATTATAACACGTACAGTATACATCATGTGTGTGTGTGTGTGTGTGCGTGTATGTGTGTCTGTTTGTGTGTGTGTGTGTTAGCATGTGTTGTCTGCTAAATCAAAGGGAATGAATTCAGTGTTGCATAATATTCAAGAAAACATTATTCCAGCACAATCTGATTTGTCTATGATCTCATAAAACTTCAGAAGATGAATATGTGTGTGTGTGTGTGTGTGTGTGTGTGTGTGTGTGTGTGTGAGAGAGAGTGTGTGAGTGTTGTATGAGTGTTAGCATGTGCTGTCTGCTAAATCAAAGAGAATGAATTCAGTGTTGCATAAAATTCAAGGAAACTTATTGTTCCAACACAATCTGATTTGTCAAAGAATTATGTCATAAAACTTCAGAAGATGTCTTTTTGTGTGTATGAGTGTGTGTGTGTGTGTGTGTGTGTGTGTGTGTAAGTGTGTGTTTGAGTATGTGTTGTCTGTTAAATCAAAGGGAATGGATTTAGTGTTGCATAAAATACAAGAACACTTATTATTCCAGCACAGTCTGATTTGTCGTTATAAACTATATTGTTGTAAAACTTCAGAAGATAATGTGTGTATGTGTGTGTGTGTGTATGTGCGCGCGCACATGCCCGCACACGCAAACATGTGTGTTTGCTGTTTTAGTTTGTTTGTTTGTTTGGGGACGGGGGTGGGGTGAGGGGGGTGGGGGAGGCTGGGGAGACTGGGGGGGGGGGGGGGTGTAAATCAATTAAATCCAACATTTTTTTCAGCCTGTTATAGTGTGGTGATTTATGGATTTAAATATATATCATGTGTGTGTGTGTGTGTGTGTGTGTGTTAACTATGTGCTTTGTGTCTGACTGACGTGCTACTGCAAAGTACTTCTAGAGGTTTCAAAGTGTTACTTAAAGTTAAATGTTCTATTATTTGTCATAGTAGCAGCAGTGTTAAGGATCATCATGGGGGAAGTTAAAACTAATCTCTGGGCTATACATTAATGGGGTATTTGTGCAGTTTGAATCACTTAATCTTTAGTAAATTCAGCACACCATTGCTGGTGCTGTTTCCAACATACACTACAACAACAAAAGGCGAAAAAACATTTTCTCATGTCCCATCCTTCCCATGTGTGACTTCTTGCAATTGTATGATTAATCATGGTACTTATGTGGTAGATACATCCAGATTTTATCATGCAAAAACAGACTTTCTATGTAATTTTATTGGGTTTTTTTGTTTATTGTCTGTTGTTTTTTGTCTTTCGCTTTTTTGTTGTTGTTGCTGTTGTTTTGTTGTTGTTGCTGTTTATTGTTCTGTTTGTTTGGGTTTTTCAGGAACATTCTTCAACAAACAAACAAAAAACTGCATAACAAAATAAGATAAGCAATTAGCTTACCTTAATCTTGGACAGAAGAAAAAACCCTGATGGGAAAGGAAGAAGTAATCTACGAAAAGGAAGTCTTTTTCCGAAACATAAAGCAAACCAACCAATGATTAGTCGCTCAGTCGGTGTGCACAACCTCAAGTCAGTATCAGTAGAGCACCGGGTCAGTTCTGCACAGGTAGATCTATCTCTTCAAGTTGCTGCCGTGAATGCTTCATTCCTTTCATCATCAATCATTTGTTCAAAATAATTACAATCATGAAGTATCTAACTCACGCAGGCGCCGATGCCATAATCCTGCCTGGTCCGACCACGTACAAAAGCCAACCGTTGACACACATAACACACGACTCACGCACCAGTGCGCTAAGGTGGTGGTGGTTCCAGTGGGGAAGACACCTGAAAGATCCCCAGATATGTTTCAGATCGGTACGAACCGTTTAACAAAAAGCTGCTACACATCCACGTGAGACAACAACTACAATACTCACTTAGTAATAAATCGGAAATATTGAAAGATCTACCGTGCTCTCTTCACTTAAAACAAAAAGACATCCTCTCGTCCGAATATTTTTTGCAGAAGAGCAAAGAAACGGATGTTTGGATGAAACGCCCAGAATGAGTTATCTACCCTGTCAAGGAAGAGAAGCGGAGTATGAAAACACGATGTTGTTCAGTTGAAAAAACAAAATAAAAAAAAGAAG
>NC_134887.1:10298216-10335716 GCF_041734735.1 Babylonia areolata
TTTCATATGGAGCGGTAGGTCGTTTACATATATTGAGAACAGTAAAGGGCCTAGAATAGACCCCTGAGGAATGCCATAATCAAGTGTTGTTGGTGTTGAGATTGATGTACTCATTGTCACGCATTGTTGTCTGCTTGTCATATAGGATTCAAGCAAACTAAGACAATTGGCTGACAGACCATACAGCTCAAGTTTTCTACGTAAGCGTTTGTGGTCTGTCACATCAAAAGCTTTTTTAAAATCGACGAATAAAACACCACATATCTATTGTTATTGACATTGGTAAGCCAGTCATCTACAATGTTGACCAATGCTGTGTGGCATGAATGCTTTCGTCTGAAACCAGACTGAGCTGGATGTAAAAGTTCATTGACATCAAAGTGATGTGAAATATGCTTGTTGATGTGTTTTTCCAGTGGCTTTGAAACAATAGAAAAAATGGAAGTTGCCCTGTAGTTTGAAGGATCGGTGGTGTCCCCTGATTTGTAAATAGGAATAACTTTCGCTTTCTTAAATGCGATCAGAAAGTAGTTTTTGTCAATACACAGATTAAAAATGTACGTTAATGTGTCCATGATAACTGGAGCGGCTAGTTTAAGAATTCTGCTGTCGATGCCATCCAGTCCGCGGGTTCAGTCCTGTCTGTTTTAGTTTCCGTGGATAAGGTAGTTGTAGAGTTCAAATACTGTTATGGGTGGACTATTCAATTTAATTGAAGCGTTTTTATTACTGACGACAATACAATTTTAATTTTTCAAGGTCATTCAGTTCTATGTAATCTGTGGCCGTAATAATTTTTCAAGCTATAATGGGAAAGTGTGTAATTAGTTGATTCACAGAAACGTCTTTGATCAAGGTTGATTTTGACTGACGAAGATTGCTTGTTGGTGAGTTGGTTTATAGCTTGCCACACTGATTTTGGGTTTTCTTTCGAGGATAATAATTCTCCGGGTAATTTTTTCTCTTTTCTCTGCGCTTTTGCGAGTTTATTGCATTTCTCAATTTGTTCGATTCTTCAGTCGTGGTAGCCCTGCTCTTTTAGATAGTCTCTAATGTAGCCTGCCTCTTTCAACTCCTTGGAAAACCAAGCTGGTTTAGGGGTGTGTTTAACTCTTATAGTTTTGAGTGGGACGTGTTTATTATATAACTCTGTAAATATTTCGATCCAGTGTTCTATTGCTAGATCGGGGTCTGTTATATCACTGATGTACCGATGAAAGTTGGGAGCTACTCACATCATTTATAAAGAGCTGCTCATTAAATTTAGAGTAGCAATGATATGCTATTGCCTTATGGCCTGATTTGGGAATTTTTACTCCTTTTTTTCCCCAAGTGACACAAACTGGGTTGTGATCACTCAGTTGAATATCGGTATGCAAGCTTCTAATATCAGTATTGTTCTTATTGGAAGTGTATATATGATCTATGAGCGTCTGTGAATTGTGCGTAACTCTGGTGGGTGTACTGATTAGCTGATGCAGATTAAACAGACTTATTGTCGCATTCTACTGTGTATTGGCTTTGGTAAGATCCGTATGTTGAAATCTCCAAGTAAGATGATTTCTTTTGATTCTAGCGTCGCCACGTCCATCATTGCGGTGAATTTATCCAGCCAGTTTACCCATTCTGCCGGATTCCTATAAAAGAAAGCTAGAGAGAGAGAGAGAGAGAGAGAGAGAGAGAGAATCTTTAGTGTGATAGTTTCACTTTTATCTATTTGGGTTAAAAGACAGCCAGTGATTATTTATTTCGTACAGTGGCATTTATGTCTTAAGAGTTGTTTCCCCTCGTCTGGCGCGGAATGGTGATTGTTGATCCTTGCGATTTTTCTGTTGAATAGAACTGTGTGGAATGTAAATTATTCGAGTTTTTATCATCATGTCGTTCAAGTGTACAACCTGTGACTTGACGCTCAAGTCAAGCCAGCAGTGAGCGACACATGACAGGCAGATCGCATGCCTCAAAACTGAAGGAGATAGCTTCCAGTGGACAAAATCTGTGTGTTCTAAATTGATAACATTGATAAGACCATTGACAAGATAAGATAGAATAAACTCCATTCTCTCATGATATGCTCTAAACCAGCAGTTGTATATACATGGTTCTGTGCATGGTCCAAGATCAGAAATGGTATCGAGTGTTTAAATTTGCCTGGGACTTAGATTTCAAAAAACAAAGTCTGTGAACATAAGCAAGCACTAATCATGAATATGAACAGTTTGTTCCAGTCTCACCTTCACCACTTCAGACAGAATCCCCTGTAGAGCGGACATCAAGCTATATGCCTTCTTTCCAAAAACAATCCATGATTGGAATGCCCTGCCCCAGGAAACTGTTGATGCCTCAACTCTTGCCACCTTTGTTAAGAAGGTGGCACTCTGCTGATTCACTGCCACTTTATTTTTTAAAGTTTTTTTAAAACTGGAACCAACCACCACAAAATGCCAATAATGGTCAACTGGTTGACCCTGGGCATTATCCAGAAGAAGAGAAGAAGAAACACACACACACACACACACACACACACACACACACACACACACACACACACAGAGAGAGAGAGAGAGAGAGAGAACTAGAACCTCATTACACATGTGTATAATGATGTTTCGAAATTCATAATAATATTTACTAACCACATCTGGTTTATCAGTTGTAAAAGACAAAGCAAAAAACCCAAACAGACAAAAAACAGATAATAACAAACAATAGCCAGTGTCATATTTATTACAGCAATGAGCACAGTTGCCAAGTGATTCGAGTACAATACTGGAATTCTGTTTCCATCCCATTACCTGTGGTATGTTTTCAGTCTCCCAGTTGATGTACACAAATGCAGTCCTGCCTGTGTCTTGACTGCTTTTTTTATATATGCTTTCAAAAGATTAGTTATGCACATTAAATATCCTGTAACTGATATCAACACTTTAGTGACTGAGGATAGAAGGAAGTTGTCATTGACAATCCACTGACATTCAGTTATTGAGGACAGAAGTTGTTGTCATTAACGAGCAACTGATATGTTCTGTCTGTTGCAGATTGCGCATGTGACAGGTCTGTGACTGATGCAAGTGCAGCCACCACTCCCTGTGAGACAGACACTCAGAATCCATCAGCTGCTGTTATGAAGTTTGAAACAGGCAGACACTCAGACAGTGGTCCAGGTATTAAAGCTGAACCAGTTGATAATGATGCAACAAGTGGTGTGTTTCACCAGTGCCAGTCTGTAGTCAAAAGAGAAGGGGATGTGGACATCAAATGTGAACCCTGTACCTGTGTTAATTTATTTTCTTCACCAGTGACTCCATGGAATGTGAAGTCTCATTTTCAGTGTGAGAGATCAGAAGTTAACTTTGATATCCAAACTGAATCTATCAGCATAAACATAAACCATGATGTTGTAAAGACTGAACAAGTCACAGCAAACATCAGCAGTGATGTCATCAAGACTGAAGCAGTCACAGCAAACACCAGCAGTGATGTCATCAAGACTGAACCAGTCACAGCAAACATCAGCAGTGATGTCATCAAGACTGAACCAGTCACAGCAAACATCAGCAGTGATGTCATCAAGACTGAACCAGTCACAGCAAACACCAGCAGTGATGTCATCAAGACTGAAGCAGTCACAGCAAACACCAGCAGTGATGTCATCAAGACTGAACCAGTCACAGCAAACACCAGCAGTGATGTCATCAAGACTGAAGCAGTCACAGCAAACATCAGCAGTGATGTCATCAAGACTGAACCAGTCACAGCAAACATCAGCAGTGATGTCATCAAGACTGAACCAGTCACAGCAAACACCAGCAGTGATGTGCAAACTGAAACAGTGACAGACATCATGATGACAGTGACACCTGATGCAGTCAGATATGAATCCACCTTCAGGAAGGATGAAGACAACAGACCAGCAGGTGATAACCAGGTGGGTAAAACTTCTGGTATGTTGTACTCCATATTTTCAACAAGATATGTAAGAAACACTTCTTTACTTCTGTTACATTTTTTTCTCTCTTGGGCTGTTGTTTTATGTTTCTTTTCCTTCTAAGTTGTACTTCAATCAAGTGCACACAGCTGTTGTAATTTAGAAAGTTTATACAAAAAATAGAGTAGTTTTTCTGACAGTTTCTGGTGATCTAAGAACTTGTGAATGTGTACCATGACTGTCATTATGTGACCATTTTTTACTGGCATGACTGTACGCAAAGTGAATCTATGACATAACCCTGATTTTGGTGTGTGTGTGTGTGTGTGTGTGTGTGTGTGTCTGTGTGTCTGTGTGTGCATGCATATGTAATATGTATACAATGTGTGTGTGGTGCGTGTGTGAGAGAGAGATAAACTTTAGTAGATTAATCTTACTTTTATGTCTATTAGCATCAGATTTTACTCTTTTTTTTTTTTTTTTAATCAATTCTTTACACATTCCTGTTAAAATGTTAGTGCACTTCTGTGAAGGACATAGGAAATAATGGAGAATTAAACATTTCCATAGTCATTTACTGTTACCATTGTTACGTATTTTTGTTGTTTTCTTAACGAAATCAAAATTTAGATGTGCATCATTCTAATTTTGATGTTAAAGAAGCTTTGTTTGTTGAGGGATCAAGAGGATAAAACTCTTTTACACCCCAAAACAACCTTTCAAAATTTCATTGATATCACATCAAGTGTGAATATCATTGCCCGAAGCATGTACAGACTCTAGGTTGATAACCTGCCTAACTTTCACAGGCACACAGCTAAAACAAACCCCCGTTACTAGGGAAAAATCTCAAGAGTCAGTTCCAAAACTTTAAAGCTCTTTTTCTCAAAATGGCTGCCGCACCACTAACACACTTTGCACTATAACTTCTACATTTTTTTAACACAGGAACATGTTTTATACCTCATTTGAAAGGTCTTTTTGCCTTCTTTCCAATGGCATTATATATCCTTATATCCTAAAAAATCAACTTATCTATCATTTTGTAGAAGCTGGTCACATATTATGTGAGTCTTGAAGGTCTTGGCTCTCTTTTTTTGTGTGCGTTGAACATGCTGTACATTGTGCATTGGTTATGTTTGTATTACTGTTTGCAGTGGTTATCAAAACTGATATTTTCATTTCAGAAACAAGTAAACCTACAGTCTCCAGTCATCAGTGAAACATCTCAGCTGTCAGTGTCTGAACTGAACAGAGCTTCAAAGTTTGCCAAGACTTCTGAGTCACTGCAGTCCCTGAACAGAAGTTACATGTGTCAGCGATGTCCTGCCGCCTTTGTGTTGTTCAACAGTTTAAAACTACATCTGATGCATGTTCACGGTGAGAAACTGCATGCTGTGTTACCTGTGCCCTCCACACCTGGTAGTTGTGATACTGGTAACTATAGCAACAAGAATGCAGGAAAGGTCGCTGACTTTGACAACAGAAACATTGTGCAGGGAAAAAACAACAAATTTGATGATTACACTGACAAGGGCAGTAAGGAAAATAAGAGCAGGCATCATGTGTGTGACGTGTGCAGTAAGGGTTTTACTCAAAATAGTCACTTGAAGAGACACAAGTTGATTCATACTGGTCATAAACAGTTTGTGTGTGACGTGTGCAATAAGGCTTTTACTCTAGCTTGTTCCTTGAAGACACACAAGTTGTTTCATATTGGTCATAAACAATTTGTTTGTGATGTGTGCAGTAAGGCTTTTACTCAGGCTTGTGACTTGAAGACACACAAGTTGATTCATACTGGTCATAAACAGTTTGTGTGTGATGTGTGCAGTAAGGCTTTTACTCTGGCTAGTCACTTGAAGACACACAAGTTGTTTCATACTGGTCATAAACAATTTGTTTGTGATGTGTGTAGTAAGGCTTTTACTCAGGCTGGTGACTTGAAGAGACACAGGTTGATTCATACTGGTCATAAACAGTTTGTGTGTGACGTGTGCAATAAGGCTTTTACTCAAGCTTCTTCCTTGAAGACACACAAGTTGTTTCATACTGGTCATAAACAATTTGTTTGTGATGTGTGCAGTAAGGCTTTTGCTCATGCTAGTCACTTGAAGAGACACAAGTTGATTCATACTGGTCATAAACAGTTTGTGTGTGATGTGTGCAGTAAGGCTTTTACTCTGGCTAGTCACTTGAAGACACACAAGTTGATTCATACTGGTCAAAAACAGTTTGTTTGTGACATGTGCAGTAAGGCTTTTACTCAGGCTGGACACCTGAAGAGACACAAGTTGATTCATACTGGTCATAAGCAGTTTGTGTGTGACGTGTGCAGTAAGGCTTTTACTTTAGCTGGTGACTTGAAGAGACACAAGTTGATTCATACTGGTCATAAACAGTTTGTGTGTGATGTGTGCAGTAAGGCTTTTACTCTGGCTAGTCACTTGAAGACACACAAGTTGATTCATACTGGTCAAAAACAGTTTATGTGACATACGCAGTAAGGCTTTTACTCATGTTGGTAACTTGAAGGCACACAGAAGAATGCACAGGGGGGAAACGTGGTCACTTAAGTTACTGGTAATAGTAAAAAGTCACAAGAAGATCTACACAGGAGAGAAACTTCACATGTGCCCAGACTGTGGAAAAGGTTTTGCTCAGACCAGTACTCTAAAGCAACGTATGCTGTCCCACACAAGTGAGAAACCTCATACCTGTCCACACTGTCCTGCAGCTTTCACCCATTCAGGTTGTTTGAACAGACATGTGCAAAAATTACACTAGTATAGTACAACCTCTCCTAATTTTCTATAAAACTCCAGCAAAACTCTTCAATGTTCTGTGAAAACATACCTCAAACTCAAAGAATGACGCAAACCGCATTTTCAGCATTTCAAAATGTGTGCTAAAGACCAGTAGCTTGTTAATCCTTTTTTTTTTTCTTTTTTTTTTTTCATGTTTCTTATCTTAAAATGTCATATCCAATCTATGTTATTTGTTCTGTTTCAAACAACGTGAGACATTGAATGAAGAATACAAATTGAATTCCAACCCATTTTTGCTGACTGGTTTCTCATCGATTATTACAATGATTACATTATGTCAGAAGGCATGTGTTGTCATGCTACTTTTTGATGGAGTCTCCCGTTGGGCTGACGGATGAGTAGGCAGGCAGACTTATCTGTCGGTGTGCGTCCTCAAATGGGAGAAGAGGTCGATTCTGGATGCACAGCACTTCCCACAGGTGTTGCAAGGGAAAACGTCTCCAGAAGTTGAGCCCTGCTTCCTTCACTCACGCTTCTCCTTAATGGCCAGTGTTCTCTTGTTTCTCTTTATGCCACTGGAGCACAGCATCCTCCAGCGAGAGCGGTCAAGGGCATCAGTTTCACAGGAAGCGATGTCTATGTCACAGGCTTTGAGGTTTGTCTTCAAGGTGTCCTTGAAGCGCTTGCAGGGTCTTCCAGGTTTGCGGTGGCCTTTCTTCAGCTGGCCGTACAAGAGCATCTTCGGGATCCTGCTGTCTGTCATGTGGACAACGTGTCCTGTCCAGCGTAGCTAGCACTGGATCAGCAGGCTTTCGATGCTGGGCAGGCCGCTTCTCTCTAGGACCTGGAGGTTGGAGATCCTGTCTTGCCACTTTATGCCGAGGATCTTTTGTCGGCATCTCTAGTGAAACTGCTCAAGTTGTTGAATGTGACGGCGATACGTCGTCCATGTTTCACAGTAGTACAACAAGGTAGTCAGCACAACAGCTCTGTAGGTTTTGATTTTGGTGCTGAGCCTGATGCCTTTGTTGTTCCACAGCCTGTTGTTGAGTCTGCCAAAGGCAGAGCTGGCCTTGGTGATGCGCAGCGTCACTTCTGCATCAAGGGCTCCGTTGCTGCATAGGGTGCTGTAAAACCCCTTTATCATCCTCATTGTAATTAAGGCTGTGCCACACTGAAGGAGAACTTGGTACCTGTCAACAGAATAATTGAGTTAGTAACAACCTTGCCTTGCCTTGGTCCCTTCGCTCTGTAGGGAACCATCGGGGCACTGCGATGTTGACTCGTGCACTAGCCTCCATTCTCAACGATCATGAATGAGTGATTGTGTCTCAGCAAATGTCAGCCCTGTCCACTCTTCAGTGTTGTCAGACCATTTTTTTTCTTTGTCTACCTCTTCTTCTCTTCCCCTCTACCGTTCCTTGGAGGATGACTTTGGCAAGGCTGTTAGATCTTGTGGTATGACCTTACCATTTCAGTTTCCGTTTCTTCACCGTGGCCAATAGGTCGTCATGTGGCCTAGTATGTTGAGTGATGGTCTGGTGAACTTGCTTGTTGGTGGTGTGTTGAGATAGGAGATGCCCAAGATCTTTCAACAGTATCTCATTCCCACAGCTTGGATTTATTTCGCAGTTCTGCCATGAGAGTCCATGTCTCGCAAGCGTACAAAAATATGGAAAGTACCAATGCACGCATGAGTCTGATCTTGTGACTAATGGTGATTCTGCTGTCTTTCCTTATGGGCTTCAGTCTTGCCAGTGTCACAGCTGTTTGAGCAGCTCTTGCAAGAATCTCTAGTTTGGAGCCCTGGTCACTGATTATGGCACCCAGATATTTGAAATTCTGGACAGTCTCAAGTTTCTGTCCGTGAACCTTAAGTTGAGTAACAACAGTAATTTGATAAAAATTGAATTCAGTGTCAACTTTAGTAACTCACAGAATGCAGGTCAACGAATGTGGCCTTACAGGTCATCTTGTGACAGCAAAAGTTCGGAGCCCTCACAGTACCTGTTAGCACCGAGTCTGTGTATCTGTGGGAACAGGCACTACACATCACAACTGCCCGTGGACTGTACCTCCTGAAGATGTGTGTGTTTACATGTGTGTATGTGTGTAACTTAGGGTCATGGAAGAGAATGGAAATCCCTGTTAAATTCATACACACACACGCACGCACGCACGCACACGCGCACACACAAACACACAAACACACACACACACACTGTAACACATCATCCGTATTGAAGGTTCAGAAAATTTAGAGTGACACTGTAGATTTTCTTCCAATGGGAATAAGTAAATGTTAAATAATGTATAGGAAAACCATGCAGACATAACTTCGTGACAGTAGACACTGACCCTTTGAAAACCAACTTGACTTTTGACTTTGTGTCCCTTTTAAATCTGTCGCACATGACGGGCGCAATAGCCGAGTGGTTAAAGTGTTGGACTTTCAATCTGAGGGTCCCGGGTTCGAACCACGGTGACGACGCCTGGTGGGTAAAGGGTAGAGATTTTTACGATCTCCCAGGTCAACACATGTGCAGACCTGCTAGTGCCTGAACCCCCTTCGTGTGTTTTTGCAAGCAGAAGATCAAATACGCACGTTAAAGATCCTGTAATCCATGTCAGCGTTCGGTGGGTTATGGAAACAAGAACATACCCAGCATGCACACCCCCGAAAGCGGAGTATGGCTGCCTACATGGCGGGGTAAAAAACGGTCATACACGTAAAAGCCCACTCGTGTGCATATGAGTGAACGTGGGGGTTGCAGCCCACGAACGAAGAAGAAGAAGAAGTCGCACATTTTGCGTGCAAGAAACTGTGTATCTGTGTACCTGCATCATTCTCTCTCTCTCTTGATGAGAACCAGCGCTGAACTGATGGGTTAACTCAGTGTACTTGTGTACATAATGTAATATAGACTGTGATGCGTTGTGGTAGGATGGATGATCAATCATGTATATATGATGATTGTTTTCTTTATATGATTTGTTTGCATTATTATATTGCTGATTCATAATTCTTTGAGCAATGTAATTTTTTCCCTTTGTTGTCCTTGTTGTTGACTGTTTCCTGTTTTGTTTTTGTTTTTCAGTGTATTTTCTTCATTTCTGTTTGTTGTTTCCTCATGTGTTGCAAATATAAAAGAATCAAAGAAAGGAAACCAGAAGAAAAAAAAATCAAACCAGATTACTGAGAAAGTAGTGCCAAGTGGAACAATCACATTTTTTCACATATGTAAGGGGAGACCAAATGAGGACTGTGAGGGTATTGTTCAGGGCGCTTCAGTTTCAGTTTCAGTTTCAGTAGCTCAAGGAGGCATCACTGCATTCGGACAAATCCATATACGCTACACCACATCTGCCAAGCCGATGCCTGACCAGCAGCGTAACCCAACACGCTTAGTCAGGCCTTGAGAAAAAAAAAAAGGTGAATAAATAATAGATAAGCGTACATAAATAAATAAATATTATAATATAACAAAAAGGTAGTAGTAGTAGTAATAATAATAATAATAAATAAATAAATAAGACAACAATGATGATAAATAAGCAAATAAATGTAAAACATGAAGACACACATTCACACACACACCCACACATGCATAACAGATATGCACCAAACATGCAGTTTCACAGATATAAAAGCACAGTCAAATACATATAAACGTACATGAGCCCCAACACACACACACACACACACACACTGGATGCTTCAATGACAAGTCAGTGTTATCAGATGAGGTGCAGTTTGATTGGGTTCACTATTTGAACAGAAAACCCAACTCCCCAGTTTTATATATATATATATATATATATATATATTATGAGAATCAAACCAGTGTCCTTAAAGAAACGGAAATTAAGAGGAAATGATGTGAAGGACTTTTCATTATGAGTGTGTGAAGTAAGAAGAAAGATGTGACCATTTTCAATAAATGCTTGTAGCAATGGACAGGTGTGTTTGACAGTGTTTGAAAGTTTTGTCAAGTTATTGATGGGAAGATATTCTTATGGGATTTTCATGTTCCATTATTGACAAGCTGAACAGTTAATAAAATGTTTTGTGAAAAGTTTGTGTATTCATGTGTTTGTCTTGTGTGCATGTGTGTGTGTTTGTGCGTGTGGTACATGTGTGTTGAACGCATGGATGTACAACTGGAGTGTGCATATATGCGAATTTGATGAGCACATTCCATTGTTGACAAGCAGTTAATATTTTTTTGGCAAAACGTTTGTTTATTTATGTGTGTGTGTGCGTGTGTGTGTGTTTTGCATATGTGTGCATGTGGTATGTGTGTGTGTGTGACTACAAGCATGCATGTGTGAATTTTATGTCTTTACATCCAAAACTGATACTTAACTAAGTACACTCAAACGGAAAGGATGCACTCAAACTGTAATTACACTATTTGATGGAAAGAAGCTGTCTTCCCTACCCCCTATCCACACTCAAACATTCATAGATATTCAGAGAGAAAGAGAGGCAGACAGGTCAGCCATTCTGTTGTCAGTTACAATAGAAGACATTCATTTCATAAATGTTAAATGTTCATTTAACTGATAAAACCTAAAATATTTGACACAATTATTGTGCCCACAATCAATTCTGTGGTCTGAGATATATATGTATGTATATATATATATATATATATATATATATATATATGAAAGAGAAACAGAAAAGGCATCTATTGAGTATCATATAAAGGATTTAGAAATATTCACTGTATGCATGCTAGATGTGAATTCGGATTCCTCACAAATCTAAATAAGATGGACTCACATTAGTCACAAGAACATTTTGTAAATAAGTGGGACTCAGAGAGAGTTAAGGTACTAAGATTGCATTCATTATAGTTTGAAATAAAACAATGGAAAATGATTAAATGGATCAACAGATGTTTGCTTCCTGTTGTGAATAATGAATGGAATTTCTTCATTTTTCTTCCCCTGTCAAAAATTTGTAACCTTTTTTGTTTTTCAAAGGTCAGACAGTCACAAAAGTAATGGATATATATTATTAATGGATTATATATTACAAATTATACATATTTACAAGTATTAACACGTTCAAAAAATCTCTGCCTTGACACCAATACCATCTTAAAAGAAACTTTTTTTTTTTTGTTTTGATGAATAAAAGCAAAGTTCTTGTAGAAGTGTACTTGCACATCCTGCCCAACAACAACAAACAAAAGAAGAAAATAAATAAATAAAATACTGACAAGGAAAGAAGTGAAGATGAAGATTCGATGGGGGCATTAAAAAAACAAGAGAGGCAAGGCCTTCAAGACTCACTTGTGATAAATTAAGTCCCCTAGAATTAATTACAGAGTAATTTCCCTTTTTTACTATCTGCACCAAAACGTTTGCAACATAAATAAAAATTCCATGCTTAGCAAAAGAAGTTCCTGTTTGAACAAAAAATGATAATAATGACTGCTCTTGTTGTTGGGTCAGAATATCAGATCAACGTGCCAAGTTTAGAGAATACAAAAAATATGAATATAACAGTAAATGCAGTTTGCATATAATTAGGCTTCATTTTTTTTTGTTTTGTTTTTTTGTGCCCACCCCAGAGGTGCAATATTGTTTTAAACAAGATGACTGGAAAAAACTGAATTTTTCCTATTTTTATGCCTAATTTGGTGTCAACTGACAAAGTATTTGCAGAGAAAATGTCAATGTTAAAGTTTACCACTGACACACACACACAGACAACCAAACACCGGGTTAAAACATAGACTGATTTTGCTTACACAAGTGAGTCAAAAAACCAAGAAAGGCTAGGCTGTCAAGACTCACTTGTGATACACTTTTAAAAAAATCCAAGCTTTTTATGTATTGAGTATAATGCATTTACTGTTATATTTATATTTTTTGTATTCTGCAAACTTGACACTTTGATCTGATATTCGACCCAACAAAAGATCTGTCATTATTATCATTTTTTGTTCAAACAGGAACTTCTTTTGCTAAGCATGGAAGTTTGATTTATTGCAAACTTTTTGGTGTAGACAGTAAAACAAGGGAAATTACTCTGCTGGGGGAACTTAGTTTGCTTTAAACTGATCTTTCTCATCTTAAACATTACATTTTGAAATTATACTCAATACATAAAAAGCTTGGATTTTTTTTAAAAAGTGCATCACAAGTGAGTCTTGAAGGCCTTGCCTCTCTTGTTTCAAAATGTAATGTTTAAGATGAGAAAGATCAGTTTAAAGCAAATTAACTCCACTAGCATTACAGAGTAATTTCCCTTTTTTACTAGCTGCACCAAAACGTTTGCAAAATAAATAAAACTTCCATGCTTAGCAAAAGAAGTTCCTGTTTGAACAAAAAATGATTATAATGACTGCTCTAGCTGTTGGGTCAGAATATCAGATCAAAGTGCCAAGTTTAGAGAATACAAAAAATATAAATATAACAGTAAATGCAGTTTGCATATAATTAGGCTTCATTCTTTTTTTTCTTTTTTTTTTTGTGCCCATCCCAGAGGCGCAATATTGTTTTAAACAAAATGACTGGAAAGAACTGAATTTTTCCTATTTTTATGCCAAATTTGGTGTCAACTGACAAAGTAGTTGCAGAGAAAATGTCAGTGTTAAAGTTTACCACGGACACACAGACACACACACACACACACACACACACACACACGCACGCACAAACACAGACAACCGAACACCGGGTTAAAACATAGACTCACTTTGTTTACACAAGTGAGTCAAAAAAAAAGAAAAAAAGAAAGAAAAAAAAGGCCGACAGATTCAGGCAGGTGACCTGCCAGTCCCTACACTACTACTACTACTACTACTACTACCACTTCAGTTTCAGTTTCACTTTCTCAAGGAGGCGTCACTGCGTTCGGACAAATCCATACACGCTACACCACATCTGTTGAGCAGATGCCTGACCAGCAGCATAACCCAACGCGCTTAGTCAGGCCTTGAGTGCATGCTTACATATTTGTGTACCTATGAAAGTGGATTTCATTTTACGTAATTTCGCCAGAGGACAACACTCTCGTTGCCATGGGTTCTTTTTCAGTGCGCCAAGTGCGTGCTGCACACGGGACCTCGGTTTATCGTCTCATCCGAAAGACTAGACGCTCAGTTTGATTTTCCAGTCAAACTTAGGAGAAAGGGCGAGAGCGGGATTCGAACCCACACCCTCACGGACTCTCTGTATTGGCAGCTGAGCGTCGTAACCATTCTGCCACCTTCCTCCTTACTACTACTACCACTACTACAATGCAATTAAAATGTGAAATTCATACTCTACACACACGCACGCACATAGCATACAGAATTTCTGGGGACCCATCCATCCAAACACATACACCGGGCTAGCTAACGCACCCCGACCATGCACAATACACCGACCTCTGCCACAGGACATAAAATTTGTTCGGTAGACCGACCGGTTCCACTGACCCGGAAGTAAAGCTGTCGGTCTGTATACTAGTACCTCTTCTATGCCGTCGAGTTGTACACCGATTAGATCTATACACTTTCCTGACGAGACTGGGCCTCATATTGTTATCCCACAAGGACATGGCTTTCAACGCTCGCAGTCAATCTCGCTTTTTGCACGTTTCTCTCTTCGTGTATTTTACTCAAACGCAATGACCTGTCACACAAAATCTTAACACTTATATTCACATTTTTGTTTAGCAGAAAACCTCTTCCACTACAGTAAACACACAACCCACCACAATACCCCGGCAACTGAAGAAAAATGAAAATGTCAGAACAGGTTCAACACGATACTAAAACAGTGGCAATTTTTTTTCTCGAAGAAGTGTAGTATTCATACTACAATATCCAAGGTTTTAAAAGACAGTATATTCTTGCCTTGTTAATAAAATCCGTGTGTGAATTGACATCAGTCAAAAATTCACTCACAAGCTCGACTTTCACACCATTGCTAAAAAATATCTGGGATCACATCAGTTGTGTGTGTGTGTGTGTGTGTGTGTGTGTGTGTTTTGTTTTGTTTTGTTAATCAAAGATCGTTTGTTTTGTTTCGTTTTTGACTCACTTGTGTAAACAAAGTGAGCCTATGTTTTAACCCGGTGTTCGGCTGTGTGTGTGTGTGTGTGTGTGTGTGTGTGTGTGTGTGTGTCTGTGTGTCTGTGTGTCCGGGGTAAACTTTAACATTGCCAGGTCAGGATGTCAGTGAAGGGCTGTCACCTCACTGAGATCAGACGGAACTTACAGTTCAGGATGTCAGTGAAGGGCTGTTACTTGACACGGCTTCAAGTCTTCAACATTCATTATCTAAGGCAGACAGGATGTAGACATGAACAACATTATGATTATGAACATTCGAGCTTGTGTGTGTGTTCAATTATTGTTAGAGAGAGGGAGAGAGAGAGAGACAATGTATGATGCACGCATACAGACTCTACTATTCATTTTGTATATTTTTCATGGGGAAATTGGTAGAGTGGGGAGAGAGAGCAGAGTTGGAGGTGGAGGGGTGGTGGGGGTGGTGAGAGAATCAGTGAACGGGAGACCCATCTCCTGTCATTTAAGGGAGAAAATCGAAATAAAACTACCCCTGCTCTTTCCACAGACAGTTTCCTCCCTTAAACTCTCTCTCCCTCTTCCTTTCTCTCCACTTTTCTCTTTCTCTTTTATTTTCTGCGTTACTCTCTGTCGGCCTATCTGACTCTTTCTTTCTTTTTTCTGTCTCTCCTCCTCCTTTCACCCCTGTCATCCCTCTCAACAATCCTCTTGCTTGTCTTCTCACTATAATAATTTATTGATGGTTAAGTTTTCACTTCATCAGTGCCTTGTGAGCACAGTTCATCTTGATCTACATTATTTGTGGTCTAGTGTATCGGGTACCTGCATGGCTCAGTAGGCAGATCACCATTCTCTCAATCAGAAGGTTGTGAGTTCGAGTCTCCGGGTACGCCCAAAATGTGAAGAGTAGGAATGTAGGATAAAAAGAAAACCAACTGAAAAAAAATAAAGCCATTGAAATAGGAGTAAAAAAAAAAAATTCAAATAAAATAAAATAAATTTTAAAAAAACATAGCCAAAAAAAAACAAAAAAAACAAAAAAAAAACCTAAAAAAGTACAACAGTGCTAAAAACCAAATTGGAAGAAAAATGAAATTTAGCTTTTTTTTTTTTTTTTTTTTTGGTTCTTGTTGTTGTAGCTGTTATGTATGTAACGGAGGCGGAGAGAAAAAGCTGGAATGGACCAAAACTATGACGATGCCAGATCTCCTCACGACAGCTGCCAACAGAACGGCGAGGCGAGCTATGACATCTTCCTCATGTCCCCCCAACGACCCCAGCGGTCGAGGGAATGAGTGATGAGTGATAGACATGAGTGCATGTATATTTGTGTGTACATACGTATATATTCGTGCACATGTGTGTAAAAAGCAAAATCAAACAGCCAGGGTGAATCACATCCAGCTTTTGGGATTTTCGAGATGCTCCCCTCTGGTCGACGGTATAGAGAAGTATAAGGACGAAAACCAATCGCTTTGCCAATAGCTTTTTCCCCAAAGCAGTCAATGCCCTGTCTCTCCAACAAATCCAGTATGATTGGATAGAATTGTGCAATCAACAACCATCTACCTGAAGATCTAGTCATTAGCCCCATCCACATGTAATCTGCGGCTTCTGTTCAAACGTGTGTGTGTGTGTGTGTGTGTGTGTGTGCGCGCGCGCGCGCGCGCGAGTGTGTATGTGCATACAAGTGGGAGTATGCACAAGTTCTTGTATTGATATGCACATATTTGTATCCTAATTTCTACTGTGCATGATTTTCGATTTCTATGTACTTTTTATGTACTATATCCCCCAATATTCTTTGTGACCCCAGTACACTTGGTAATAAAGACATATTCTATTCTAATGTGTGTAATGGCTTGTGCTCCTGTCAGATTAGACCCATAGCTGCTCTCTATCTGTGCATTTGTATGTGTGAATATTTGTGTGTATGTATACATGTGTGTGTGTGTGTGTGTGTGTGTGTGTGTGTGTGTGTGTGTGAATGGTTAACATACATGTGTCTGTGTTTTACATGTATATGTGTGTACATATGTGTGTGTGTGTGTACATGCATGTGTACATGTGTGCGTCGTGTGTGTATGTGAATGTGAGTGAGAGTGAGCGAGAGGTGTGTTGCAGTGTGCATTACGGAAGGTAGAGAGTCATAGGAAATAATGATTGTCATTTTTCAGTCTTTTTTGAGTGTGTGTGAGTGTGGTTGGGAGTGGTGTTATGTTTACATATTCTTTGAGAACAGTAAAGGGCCTAGAATAGACCCCTGAGGAATGCCATAATAAAGTGTTGTTGGTACTGAGATTGATGTACTCATTGTCACGCATTGTTGTCTGTCATATAGGATTCAAGCAAATTAAGACAATTGGTTGACAGACCATACAGCTCAAGTTTTCTAAGTAAGCGTTTGTGGTCTATCACATCAAATGCTTTTTTTAAAATCGACGAATAAAACACCACAATATCTATTGTTATTGACATTGGTAAGCCAGTCATCTACAATGTTGACCAGTGCTGTGTGGCATGAATGCTTTCGTCTGAAACCAGACTGAGCTGGATGTAAAAGTTCATTGACATCAAAGTGATGTGAAATATGCTTGTTGATGTGTTTTTCCAGTGGCTTTGAAACAATAGAAAAAATGGAAGTTGCCCTGTAGTTTGAAGGATCGGTGGTGTCCCCTGATTTGTAAATAGGAATAACTTTCGCTTTCTTAAATGCGATCGGAAAGTAGTTTTTGTCAATACACAGATTAAAAATGTACGTTAATGTGTCCGTGATAACTGGAGCGGCTAGTTTAAGAATGATGCTGTCGATGCCATCCAGTCCGCAGGTTTCTGTCTGTTTTAGTTGAATAAGGTAGTTGTAGACTTCAGTCAAATACTGTTATGGGTGGAATATTCAATTTAATTGAAGTGTTTTTATTACGACAATACAATTTTAATTTTTCAAGGTCATTCAGTTCTGTGTAATCTGTGGTAATAATTTTTCTAGCTATAGTGGAAAAGTGTGTATTTAGTTGACTTCACAGAAACGTCTTTGATCTGACGGTTGATTTTGACGAAGATTGCTTGTTGGTGAATTGGTTTATAGCTTGCCACACTGATTTTGCGTTTTCTTTCGAGGATAATTATTCTCCGGGTAATATTTTCTCTTTTCTCTGCGCTTTTGCGAGTTTATTGCATTTCTCAATTTGTTCGATTCTTCGTGGTAGCCCTGCTCTTTTAGATAGTCTCTAATGTAGCCTGCCTCTTTCAACTCTTTGGAACACCAAGCTGGTTTAGGGGTGTGTTTAACTCTTATAGTTTTGAGTGGGACGTGTTTATTATATAACTCTGTAAATATTTCGATCCAGTGTTCTATTGCTAGATCGGGGTCTGTTATATCATGTACCGATGAAAGTTGGGAGCTACTCACATCATTTATAAAGAGCTGCTCATTAAATTTAGAGTAGCAACGATATGCTATTGCCTTATGGCCTGATTTGGGAATTTTTACTCCTTTTTTTCCCCAAGTGACACAAACTGGGTTGTGATCACTCAGTTGAATATCAGTACGCAAGCTTCTAATATATTGTTCTTATTGGAAGTGTATATATGATCTATGAGCGTCTGTGAATTGTGCGTAACTCTGGTGGGTGTACTGATTAGTTGATGCAGATTAAACAGACTTATTGTCGCATTCAACTGTGTATTGGCTTTGGTAAGATCTGTGTTGAAATCTCCAAGTAAGATGATTTCGGCTTTGATTCTAGCGTCGCTGCGTCCATCATTGCGGTGAATTTATCCAGCCAGTTTACCCGTTCTGCCGAATTTAGAGAGAGAGAGAGAGAGAGAGAATCTTTAGTGTGACAGTTTCACTTTTGTCCACAAAAGTAGTTGACACTCGCAAAATATGTCTATTTGGGTTAAAAGACAGCCAGTGATTGTTTATTTCGTGCAGTGGCATTTATGTCTTAAGAGTTGTTTCCCCTTGTCTGGCGCGGAGGGGCGATTGTTGATCCTTGCGATTTTTCTGTTGAATAGAACTGTGTGGAATGTAAGTTATTCGAGTTTTTATCATCATGTCGTTCAGGTGTACAACCTGTGACTTGACGCTCAAATCAAGCCGGCAGTATGAGCGACACATGACAGGCAGATCGCATGCCTCAAAACTGAAGGAGATAGCTTCCAGTGGACAAGGTCTGTGTGTTCTAAATTTATAACATTGACAAGACCATTGACAAGATGAGATAGAATAAACTCCATTCTCTCATGATATGCTGTAAACCAGCAGTTGTATATATATATATGGTTCTGTGCATGGTCCAAGATCCGAAATGGTATCGAGTGTTTAAATTTGCCTGGGACTTAGATTTCAAAAAACGAAGTCTGTGAACATAAGCAAGCACTAATCATGAATATGAACAGTTTGTTCCAGTCTCACCTTCACCACTTCAGACAGGTTCACATACTCACAGAAACGCATGCGTGCACACACTAAAGCATGAATATTCCGTATTCAGGGGCATGACCAAAGCCAAGTGCCCACACCTCCACAAGCAACAACAACAAGGGGCCAGAAGAGCTCACACCAAAACATTTGACAGAATCCCCTGTAGAGCAGACATCAAGCTATATGCCTTCTTTCTAAAAACAATCCATGATTGGAATGCCCTGCCCCAGGAAACTGTTGATGCCTCAACTCTTGCCACCTTTGTTAAGAAAGTGGCACTCTGCTGATTCACTGCCACTTTATTTTTTAAAGTTTTTTTAAAACTGGAACCAACCACCACAAAATGCCGATAATGGTCAACTG
This sequence comes from Babylonia areolata, assembly GCF_041734735.1. Lineage (NCBI taxonomy): Eukaryota > Metazoa > Mollusca > Gastropoda > Neogastropoda > Buccinidae > Babylonia > Babylonia areolata. The sequence goes on from NC_134887.1 coordinate 10,317,744, forward strand.
GTTGACCCTGGGCATTATCCAGAAGAAGAGAAGAAGAAACACACACACACACACACACACACACACACACACAGAGAGAGAGAGAAAGAGAACTAGAACCTCATTACACATGTGTATAATGATGTTTTGAAATTCAGAATAATATTTACAAACCACATCTGGTTTATCAGTTGTAAAAGACAAAGCAAAAAACCCAAACAAACAAAAAACATAATAACAAACGATAGCCAGTGTGATATTTATTACAGCAATGAGCACAGTTGCCAGGTGATTCGAGTACAATACTGGAATTCTGTTTCCATCCCATTACCTGTGGTATGTTTTCAGTCTCCCAGTTGATGTACACAAATGCAGTCCTGCCTGTGTCTTGACTGCTTTTTTATATATACTTTCAAAAGATTAGTTATGCACTTTAAATATCATGTAACTGATATCAACACTTTAGTGATTGAGGACAGAAGGAAGTTGTCATTGACAATCCACTGACATTCAATGATTGAGGACAGAAGTTGTCATTAACAAACCACTATTATTCAGTGATTGAGGACAGAAGTTGTTGTCATTAACGAGCAACTGATATGTTCTGTCTGTTGCAGATTGCGCATGTGACAGGTCTGTGACTGATGCAAGTGCAGCCACCACTCCCTGTGAGACAGACACTCAGAATCCATCAGCTGCTGTTATGAAGTTTGAAACAGGCAGACACTCAGACAGTGGTCCAGGTATTAAAGCTGAACCAGTTGATAATGATGCAACAAGTGGTGTGTTTCACCAGTGCCAGTCTGTAGTCAAAAGAGAAGGGGATGTGGACATCAAATGTGAACCCTGTACCTGTGTTAATTTATTTTCTTCACCAGTGACTCCATGGAATGTGAAGTCTCATTTTCAGTGTGAGAGATCAGAAGTTAACTTTGATATCCAAACTGAATCTATCAGCATAAACATAAACCATGATGTTGTAAAGACTGAACAAGTCACAGTAAACATCAGCAGTGATGTCATCAAGACTGAAGCAGTCACAGCAAACACCAGCAGTGATGTCATCAAGACTGAAGCAGTCACAGCAAACATCAGCAGTGATGTCATCAAGACTGAACCAGTCACAGCAAACATCAGCAGTGATGTCATCAAGACTGAAGCAGTCACAGCAAACACCAGCAGTGATGTCATCAAGACTGAAGCAGTCACAGCAAACACCAGCAGTGATGTCATCAAGACTGAACCAGTCACAGCAAACACCAGCAGTGATGTCATCAAGACTGAACCAGTCACAGCAAACATCAGCAGTGATGTCATCAAGACTGAACCAGTCACAGCAAACACCAGCAGTGATGTGCAAACTGAAACAGTGACAGACATCATGATGACAGTGACACCTGATGCAGTCAGATATGAATCCACCTTCAGGAAGGATGAAGACAACAGACCAGCAGGTGATAACCAGGTGGGTAAAACTTCTGGTATGCGGTACTCCATATTTTCAACAAGATATGTAAGAAACACTTCTTTACTTCCGTTACATTTTTTCTCTCTAGGGCTGTTGTTTTATGTTTCTTTTCCTTCTAAGTTGTACTTCAATCAAGTGCACACAGCTGTTGTAATTTAGAAAGTTTATACAAAAAATAGAGTAGTTTTTCTGACAGTTTCTGGTGATCTAAGAACTTGTGAATGTGTACCATGACTGTCATTATGTGACCATTTTTGACTGGCATGACTGTATGCAAAGTGAATCTATGACATAACCCTGATTTTGGTGTGTGTGTGTGTGTGTGTGAGTGTGTGTGTGTGTGCATGCATATGTAATATGTATACAATGTGTGTGTGGTGCGTGTGTGAGAGAGAGATAAACTTTAGTAGATTAATCTTACTTTTATGTCTATTAGCATCAGATTTGACTCTCTTTTTTTTTTAATCAATTCTTTACACATTTCTGTTAAAATGTTAGTGCACTTCTGTGAAGGACATAAGAAATAATGGAGAATTAAACATTTCCATAGTCATTTTACTGTTACCATTGTTACATATTTTTGTTGTTTTCTTAACGAAATCAAAATTTAGATGTGCATCATTCTAATTTTGATGTTAAAGAAGCTTTGTTTGTTGAGGGATCAAGAGGATAAAACTCTTTTACACCCCAAAACAACCTTTCAAAATTACATTGATATCACATCAAGTGTGAATATCATTGCCCGAAGCATGTACAGACTCTAGGTTGATAACCTGCCTAACTTTCACAGGCACACAGCTAAAACAAACCCCCGTTACTAGGGAAAAATCTCAAGAGTCAGTTCCAAAACTTTAAAGCTCTTTTTCTCAAAATGGCTGCCGCACCACTAACACACTTTGCACTATAACTTCTACATTTTTTTAACATAGGAACATGTTTTATACCTCATTTGAAAGGTATTTTCGCCTTCTTTCCAATGACATTATATATATGTATATCCTTATATCCTAAAAAAATCAACTTATATATCATTTTGTAGAAGCTGGTCACATATTATGTGAGTCTTGAAGGTCTTGGCTCTTTTTGTGTGTGCGTTGAACATGTTGTACATTGTGCATTGGTTGTGTTTGTATGTTTGTATTACTGTTAGCAGTGGTTATCAAAACTGATATTTTCATTTCAGAAACAAGTAAACCTACAGTCTCCAGTCATCAGTAAAACATCTCAGCTGTCAGTGTCTGAAGTAAACAGAGCTTCAAGGTTTGCCAAGACTTCTGAGTCACTGCAGTCCCTGAACAGAAGTTACGTGTGTCAGCGATGTCCTGCCGCCTTTGTGTTGTTCAACAGTTTAAAACTACATCTGATGCATGTTCACGGTGAGAAACTGCATGCTGTGTTACCTGTGCCCTCCACACCTGGTAGTTGTGATACTGGTAACTATAGCAACAAGAATGCAGGAAAGGTCGCTGACCTTGACAACAGAAACATTGTGCAGGGAAAAAACAACAAATTTGATGATTACACTGACAAGGACAGTAAGGAGAATAAAAGCAGGCATCATGTGTGTGACGTGTGCAGTAAGGCTTTTACTCTGGCTAGTCACTTGAAGAGACACAAGTTGATTCATACTGGTCATAAACAGTTTGTGTGTGACGTGTGCAATAAGGCTTTTACTCTAGCTTGTTCCTTGAAGACACACAAGTTGTTTCATATTGGTCATAAACAATTTCTTTGTGATGTGTGCAGTAAGGCTTTTACTCAGGCTTGTGACTTGAAGACACACAAGTTGATTCATACTGGTCATAAACAGTTTGTGTGTGATGTGTGCAGTAAGGCTTTTACTCTGGCTAGTCACTTGAAGACACACAAGGTGATTCATACTGGTCAAAAACAGTTTGTTTGTGACATGTGCAGTAAGGCTTTTACTCAGGCTGGACACCTGAAGAGACACAAGTTGATTCATACTGGTCATAAGCAGTTTGTGTGTGACGTGTGCAGTAAGGCTTTTACTTTGGCTGGTGACTTGAAGAAACACAACTTGATTCATACTGGTCATAAACAGTTTGTGTGTGATGTGTGCAGTAAGGCTTTTACTCAGGCTAGTCACTTGAAGAGACACAAGTTGATTCATACTGGTCATAAACAGTTTGTGTGTGATGTGTGCAGTAAGGCTTTTACTCTGGCTAGTCACTTGAAGACACACAAGGTGATTCATACTGGTCAAAAACAGTTTGTTTGTGACATGTGCAGTAAGGCTTTTACTCAGGCTGGACACCTGAAGAGACACAAGTTGATTCATACTGGTCATAAGCAGTTTGTGTGACGTGTGCAGTAAGGCTTTTACTTTGGCTGGTGACTTGAAGAGACACAACTTGATTCATACTGGTCATAAACAGTTTGTGTGTGATGTGTGCAGTAAGGCTTTTACTCTGGCTAGTCACTTGAAGACACACACGTTGATTCATACTGGTCAAAAACAGTTTATGTGACATACGCAGTAAGGCTTTTACTCATGTTGGTAACTTGAACACAGAAGAATGCAGATGAGGTGCAGTTTGATTGGGTTCACTATTTGAACAGAAAACCCAACTCCCCAGTTATCACCAGATGCTGTTTATATATATATATATATATATATATATATATTTTTTTTTTTTTTTTTTTTTTTTTTTTTTTTTTTAAATGAGAATCAAACCAGTGTCCTTAAAGAAAAGGAAATTAAAAGGAAATGATGTGAAGGACTTTTCATTATGAGTGTGTGAAGTAAGAAGAAAGATGTCACCATTTTCAGTAAATGCTTGTAGCAATGGACAGGTGTGTTTGACAGTGTTTGAACGTCTTGTCAAGTTATTGATGGGAAGATATTCTTATGGGATTTTCATGTTCCATTATTGACAAGCAGAACAGTTAATAAAATGTTTCGTGAGAAGTTTGTGTATTCATGTGTTTGTCTTGTGTGCATGTGTGTGTGTTTGTGTGTGTGGTACATGTGTGTTGTACGCATGGATGTACAACTGGAGCGAGCATATATGCGAATTTGATATGCACATTCCATTGTTGACAAGCAGTTAATATTTTTTTTTGCAAAACGTTTGTTTATTTATGTGTGTGTGTGCGTGTGTGTGTGTTTTGCATATGTGTGCATGTGGTATGTGTGTGTGTGACTACAAGCATGCATGTGTGAATTTTATGTCTTTACATCCAAAACTGATACTTAACTAAGTACACTCAAACGGAAAGGATGCACTCAAACTGTAATTACACTATTTGATGGAAAGAAGCTGTCTTCCCTACCCCCTATCCACACTCAAACATTCATTGATATTCAGAGAGAAAGAGAGGCAGACAGGTCAGCCATTCTGTTGTCAGTTAGTGGGTTACAATAGAAGACATTCATTTCATAATGTTAAATGTTCATTTAACTGATAAAACCTAAAATATTTGACACAATTATTGTGCCCACAATCAATTCTGTGGTCTGAGATATATATGTATGTATATATACATATATATATGTATATATATTATATCTATATATATGAAAGAGAAACAGAAAAGGCATCTATTGAGTATCATATAAAGGATTTAGAAATATTCACTGTATGCATGCTAGATGTGAATTCGGATTCCTCACAAATCTAAATAAGATGGACTCACATAAGTCACAAGAACAATTTGTAAATAAGTGGGACTCAGAGAGAGTTAAGGTACTAAGATTGCATTCATTATAGTTTGAAATAAAACTAAAGAAAATGATTAAATGGATCAACAGATGTTTACTTCCTATTGTGAATAATGAATGGAATTTCTTCATTTTTTTCCCCTATCAAAAATTTGTAACTTTTTTTTTTTTTTCTTCTATTTTTTTGCTTCTTTAAAGGTCAGACAGTCACAAAAGTAATGGATATATATTATTAATGGATTATATATAACAAATTATATATATTTACAAGTATTAACACGTTAAAAAAAATCTCCGCCTTGACACCAATACCATCTTAAAAGTAACTTTTTTTTTGTTTTTTGTTATGATGAATGAAAGCAAAGTTCTTGTAGAAGTGTACTTGCGCATCCTGCCCAACAACAACAAAGAAGAAAATAAATAAATAAAATACTGACTAGGAAAGAAGTGAAGATGAAGATTCGATGGGGACATTAAAAAAAAAAAAGGCCAACAGATCCAGGCAGGTGACCTGCCAGTCCCTACACTGCTACTACTACTACTACCACTACTACGAGCAATTAAAATGTGAAATTCATACACTACACACACGCACGCACATAGCATACACGTTTTCTGGGGAACCATCCATCCAAACACATACACCGGGCTAGCTAACGCACCCCGACCATGCACAATACACCGACCTCTGCCACAGGACATAAAATTTGTTCAGTTGACCGACCGATTCCACTGACCCGGAAGTAAAGCTGTCGGTCTGTATATACCTCTTCCATGCCGTCGAGTTGTACACCGATTAGATCTAGGCCTATACACTTGTCTGACGAGACTGGGCCTCATATCGTTATCCCACAAGGACATGGCTTTCAACGCTCGCAGTCAATCTCGCTTTTTGCACGTTTCTCTCTTCGTGTATTTTACTCAAACGCAATGACCTGTCACACAAAATCTTAACACTTATATTCACATTTTTGTTTAGCAGAAAACCTCTTCCACTACAGTAAACACACAACCCACCACAATACCCCGGCAACTGAAGAAAAATGAAAATGTCAGAACAGGTTCAACACGATACTAAAACAGTGGCATTTTTTTTTCTTTTTTTTTTCGAAGAAGTGTAGAATTCATACTACAATATCCAAGGTTTTAAAAGACAGTACATTCTTGCCTTGTTAATAAAATCAGTGTGTGAACTGAAATTTAGTAAGTTGTCTAAGATACATCAAAGACATCAGACAAAATTTCTCTCACAAGCTCGACTTTCACACCATAGCTAAAAATATCTGAGATCACATCAGTTTTGTTCGTGTGTGTGTGTGTGTGTGTGTGTGTTGTTTTGTTAATCAAATATCGTTTGTTTGGTTTGGTTTTTGACTCACTTGTGTAAACAAAGTGAGCCTATGTTTTAACCCGGTGTTCGGCTGTCTGTGTGTGTGTGTCTGTGTGTCCGTGGTAAACTCTAACATTGCCATTTTCTCTGCAAATACTTTGTCAGTTGACACCAAATTTAGCATAAAAATAGGAAAAATTCAGTTCTTTCCAGTCATCTTGTTTAAAACAATATTGCACCTCTGGGATGGGCACACAAAAATTAAAAAAGAAGCCAAATTATATGCAAACTGTATTTACTGTTATATTTATAAACTTGGCACTTTGATCTGATGTTCTGACACAACAACAAGAGCAGTCATTTTTATCTTTTGTGTGTATGTGTGTGTTCAAACAGGAACTTCTTTTGCTAAGTATGGAAGTTATATTTATTTTGCATGTCACTGGTGCAGATAGTAAAAAAAAGGAAATTAATCTGTTATTAATGCTAATGAACATTCGAGCTTGTGTGTGTGTTTGTTAGAGAGAGAGAGAGAGAGAGAGAGAGAGAGAGAATGTATGATGCACACATACAGACTCTACTATTCATAAATTATTTATTGTATATTTTTCATGTGGAAATTGGTAAAGTGGGGAGAGAGAGCAGAGTTTCGGAGATGGAGGGTGGGAGGGGGCGGGAAGAAATAATCAGTGTTCATGTAAGGGAGACTATCGAAATAAAACGAAATAAAACTACCTCTGCTCTTACCACAGACAGTTTCCTCCCTTAAACTCTCTCTCCCTCTTCCTTTCTCTCCACTTTTCTCTTTCTCTTTTATTTTCTGCGTTACTCTCTGTCGGCCAATCTGACTCTTTCTTTCTTTTTTCTGTCTCTCCTCCTCCTTTCACCCCTGTCATCCCTCTCAACAATCCTCTTGCTTGTCTTCTGGCTATAATAATTGATGGTAAAGTTTTCACTTCATCTGTGCCTTGTGAGCACAGTTCATCTTGATCTACATTATTTTTGGTCTCGTCTAACGGGTACCTGCATGGCTCAGTAGGCTGATCACCGTTCTCTCAATCAGAAGGTTGTGAGTTCGAGTCTCCGGGTACGCCCAAAATGTGAAGAGTAGGAATGTAGGATAAAAAGAAACCAACCGTAAAAAAATAAAGCCATTGAAATAGGAGTAAAAAAAATTAAAATAAAATAAAATAAATTAAACAAAACCATCACCAAACCCCAAAAAAATAAAAATGAAAAAATAAAAAAAAGTACAACAGTGCTAAAAACCAAATTGGAAGAAAAATGAAAGTTAACTTTTTTTTTCTTCTTCTTTTTTTTTTTTTTTTTTTTTTTTTTTTGTGGTTGTTGTAGCTGTTATGTATGTAAGTGGGGCGGCAGAGAAAGAGCTGGTCCGACAACGTCAAGGAATGGACCAAAACTATGACGATGCCAGATCTCCTCACGACAGCTGCCAACAGAACGGCGAGGCGAGCTATGACATCTTCCTCATGTCCCCCCAACGACCCCAGCGGTCGAGGGAATGAGTGATGAGTGATAGACATGCGTGCATGTATATTTGTGTGTACATACGTATATATGCGTGTACATGTGTGTAAAAAGCAAAATCAACCAGCCAGGATGAATCACATTCAGCTTTTGGGATTTTCGAGATGCTCCCCTCTGGTCGACAGTACAGAGAAGTATAAGGACGAAAACCAATCGCTTCGCCAATAGCTCCTCAAAGCAGTCAATGCCCTGTCTCTCGAACAAATCCAGTATGATTGGATAGAATTGTGCAATCAACAACCATCTACCTGAAGATCTAGTCATTAGCCCCATCCACATGTAATCTGTGGCTTCTGTTCAAACGTGTGTGTGTGTGTGTGTGTGTGTGCGCGCGCGCGCGCGCATAAAAGTGGGAGTATGCACAAGTTCTTGTATTGATATGCACATGTTTGTATCCTAATTTCAAATGTGTATGATTTTCGATTTATGTTCGTACCTTTTTATGTACTATATACCCCCAATATTCTTTGTGACCCCAGTACACTTGGTAATAAAGACATATTCTATTCTAATGTGCGTAATAGCTTGTGCTCCTGTCAGATCAGACCCATAGCTGCTCTCTATCTGTGCATTTGTATGTGTGAATATGTGTGTCTATGTTCTTGTATGTGTGTTTGTGTGAATGGTTAACATATTTGTGTGTCTGTGTTTTACATGTATATGTGTGTGCATGTGTGCGTCGTGTGTGTATGTAAATGTGAGTGAGAGTGAGCGAGAGGTGTGTTGCAGTGCGCATTACCGAAGGTAGAGAGTCACAGGAAACAATGATTGTCCCTTTTGACTCACTTGTGTAAACAAAGTATGTTTTAACCCAGTGTTCGGTTGTCTGTGTGTGTCTTTGGTAAACTTGAACATTTCCATTTTCTCTGCCAATACTTTGTCAGTTGACACTATATTTGGCATAAAAATAGAAAAAGTTCAGTTCTTTCCAGCCATCTTGTTTAAAACAATGTTGCACGTCTGTGATGGGCACAAATAAAATGCAAAAAGAAGCTTGATTATATGGAAAATGAATTTACTGTTATACTTTTTTTTTTTTTTTTTTTTTTTTTTTTAATTATCTAAACTTGGCATAGAGAAATCTTTTGTGATCAAAAAAGAAATACAAAATACTTTGATATTCGACACAGCATCAAGTGCACTGAGTCATTTTATCATTTTTTTGTTCAAACAGGAACTTCTTTTGCTAAGAATGGAAGTTATATTTCTGGTGCATGTCTTTGGAGCAGATAGTAAAAAAGGGAAATTAATCTGTAATTAATGCTGGGGGAGGGGGGGGGGTAATTTGCTTTAAACTGATCTTTCTCATCTTAAACATTACATTTTGAAATTATACTCAATACATCAAGTAAGTGTATATGTGCGTGGATGCACATGCATGTCTTTTCAATGCATGTTTTTTATGTTTGTATTGTGAGCATGAGCAACAATACAGACCACGCGTGAATTTCTCTTTGATAAAATCGACATGACTTGACAGAATGATAAAAAGCTACTACAGGATTTTGGAAGTCAACCGTTTCTCTGGCCGATAGTGCATAATTCGTGTGTGTGGTCTCAGAACGTTTCTTCCGCCAAACGTCACTTCCTGTAACATTGTGTGGCTGTTCGCACCTGTGTTTTTGAGCAGAAACTCCAGCTTAAAACGCGAAGATGAATGCTCCACCGACGTTTGAGACATTCCTTCTGTTCGAAGGAGAAAAAAAGTACGTATAGACTCTGTCTGCTCGAATAGAGTGTCAATATAGCTTATATTTTCCCACTGATCTCTTCCAGTGTGGCTGATATCGGGTGGTAAACAAACTTCAATGGCGCGGAAAAACCAACTGACAGTAAACAAAGCATGTTCATGTTTTGTTTATGTGATTCACTTATCTGTTATTTGAATGTGAATGCTTGTCATTGGATTATGAAACTTATTTGCATCATATGAAAAATGATACTTCCCTTTTTATTGAAAGTTTTCAGAAACGTAAATGGTTGATTCGACACTTTTTGGTTTTATCTTACTTATCTTTTTAATATGCTACAAACTTTAAATCTTACATAATCATAAATATTATTTACCTTTCTTCTTCTATTTTTAATATAGTTTCAAAAGTTTGTAACCTTGTTGGTCCATTTCCCATATATTGTCAGTATTTTGTGTGTCTAAAATTTCAAATGTATGTGTAAACTACATGTACTTACTTTGCAAACAAGCTGGTAGGTTGCAGTAAATTATTTCTTAGTTTTGGAATGTGTTTACAGAATTGTCCTTGAAAAAGACACCAAAGTTCCCAATGCTGCCATCTTCACAGTCAACAAAGAAGATCACACTTTGGGAAACATGATCACAACGTGAGTTTGGAATTTTTTCTCTGTTTGGAAAGTTCTTTTCACATGTCTTTATCATCTTCTTCATCTTTGATTCCTTTTTTTAAATTTAATTTTTCAGCCGTTATTATCAGCGGATTTGTTTGGTTTTTTTCTCTCCTTGACTTCTGAATCTTAGTGACATTAGATCAGTTGATGCCAATTGAATTTGAAATTATGTATTTGCTATTTTTTATGTACTTGTAATTGTATTTTTAAGTGGTGTAATTTATCTTGCCTAACCAAAGAAATGCAATCCCAAAAGGAATAAGCTTTCATTTGCATAGTACTTTTTTTTTTTTTTTTTTTTAGTAAACAGATTTAGGTTGCCACACTGAGTTTTTAGGGGTGGGTACATAATGAGTTTGTGTTTTCATAATCTGCTACATGGCTGCTAAATGACATTCAACAAATTGTGAAACAAAAAAAGAACTAGAATAAATTAAATGTAAATAAATAAATAAATGAATAAAATATGGATTTTCAGTTGTCATTGAAATGTGCTTTATTTTTAAACTAGATATATGAAGAACTGTTTATGGGGCTGTATTATTTACAATCAGAAAAACTTTAAAATATCTCTTTCAAATTCAGTAATAGTAGAAACCAGTAGTACTAGTAGAATACATTTTCTTTCTTTTTTTCTGACATCTATCCAGAAATCAGTTACACTTTTTTCTACCATCTGAATTTCTTATACCTAGACTGTCAAAACAATTAACCATGTAATGCTTTTTTTTGTGCTTTTTTTGTTGTTGAAAGAATGTAATTAGAACAGTTAATTTCCAAGTTAGGGGAAAATAAGTTTACTGTTATAATGGAGATTTAGTTTAGAAAAATGTTAATTTCTTTCAGCTTTTATGATTTATAAATCGTTTTGTTATTATGACACAGACTGTGACAGTGTCAGTGTTTAAAATTATGAATCATGACACAGTGCCGAGACACCTGCTTTGCGAATGAGTCCGGTAAGACAGCTGATGTCAAACAAAAACCTCTGAGCAAGCTATACAAATTGTGGGTGAAAGAAAATCAATACAGGTCATTGGCGATGGCAGCCATATTCTTACAGGGTATTTACAAACTTTTGCTTTCAGGCAAATGTAGTGGAATTCCCAAACTGAAGACTCAAAGAACCTACAACACTTTAATTTTACCCAAGTCAGTTTAATTCTGAAATGTATACTTTAATCACTCTTGACTTGTAACCCTATTTTTATTCCGACATCAAATCAGTTCCTATTGATCAATTCCGGACTAAGTAATCCTTTTCAGCTAATGTGTGTGTGCATGAGTGTATGTGCTTATTTTGATACTCTGTATAGCTAATGTGTGTGTGCATGAGTGAATGTGCTTATTTTGATACTCTGTATTTATATACCCTTCAATGGTTCAGTGTTATTTCTATGTTTAATTATGCTGTTATATGCCTATTCAGTATTCTCTTAATCACTGTGATTACTATGTGTGAATGATTGTGATTATTGTATGGTTTTATGTCAACTAAGTATTTAAACCTTTTATTCTTAATTCATGTCTTTTAATATATTTGTACAAATCAATTGACTAATGACTATTAATATAGTGTGATTCTTGTAAATTGTAACATGTAAGATGCACTACCAGACATGAATTTCTGTGATTAGAAACAATATATTATTGTGTGGTGTTAGTTGTTTGAGACGATAAAGTATTGTGTGTTGTTTCAGTTGATGAAGTATTGTATGTTGTTTGAGATGTTTATTGAGATTATTAAGAATTGTTTGTTGTTTGAGATGATAAAGTGTTGTGTGTTGTTTGAGATGATAAAGCGTTGTGTGTTGTTTGAGATGATAAAGCATTGTGTGTTGTGCGTTGTCCAGACAACTGCTGAAGGACCCCCAAGTGTTGTTTGCGGGCTACAAGGTGCCCCACCCCCTGGAGCACAAGTTTGTGGTCAGGATACAGACCACCTCTGACTACACCCCCTCTGAAGCCATCACCAACGCCATCACTGATCTCTTGAGCGAAGTGTCCTTGCTGGAGGAACGCTTCAAGGTAAAATCATTTAACTGATGTATTTATACATTATTATATGGGTCGGTACATGATTAACTGAGTGACGCTGATTATTTAGTGCTCTAATTTAGAGTCAAAGTTCCTCTCTTGTGTCCCTTGTGATGTGAGTGTTGCACTCACAGACACTGTGGAAACAGGGAACTCTTGTCTCAAATGCTTCTTTCAGTTCAGTTTTGTTTTGTTTGTTTCTGTGAGAGGTAGATGGTAGAATGGTTAAGACACTCATCCGCCAATACAGAGTCCATGAGGGTTTGGGTTCGAATCCCGCTCTCACCCTCTCTCCCAAGTTTGACTGGAAAATCTAGCTGGATGTCTAGTTACTCAGATGAGACAATAAACTGAGGTCCCATGTGCACCACACATTTGGTGCACTGAAAAAGAACCCATGGCAACGAGTGTTGTCCTCTGGCAAAATTCAGCAGAAGAAATCCACTCTGATGGGTACACAAACATACAATGCATGCACTTAATTAAGGCCTGACTAAGCGTGTTGGGTTATGCTGCTAGTCAGGCATATGGTGTAGTGGATACGGATTTGTCGGAACGAAGTGACGCCTCCTTGAAAAACTGAAACTGAAACTTTATGTTTAATGTAGTGCAAACTTAACAGTTTTTTTTTCAGTTTACACTTTCCATGTTTTTACATAATACACATGCATCATTTATCACTGCAATATGAACAACAGAATTTTACAATTTTCCATACAGGTTCAGAACAAAATTTTGCTGATTCCTTTTTTAAGCCATCACCATTGAAAATAGTGGGGTTTGGAGTATTAAGCTTTCTTAGTTTTACTTAAAGTCTCTCAGAACATACCTCAACCATTCTGCCTAACATCTTACTGACTAACGTGCTTCTTCAACTTCTGCAGGCTGTGTGTGAGTGTGTGTGCGGGAATGTTTGCTCGTGTGTGTTTGTGTGTGTGTGTGTGTGTGTGTGTGTGTGTGTGCAACCTTGTTTGTGTAAAGTATGTCAGCCATTAAGTTGAATGCATGTAATAAATAAATTTATGTATGTGTAACTTTTATTGTAAACGCTACGGGCTTCCTGTCTGGGAGACCAGTGTGAGTGTTGATCTGTATTTTTAACTACACATACTGTACTGTGACCCACTGGTGCAGACTTGTGCAGGGTCTGATTCCTGTCCTGTGCAAACTGCTACCCCACCTATGTGAAGAGAGCGAAAGTAGCGACGGTTAATAACTTCCTGTTCGTAGATTACCTCCCTTCTGTGCCCCTGACTAGCGCCCTCATTTTCTGGCAGCCATCTTGCTTCCTGCTCCTGTGCTCTTTATGTGACTAGCTTTTTTTGGTTTTTGTTTTTTTTGTTTTTTTAATTTTTGCATTTTCTGTCTGTTGAACCCTCGATGCTTTTTTGTTGTATTTGGCCATATCTTCCTACAGGTCACATAATTATTTTGCTCGTTTTGGCAATCATACTAAAATTAAGTTGCGATCACTATAGATGCTTGCCTGGGAGGTGTAACTGTGAGTGTCAGTCCGCATTATTATTATCATCATTACCCCCGAAAATGGAGTATGGCTACCTACATGGCGGGGTTAAAGCGGTCATACACATGAAAATCCATTCAGTGTACATGTATACGAGTGAACACGGGTGCATCCCACGAACGAAGAAGAAGTTATCATCATTAACCCATTCAGTCCTTGGAATTCTACAGCCTCGGCAGTCTTCCGTGCTGTACTAATGCAGAAAATTGCAGAAAATATACAGAAATCAACCGGGTTCTTTTTTGTGTTTTGTTTTGTTTTTGTTTCCTCCCTCCAAATTGACATACGTGTGTGGATAGAGCTGAAAGTATCAGTATCAGTTGCTCAAGGAGGCGTCGCTGCGTTCGGTCAAATTCAAATACGCTACACCACATCTGACAAGCAGATGCCTGACCAGCAGCGTAACCCAACGCGCTTAGTCAGGCCTTGAGAAAAGAGGGAAAAACCCCAAAACAAATCGATCAACAAGTAATTTAAGAAAGAAACATTATTTATCAAGTCTTCTTTCAGTCATTTAGCAAGTGATGTGAGACATGGAACATCATTTATCAGCAGCTTTCAGACTTGATAAATTATGTTCCCTGTCTTAATTTGTTTGTTTATTGACGAAAGAAGACTTCATAAATCATGTTCCCTGTCTTAATTCACTTGTAAAATGACTGAAAAAAGACTTGATAGATTATATTTCCTGTCATAATTCACTTGTAAAATGACTGAAAGAAGACTTGATAGATTATGTTGCCTGTCTGAATTCACTTGTAAAATGACTGGAAAAAAAGACTTGATAGATAGATTATATTTCCTGTCTTAATTCACTTGTAAAATGACTGAAAAAAGACTTGATAGATTATATTTCCTGCCTTAATTCACTTGTAAAATGACTGAAAAAAGACTTGATTAGTTGATAGATTATATTTCCTGTCTTAATTCACTTGTAAAATGACTGAAAAAAGACTTGATAGATTATATTTCCTGTCTTAATTCAATTGTAGGATCACTGAAAGAAAACTGCTGATAGAGCTCAAAACACTGCACAAGTCCCCATTCCTTGCAAGTTTATGCATATTGTAATATATGTAGGAACGTAAAAACCCTTTTCGTTTTCTCAGTAGGTTGACATGGCATGAATGCTAAGTGTGACTTCTGCTTTTTGTGTACTCTTAGTCTTCAGTGTCGATTTTGCTGATGAAAAGTAAATCAGTCCCAAGAGAAGGAAGCCCAGATAGATATTATAATGGTAGCCGTAAACTCTGTCTTGCGGGTGACAGCCCTTGACTGGCAAGTGCAAGTCAGCAGCAGTGAAGGGGTTAATGACCACTTGTTAGTAAAGGTGGACCTCACCTCTGTGTGTGTGTGTGTGTGGTTGACATAGCATGATTATTCTTGTTCATGTGTTTCACATAGCGTAGCGTGACTTTTCTTGTGCGTGTGTTTGACATAGCGTAGCGTGACTTTTCTTGTGCGTGTGTTTGACATAGCGTAGCGTGACTTTTCTTGTGCGTGTGTTTGACATAGCGTGGCGTGACTTTTCTTGTGTGTGTGTTTGACATAGCGTAACGTGACTTTTCTTGTGTGTGTGTTTGACATAGCGTAGCCTGAGTTTTCTTGTGTGTGTGTTTGGCATAGCGTAGCGTGACTTTTCTTGTGTGTGTGTTTGACATAGCGTAGCGTGACTTTTCTTGTGTGTTTGTTTGACATAGCGTGGCGTGACTTTTCTTGTGTGTGTGTTTGACATAGCGTAACGTGACTTTTCTTGTGTGTGTGTTTGACATAGCGTAGCGTGAGTTTTCTTGTGTGTGTGTTTGACATAGCGTAGCGTGACTTTTCTTGTGCGTGTGTTTGACATAGCGTAGCGTGACTTTTCTTGTGCGTGTGTTTGACATAGCGTAGCGTGACTTTTCTTGTGCGTGTGTTTGACATAGTGTAGCGTGACTTTTCTTGTGCGTGTGTTTGACATAGCGTGGCGTGACTTTTCTTGTGTGTGTGTTTGCAGGAAGCGGTGAAAGAGAGACAGGAGGGCGATTTGTGAGGAAGCGTTCTGGGAAAGGGCTACATGACTTTTAACATTCATCATCCCTAGAGCTCTACCTTTGGCATCTTCCTGGCAGACTTGAGTCCCTGTGCCACCATTGCAGGTCATCTCACTGTCTTTGGTCACTTCTTCGGCGGCATTTTGACCGAGTTTTTAATTCATAGTTTCAAATCCATTGCCATGCTTCATTTGGTGATCAGTATCATTTTCATGGTTGTCATCCTCTTCATCAGCATTGTGCATTGATTGAATAGGTTTACTTTTTCATCTGTCTCTCTCTTTTTTTTTCTCTTTTTTTTTAACAGATGTTTAACAGAACTGTCTTCAAGTTTCCTTATCAGTTATCATGTGGCATTGTTCAGCATTGTATATTAAGTAGGGTTTCTCTTTTGTAAACAGATGTTTAAAACAATAAAAGAACTATCTTCAAGTCTTCTCATCATTTGACATTTATCATTGTTGTTTTTGTCATCATCTTGATCAGCATTCATTCTGTGCTGTTGTACATATGTGTGTGTGTGCATATATCTGCATACAGGTGCGTTTGTGTGCGTCAGTGTGTGCATTTGTGTATGCACTTGTGCGTTCAGGTGCGTTTGTGTGTCACTGTGTGTGTGTATGTGTGCGCAAGCATGCTTCTTTCGAGTTCAGTTGTGCATGTGTCACTGTGTGTGTGTGAGTGAGAGACAGATGAAGAGAGAGAACTTAAGAAATGATTTGTAGTTTGTGGATTGGTTGGTTGTTCTTTCAAGATGATGAGGGAAAATATGTTTAGAAATATATATGGATGTGCGTTACAGGATTGTGAGAAAGCTGTGTTTGAAAATGAATTTGTGTGAATAAAGTAACTAATTTGAAATGAAGGAGAACATGTGTGTCATTTGCTTGACTGGTGTCAAGAATTGTGGTCTGAGAGAATGAATGCAGTGTTTATCTCTCTCTCTCTCTCTCTCTCTCTGTCTCTGCCTGTCTGTCTGTCTCTTTCTCTCAGTTCAGCTCCATTCATCACACTCAAACCTGTATACATAAATTATGTCCAACAAGTGGGAAATGTTTTCAACATTGTGCACACAACTTTTTTTGACATTTTTATTCGATTACACAAGCATATAGTTAGTGACTTATTCTTATCCTAACATAGCAATTTAGCATTGATTAAACAGTGGACCAGTACATGTACACAGTCACTTTTTTACCAACACATGTTGCTTGGAGAAGCCCACTCAGCAGCTAAGGGTCCATTTCAGGGCTTATCACCAACACAGATAATATATGCATATACATATACATACACATATGATGGGCACAATAGCCGAATGGTTAACGCGTTGGACTTTAAATCTGAGGGTTCGAATCTCGGTGACAACGCTTGGTGGGTAAAGGGTGGAGATTTTTCCAATCTCCCATGTCAGCTTATGTGCAGACCTGCTAGTGCCTGAACCCCCTTTGTGTGTATACACATGCAGAAGATCAAATAGGCGAGTTAAAGATCCTGTAATCCATGTCAGCGTTTGGTGGGTTATGGAAACAAGAACATACCCAGCATGCACACCCTCGAAAACTGAGTATGGCTGCCTACATGGTGGGGTAAATAAACAAAAACGGTCATAAACATGAAATGTTACATGTCTGTCTGAGTGTGTAGGTGTGCATGCCTGAAATCTGATTGAATGACACAGGAAATGAATAATGATCGCCCAGTGGCAGCCGTCAGTCGGCTCTACCCAGGTAGGCAGCCTGTTGTGCAAATGACCCGTGTTTGTAAAGCACTTAGAGTTTGGTCTCCAACTGAGGGTGGGCGCTATATAATTATAAGTATTCATATCAATCAATCAATGTATACATATGGTTTATATGTACACAGCAATCAAAATGAGCTATGCAAACATGATAGATAACTGAAAAGGCAAAAAAGTAGCAAACAAATCAGGTACGCTTTGGGGGACATAACACATTGTATCAGTTTGCCACTTGTGTATCCATACTGTAAATTTTCTCCCTTTTCACT
>NC_134887.1:10340716-10360716 GCF_041734735.1 Babylonia areolata
CTCCCCGTTCTCACAGTGTTTTGGCAGCAACAACAACAGCAGTCTTTCCCCAAGGATATTCAGTTGTTCAACCAGTGGAACCAGCTCAAACTGACAAACCTATTGGCTATGGCGCCTTCGGTGTAGTCTGGTAAGTCACCCAAGTCTTTTTCACACACTTTGCACACAGAACTATTGTTAGCGTACGTGCTCGAGCCCAGCTGGCGGCTGCAGCAGCCAAACAAAGCGTTGTTTCTTTGTCTGCTCAGGGGCTCGTTCTTTCATGAGCATCTTTGTCACTGTCATTCAGTCCTCTTTGTTCATGCTGGACGTTGAGAAAACCAGGATCTGACTGCGACAGATTGACATAGCGCTTAGCTTAAGGTTTTTTTTTCTTTCTTTCTCTTCTCGGCGCTTGTCATTGCTTTAGGAGATCGAGTAAATCCCAGTTGGTATTCGTCAGCTGCCATGCCAGTTCTGCCCAGGGGACGTGTCACTGGATGGTTTTAGTGTGGACCGACTGGGACTGGACGCTGTGCCATGCATCCAGTATCCTCTGCCCTATGTCTTTCACTCGTTCTGTATCACTGAGACAGAGAGAGAGAGAGAGAGAGCCTGGAAAATGTCAGAGAAGTGAATATATGAATTCACAGTCAAAATCATTGCTAAGGCTAAATCCTGCTTAAGCCTGTTGTGCTCTGAGTGTAAAAAGGTGAAGATTTTTTTTTAATTATTTTTTAAATTTTTTACTGTACTCTAATTAGTAGTTAACAAACACATTATAAATCATTTTTGTGTGTGCATCTTGGTCAGTCACATTTATTAAATAAAACAAAACCAACCCCCCCCCCAAAAAAAAAAAACACACCAAAAAACAACAACAACAACAACAAGAAAACAAACAACTGCAACAAATACGTGTGGTCGTGGTGAAATAACATTGAGTATGTGCATGAATCGGGGTGATTTCATTTTTATTGACAGTGCTCTCTGCAAAGTGTGTTTTGGGACTATTGTTTCCTGATGTTTCCCTTGAGATACGTCAGTCAGCATAATTTTAAAAAATGTTCATGAATATTGGAACATATTTATGGTATTTGCACTATATCCTGCTTTTCTCTACACACTTCCACACAGTTTGAACAGAAGGAGCTACCAACATGTTGAATACATACACTGACACATCTGTTTCTAATTGATTAGTGTTGACAACTAAGGCCATGGTGTTCCTTGACTGCAGTATGTTTGATATGATTCATAGTATCACAACAACAAAAACTTTCTGAATAAGTTGCTGTGTGTGTGTGTGTGTGTGTGTGTGTGTGTGTGTGTGTGTGTGATCTGCTATGCAGACATCTGATTGTTTGTTTTCTGTGTATGTGGGTGGCACTGTAAACACACAACCTATTATCAAGTGTGGGAAATTTCTATGCACCATTTGTTGTTAACCAAGTTTATTTGTTTGTTGGTCCTGGCAGTTAGAAATCCTAGAATATTTTAAAACTAATTCTCACTCTTGTGAAATGGGTGATGAATAGCTTGCTTGTTATTTCAAAGTCGTGTTTAAATTACCAAATGTTACCAAGTGCTAATTAGTTTTGAAAAATCAGTAGACAGACCGAGTCTGGTCAGTATTTAAACAAGGGAGTAAAAGTCAGTTTTGATTCTGAATCAGCTATTTTCTTAGTTATTTAGTGTTGTTAAAAGGTGTGGCAATATTTAAAAATGAGTGCTGAGTCAATAAAATTTGCAAATGGAAAATCTGTAAGAAAAATCTTTAGGCTGTGAAACAAGACTCGCTTGGATAAGGAGTGTTGATGTTTCTGACCATAGGTCCTTTTGCAAGGACTGTGATTAGTTTACATGTACTGTATGTAATGTAAAATTGAAACATCTCTGTGTCACAATAACACTTTTATTACACATTCACACAGTATTCATTATAATATGCATGCACCAAACACAGAGTTATTGAATTAATTATTAATTAATAATCCTAAACTAAAGAGAACTTCCATTCTGTTATTGTCATGATATTGTTTAGTACTGCTAATAATTGTGCTATTTTAAAACTGCATTTAATCATTAATGATATCAGAAATATAAAGTTTAAAATTTTATTTTGAATACTAGTATGTTTTGCTGTTTTATTTTAAATACTATTTTAGTTAAGTGCACAAACCAGTGTATGGAGACATTCCTTTGACTGGTCTGACTGATTGAACCCACGTGAGTGTTCGTTGTTTCAGTAACATGCCTTTGTTGACCATCTACCCACTGTCTCTCTCTCTCTCTCTCTTTCCATCTCTCTCTTTCTCTCTGTCTCAATACTTTGACAAAAGTCTGACCAGTCCAGTTCAGCTTGCTCTGTGTTTGATCTTTATCTCACCATTGGGTTGCTGTCTGAACCCATGGGACCCAGAATGTCTGAGCGAATGGTCTGATGTTGGGGCTCTGTAGGAGGGGGGTCATTTGTACAATAAATCTTTCTCTTTGATGTCCTCCCCCCCACCCCCTCCCCATCTCCTGTCCTAAGCTTAGCCCCTTCCTCCCAGGGCCCAACTCCCCCCCCCCACCCCCCACCCCCATCCCTGTCGTCTCATTAAATTTGACTGACTGAATGGCATCCACCTGGACAGGGGATAAATTAGATGAGTTCCCTTTTCTTTGGGACTCGCGTCCCACCTTTGATGCTCACCTGTGGAAACTGTTCGCTCATTTGGAAAGTGGCTATTTTGGGAATTTTCAGCTCTTCCTGTTCATCATGAACTGAAGACCATGTTGTTGTTTCTTGTTTTTTTGTGGTTTTTTGTGTGTGTTGTTTTTAGTGCATGCTTCATCTTTTTTTTCTCTCTCCATACACGGTGTTGGTGTTGTTGCTCGAGACAATGAAGAATTCATGGATTGAATTTGTTGCAAATTTTCTCAGTGTGTTGGAGTTCTGTAGCTCTGAGTATTCATTCAATCACTCATGTATATCACGTGTGGAAAGTTCTTCCGGACTCATCTGTTTTCATGTATTCAGCCCAAGTGGACTTCTGTCTGAGATCATGTTGTGTTTGGCTTGATTGCTCAAGTTGTTTATAAATAGCCAGGCAAGGCAGGGACATTATTTATATTATCATTCCTGAGATAAGGCTTGAAGTTTTTTGTTGTTGATGATATGACATGGAAGAAGAATCAGCTGTTTTACTAAATGCCTTCATTTGCAGCAGTGTAGTTTGTGGAGTTCATTCTAACTAGGATGAATAGTGAATGAAATCTGACTTTGAGCGTGATGTATATATCATATTGATGGGAGCGTCCCTTCTTGTGCAAAGTCCGTTTCCCAAACATGTCCTATGCATATATGTACAGAGTGCACTTGGTTCTTTTGTTTGTGTGGTGTGTGCTGCCACTACCGGCTGTTAGTGTTTATTATGCCTTGAGCACTCATGGCACTCTGATCCTTTGATCTCAGGTCAGATGGCACAAGACAAAGTACATCAATTAGCTTTTATGCACACCGTGACATACACAGACTCACACGCTTTCACATGCACAGTCAAACACACACACACACACACACACACACACACACACACACACACCTGCATACATGTTGCAATTTATATCATGTGGTTTAAAAAGAATATAGCATGGTCGGTAGAAAAGTATTAAGCAATTCTTTGCTTGGACATGCATCATCATAATTATTTGATTCACAGCAGAAAAGTACGGCGACGCGCGCGGATTGATTCAGCTTGACCTACTGTTAATCAGTGGAAATAGACCCTCTACCCGCACCCTCCAGCCTCCTCCAATCCAAGTCTCTTTCTTTTCCTCCGCCAGGAATTCGCCACACTAACGTGTCCTCCCTTCCTCCCTCTGTCAGCTGTTTCTCTGTCACAACACAACGCAGCAGCAGCGCGTAGAATCGAGAGCGAGTCCCACTTTTATTGTTCTTTTTTCTTCTTCCTTTCCCTCCCCCCTCTCGTCACAGTCTGCTCTCGACTCATGCATACAACAAAGACTTGCGAGCAAAGAAGTGAAAAAAGGGGAGTCCCAACCGGCAGACGGTTGTTCTATTTTTGGTAACCCCCGCGAAAGCAGACAAAGACATCGAGTTCGATGTCAGGCACACATACACACACACACACACACTTGTCTAGACAGGTAGAGAGAGAGAGAGAGGGAGTACCACCGTGAACTTGATAAGCCGACTACGGACTAGTGTTTCAAAGCACGAACGAACGGACCCAGGCAAAAAGAGTAACTACAACTGGCTGAAAGCTGGGCTTGTAGTGCCAGGGAGTGGGTGTTGGGTGGTTTTTGACTCCCCCCACTAATGCCCAGAAACCCACAAGGGTCTACCCTGCCCTACTCTGTTCTGTTCGTGCAGTCAGTCCCGGGGGGGGGGGGGGGGGGGGGGGGGGTCTGAGCTTCAACTTCAAGGAAGGGATTGACGTTGACAGAGAGCGTTTACAGTCCAGCAGGCTTCAGATGCTTCCCTGCTTGAGAAGGGGATGTGTGATGGAGGAAGCTTATAGAAAAAGAAAAGAAATTAATGGTTAAAAATGTGATTAGTTAGTTAGTGCAGCAGCACAAAACCTTTGTGCAAGTTTTTACCTTGTGGAACTGCCTTAAAGCAGTTTTAGAATAATAATAATAATAAAAAGGAGAAGTTTTTTTCAGGTTTGTGGGGATAAAAGTAAAACTAAATCTTGCATATTTTGTAGTTAAAAAAAAGAAAAGAAAAGAAGTAAGGATCCTATTCCCAATCAGAAAAAGCAGACTGTTGCGTATATTCGCTGGTACAATTACAAATGTTTCAATAGTTTGTCCAGAGCGTATGTTTTTAAAATTTTTTATTCATTTATTTATTTATCTTTTTATTAAATTTAAACCTACCTGCCAACACTTTCAACACCCAACCAAGCTGCCAGTAACCATGAATTTTTCATGTGTGCGGCACATCAGCTCAGCATGCATTGCTCATAACTGATGGTTTTCCTGGCCCACCCCGGGCTCCCAAAACGGCATGGCCATGTTGTTTCACACTCTGTGCTGCACTTGGGAAGAGGTACTGGGATGCAGGGTGCATGCATTATCTCATCATTTCCAGGCCTGCATGGGTCTGATCAGATTAAGGCTTTTCCTGTCCTGGGTTCACCACCAGCACAGGTTCAGACTTCACTCAAAGCACACCTCCACCTCTTCAGTCCTTGTATATAATGTCTCACAAATAGTATGTTTGAAACTGTGAATGTTCAACTTTATTTCCTTTTTTTTTTCCAGTTCAGCTGAATGAAAAATTGAAAGAGAGTGAAGAAAGCAGGGATGGATTGTTAATTTAATTTTCAGTGGCGTGGCGTTCTGGTTTTCTGCTGAAAATTTATCCAGAATACAGAATTAGTAATGTTTTGATAGCATAGCTGTCCATGAGGTTGCCGTGGCATACATTTTCTCTTAATATCTAGATCATGAGATGATCAGGAAATTTAATATATTTATGGGGGGCTTCTATTTCATAGCAGTAAAGTCTGTGCCTGTGATTGGTTAGTGCCAGTGTGTGATCTAAACTGAAATGTGCAACAGTTGATGTGCGTTGTGATTGCGGTTTTTATTATTATTATACTGTCACAGTACTGTTGATCAACAATAATAGCAAACACTCTCCTGTTGTTAATCATGATAATATATGTATCTGGTATTGAACACACTGTATCATGAAGACCATTTAAAACTGAATATATGTAATACTTACTTACTTTGCAACACATTATAAACAAGAATAATGTTTATTTTTAAAATAAAACAAAAAAGTGTTGACAGCAAATAATCAGGAACACAAACTAGCGGTGGTATTGAACTTTTAATTTTTGTAGTGCACTTACACAAAAATACTAGCATGCACATGTATGTAGACGTACTGTTCAGCGTGTACACACTCAGACACGTAAGCATTGCACAAAAAGGAAAATGTGTTCCTGCATATTCAAATATGTAGATCACTATCCGATTCACTGAATGATCTGCTGATGTCTGACGCAGGGATGTGTGAGGCATTGAAAACACTGCACTTTTACACCTCATCCAACGGTTTCATACAAAGGCGCACTAGAGTGTGTGTGTGTGTGTGCGTGTGGACGTGTACACTCACACACTTTTGTGCACACACACATGCGTGCACGTGCATTTTTAGGTACTCGGACGCCATGCTTAATGTAAGTACACACATAATCTCACCCACATACATACAAACACACTACTGACGGAGACTCACACACACTATACTTACACACACACACACAGACGCACACACACATGCACGGAAACGCGCGCGCGCGCTGGATGTCCACACTTCCGAGCGAAGCGCTCAACGGCTGAAGTAGAGTCCATCCTGACTGTCAGTTCTGCCACTGCGCTAATTACGTCATCCTCCGGTGACGGTTACGAAACCCCACCAGTCTGGCGAACCCAGGCCGGTCTGGCAATCAATGCAAATTTTATGCAAGTGCCTGTGGACATGTCCCCTGGCCCACCTCTCTCTTCCCACTACTGCACCAGTCATCTGACCGGATCCCCCCCCCCCCCCCTCTCCCCATATTTGATGCTTTGGAATTGCGTGTGTGTGTGCGCGCGCACACAAATGTGTACTTGTGCATGCCTCTACAGTACACGCATACTATTATACTATGGCTTTGTACGGAAACCATTGGACACATTTGGACTTGGAGGAGTTGAAAAGTGTAAAGTTTCTGATGCATCACTACATGTGATGTCTATATATATCGTGACCGTCGCGAACGTTGTGGACATTGTGTGTGTGTGTGTGTGTGTTGTTGTTGTTGTTTTTTTGTTTTGTTTTTGTTCCACTCCCCACCCACCCCCAGTTAATGCGCTTCTTGGGGCAACAGCCTGCTTTTCACTGCTACTTTACTTACTACTGTTCGTGCTTCGATGAATGATCAGAAGGAAGCTGTGCCTTCAGGGATAGTTGTTATTTTATTTTATTTTATTTTATTTTTTCTCTCGTTCAGCTCTGTACAATCATCGGTACACAATACACCGCCACCCACACGAGTTATACACAGGGCCTGTTGAGGACCGTCGGTGTTTGGCCAGACAAGGCCTGCTAATTAGCGTTGAGCCATGTGCGCTAAGAAAATGTCGAGTGTGGATGTTGAATGGTTGGTTACACGCCCTCAGCTCCCCACCTCCACCCCCCAACCTCTCTCTCTCTCTCTCCCACCCACGCCCCCTTTGTTAAAAGTAGGATGTCGGTATTCGGCTTGTCTGCCTGTCTATGAATGTCATTGTCAATGTGGGGACACTTAGACAACTTGTGACTGCCCTATTTTAGTATTCGTTTTTAGTCATTGTATTCGAGTGGCGTAGTCTCGTTTCGTAAAAAACGACAGAGGTCGGTGTTGTTCAAACCTGAATGACATCTCTGCCCCTCTCTGTCTGTCTCTCTGTCATCCCGCTTTCTCGCACGCGCGCATGCGCTGTCACGATCATGCAAACCATGAGTGCGTGTGTGTCAAGTCGGTGTGTGATTTGCAGAACACTTTGAAGGGATGGGTTTGCATGGGTGCATCAAAAATTCATATACATACATAATTTATCGTTTTAGATCATGAATTAGATTTATACAGATACATCTGTACTTCGGTTTAGTGTCTAAATCATTCCCCATTGTATAAAGTGCCTTGCAAAAAAAAAAAAAAAAAAAGTGCCACGTCTGGAAAAGGGTGGTTGTAGGTGATTCATAATATTGTATAACATACAGTCGTTACCACAAAAAATATGATAATAGATTAATACACCTTGTTGGCACTTGTCTCCTCCGCCCAGTACGTACAAGTTGCTGTTGCATGCACTTTCGGTGTAGCGAGTGATTAGCTGCACCTGCCATGGCTCAGCTGTGCATGCCAACCACGATGAAGAAGAGCCAGTACCTCTTGGTCTTTGTTCCTTCCCCTGCCAAGAACGGGGGGTTCCTGTTCTTCAAAAAGAAGAGAGAAAAAAAATTCGCTTTTTGTGCTCTTTCGGGGCGGAAGTGTGTGTGTGTTTGCTGTGCTCGTTTTTCTGTAGATTTATGTAGATGGGTGAGTGTCAAGTTGGAACTATTTCTACATCATTACTACTAAAAAAAATAAAAAGTTACCTTGACTAAAGGACAACAAACGAACATCCCATGATACCAAACACACAAGCCCCTCCCCCAGGTCCCCTTCCTCACGCCCCGTCACCACACACACACAAACACGCGCGCACACACGCACGCACGCACCACTACTTAGAGCTGAAGTACCGTCTTGGCCCCCCCCCCCCCAATCCATTTTAAATTTTATTTTTATTTTTTTATTTTATTTTATTTTTTAAAATATTGTTTTAAAAATTAAATCCTGCGGAAAAACCATCACACACAGTCGGAAGCCAACACCCACCTTTTTCTTCTTCTTCGTCTTATCATTGTTTTTGGGGTGTTTTGTTTTTTTGTGGTGGGAAAGCAGCAGCCTTGAAGATGGTTTTAAAACTAATAATAATAATAATAATAATAATAATGGCGTGATCGAGGCCTTAAGAAAAATAGCTTCAATGCATTCTCGGGGTTGCAAAGCAAACTCGGTGCAGCTAACTAAAGTACCGCAGTCAGTGTTTGTTCACAGTTCAGGGATTAGCTAGCTTTTCCTGGCTCGTCATTGTCCAGGAAGGTAGGAGAAGGTGGTTGTCCTGTCCACCACCACCACCACCACCACTCCCCATACTGTCAAAAAGCCCCACTGTCCTTCCACGTCACAACTACGTGACGTCTGCTTCACTCGGAGATTTATCTGTACACCTGTGCCGGGTTTTAAAGGAGATGATTAGTTGACACTCGTGTGTGTGTGTGTGTGTGTGTGTGAGGAAGGAGGTGGAAGGAGAGAGTGGGCGAGGTGGTCACACCCACACACACACACACACACACACACACAGCAAAGGGAGGTGGGGTGCAGCTAGTTTCTGTTGATTTTCACTTTTACAGGGAGTGTTCTTCGTATTAATAATTGTCTTAATTTTCTTGTTGTTGATGACAAGAATCATAATTATCGCCTGCACACATTATGATAACTCATTAACTGCAGTTTTGATTTATAATTGTGTTGCTTAGATTTATTTTAGAGACCGGTAAAAAGGGATTGGGGCGTACAAAATCAGCTTAATTTGACTAGAAAAATCTGGAAGACGTGTTACTGCCAATGTGATTCAAGAATTTAGTATCAAGTACACCACTTGTGAGCTCTTGTGTTAACATGATGAACACAATATTACCCCCAAATTAATTTAACAATGGTTTACTTTATGTAACACTTGTTCACAGATGATATTGGATATAATATGCATGCTCATTAACGGTTCATATTGTATAATACTACGCTTTCACGTTAATTATTGAATGTTCATGTTCAGTAATGGTTTAGAATTAATTTTATGACACTTCTTCAGAAAATTTCGAGCATCCATTAAAAACTAATACTCATTCATTTATTATTTATTTATTGTTCATTCTTTTCTTTTTTTCTTTCTTTTTCTAATCTTGATCCCAAACTTTTCAGAACTGGCACAGTCTTTTTACCTTATTTGAATTATTTTGCACGAACATAGAGCATAGAACAAATTTCAAGCAGTCAGCGATGAGTTTCAAACAATGCCACACAGCCTGTCTGTCATGACAGACAGTTGAAGCATGGATGTAGGGCAATGACATTTCCAAACTGTCGCTATTGTTGTGGCAGGGGATTGTTCCGCGTCTTCCCACGCCCGTAGTAGGAGGTGCTCAATACTTTGTGCCATGGGGGAAGTCTATTTCCGGAACATTACGTAACCACTGAGTCGCTGCGAGGTGTTTTTTTTGTTTTTTTGTTTTTTGCTTCTTCTTTTTCTTTTAAACTTTCTCCTCCCAACAAGGCCGGGATTGTTTATTGTGTACGGGGTAGGGAAATCCACATGCGCGCGACGACACCACCACCACTACCTTTGAACTAATTAATTAAAAACAAAGCTAAGTCCACCGAATTCTCGAGAATGGATTGATTGACAAAGACTGATCACGGAGCGGTTTAGCTGCATGATCGAACTCGCTGACTCGGGGAGTTTCAGCTCTCCTCCACACCACCACCACCACCCTGGTCTCTGTCTCCGCCCCCCTTTCCCCTAGTTTGATTTCCCTGCTCGCGCTTGACAATGACTTTTCCGCTGCTTTTGTTCCTTTTGAAACAGTCCTACCGTTGTTGTCGCGATTCTTTTCCATTCTATTCTTCGGAGACGAAATAACTGTTCCGCGTCCCAGCGTACAGCGGGCGTCTTATTCTTCCTTGAACTACGGTCTACTGCCAGTGACCTGAAACTTTTACAATTTGAGGGCACTGTAGCACAAAGTCGGTTCGGGTTACTGGATTAGTTTTCAAAGCAAATACTTAAATAATGTAGTCGAAAGGGAAAGGCAGAGACACAGACTGAAGGAAGAGTAGTGGAGGGAGGGGAGGGGGGTGGGGGGGGAGAGGAGTGCGAGAAAGGAGGGGACTATTGAAGGAGAGGTAGAAATGGTGGAAAGAGAGAGAGAGAGAGAGAGAGAGGGGAGGGGGAGAGGTGGTATAAACTTTTAATTGGTGGTTTTTGAGGACTATCAGATGTACACCGACGGCCATGATTTATTCCACTTCCACCCCCCACCCCCCTCCACTCCTCCTCGCCCGCCCCCTCCTCCCCCGCCCCCCCCCCCCTCCCCCCCCCCTCCCTAACTCTGTGACAGACGGTTTCTTATTACACGGCTCGTTTCCTGGTAGGGGGAAAAAAAAGTAAAGGAAAGAAAGAAAGGGGGTCCTCCCCCAAGCACCTCAGTGTAGAAATTTGACGTCCCTGCTCGGTCGGTTTTTTTTTGGCGGGTCGCTCATAACGACATATTAATTGACTCTTTCTGTCTTCCTGTCTGTCTGTCTGTCTGCCAGTTGGTCTCTGTCACACACACACACACACACACACACACACACACACACACACACACACACACACAGGTGCACATCCTTTTGTCGAAAAGAGCCAGTAAACTCCTGATCTCCCATCAGTGGGAACAGACTTGAGGGCACTCTACATTATTAGGCTGATAGGAGAGTGTGTGACTGTAAGTCAAAGTACATAAAGGTGTGACAAACCTCCCCCCCAAAAAAATACAAAGGGACAGGCCAAAACAGGCATGCATTTATTGTAACGACGTCCTGCGCGCATCATTGGACAGTGGTTTGGAGTGAGAGGGTGGGGATGGTGTAGGTGGGGGTGGGTGGGGGGGTGGGTGTGAAGGAAGGACTACTAGGGAGAGAAGTGTGTACTGTAGATGTACATTTTGTACTGGTAAAAAAACAAAAAACAGCTAAACCAATTATAAAATTGTTAAAAATTTCTGTTAGTGTGTCAGCAAAGTGTTGTCCCAGTGTAATCTCTGCTTGGAGCGGAGCGTTCGTATCGAATTCAGTCTGTGTGTGTGTGTGTGTGTGTGTGTGTGTGTGTGTTGTATCTATAGTGTGACGGATTTCAAATGCCGAGGGGGGAGGTGGGTGGGTGTTAACTGTCAGAACGCCACAACAGACACACAACAGACCTGTACAAAGAGAGTAAGAGGGCCCAGGAGTAGGAGGGAAAGAGGAGACTCCAATTGATTTGTCTACTCAAGCTACATAGCAGGGCCAGGGGGGTGGAGTGGGGGGGGGGGGGCTATGGGTGGGGGGGGGGGCCTGACTTTCCCAATCCCCCCCCCCCCCCACATACTCCCTCCCCCCCCACCATTACAAGCGGCTACCTCTCCAAAAAGTTGCATAACCCTTGACCGGGGCAACGCTCCACTTCACTCCCTCCCTAGCTCCCCTGTTCCCACCACCCCTTCTCTCCCTCCTGTCACTCTCCCCCCCCCCCCCCACACCTCCCCTGCCATCGCGCCTAGCCCTTCCCCCTTCCCATCCTCCCCCTCAGTCCCAGGCGGGAGAGATAGGGATTGTTTACAATCAGGCCACAGGCACATGCTGTGCAGGCACTGAACTGCGACCCCTCTGCAGCACTTTTTATTCAGTGACTCCATTCATCACTGCTCTCTCCCTCTGCTCGTGGGATCGACTGATTTTACGAGACCTACAGGTACCTGGAAGTTGGAAGGTTAATAGTTTAAATAATCTTTAATTGTTCAACAATACACATGATTACAATTCAATCAATGACAAAAGAGCATCAACAAGCTTAAAGCTTATACTGTGCTCACAACGTTGCACTTCAGTTTTAACATGACGGCTGATGAACCATATTATCAGTTGTATATCAAGTTTAGTCGCGGTTCTACCCTGTCACAAAACCATGGTTCTACTAAGGTGGCGCTCTCTTCTCTCACAGGGAGTCGAAATAATAATATAAGCAGGTTGAACCAATGAGAAAGGAGCGAACACACTGTCAGCAGTACATTTTCCCTGTACACGTTAGTCTACAGCTCAGTGCGCTGAACTCTTGACTTAAAGGTCAGGAAGGTTTCGATTATCCCGACTTTTCGCTCTTCCTCACTCTCCTTCTTTCCTGTGGGTCTGCCAGTTCAGTAATATAGCCGCTATAACAGTGCCAGACTAACGCTTCGGAATCAGTGCGTTGAACCGTGATGTGTGTGTGTCGGTGTGTGTGTCAGTGTGTGTGTCTCTCTCTCTCTCTCTCTCTCTCTCTCTCTCTCTCTCTCTCTGTGTGTGTGTGTGTGTGTGTGTGTGTGTGTGTGTGTGTGTGTGTGCTGTTTTGCTTTTGGTTGATTTGTACAACGCTTCTTTTTCTCCTTCTTCTTCTTCGTCGTCTTCTTAGTATTCGTATTCATATTAGTATTAGTATGTATCCGCGAAGCATGTAATATTCAAATTGATTATGTAATGTCTGCGTGTCATTGAGTTTTTGTTATATATACATATATTCAAATTCATTTTTATTATGTGATGTCTGCCTGTCGTTGAGTTAACCGACGGGCATTGATTTGGTTGGAAAGTGAAAATTGATAAACGGATTGATAAACAAGCCGCCAAGTTAATGACTGACCGGAGCAGACGGGCATTGCTTCAGGCTAGTACTGTAAAATTTTGTAAGGCGGAAAGACCCACGCTGGTAACTTGTGAATAGACGAACGAGCAAGCAAGCAAGCAAGCATGCATGCGGTAGTGTTGGTTTGAATTGTGGGCCCTTATGTCTTACTTTTGAATTGTGGGCCCTTATGTCTTACTTTTAGCAGTGTACAGTACTTATTTCTTGGTTTAAACAGTATTTTATTTTGGGACAGGTCACATACTGATACAACACTTATTTCTTCTTCTTCTTCATCATCATCATCTTCTTCTTCTTCTTCCTCTCTGTCCCAGTCTGTCCTGTCCCTGTGTGTTTTTGTCTGCCTGTATCTCTCTCGCTCGTTTTCCAAAGTCAGCAAACTGCGTACAGTGTACTCGCTGGCTTCAGTTTTTCAGTTTCAGGTTCTCAGGGAGGCGTCACTGCGTTTCGGACAAATCCATGTCACGCTACACCACGTCTGCTAGGCAGATGCCTGGACCAGCAGCTTGATCCAACGCACTTAAGTCAGGCCTTGAGTGCGTGTATGCACACATATATATATATATATATATATATATATATATATTTGTGTACCTATCATAGTGGATTTCTTCCGCAGAATTTTGCCAGCGGACAACACTTCATGTTGCTATTACATGGGTTCTTTTCCAGTGCGCGCCAAATGCGTACATGTTGCATACGGAACCATGGTTTATCATCTCTCATCCGAATGATGACGTGTGGAAGCGCAGTTCGATATTCCAGTCAAAACTTGGGAGGAAAGGGGCGAGAGCGGGATTCGAACCCATTATACACCCCCTCTCTGGGACTCGCTGTATTGGCAGCATATGAGCGTCTTAACCATCGTACCACCTTTACTTCCTCCCCACTAACAGTACACGCTAGCAGGCAGATAAAGTGGAAACGCAATGAAGAGGTGGAGTGGGGGAGGGAGAGGCGGGGGGTGGGGAGGGGGGGGGAGGAGTTGGGGGGGGGGGGGGGATGGGAGGTAGTTCAAAAGATACCCGGGTGGAGCGGCTCACATCAAGAGAGTAGGAGGGAGAGTGGGAGTGGGGGAGAGGGTTTGTTGGTGGGGTGGGAGTTACTGGGAGGGGGGGTGGGGGTGGGGTAGTGGAGGAGAGAGTGGTTTCTTCCGAACTCTTTGAAATTCTTTTTCAGGGTGGACAGGAGTGGGGGAGATATTTTAACGGGTGTGAAGCATCACCCAGGCGACACGATCTCCTTTGGGAGAGGTGGGGGGGAGGGGGGGGGGGGGGTTGTAGTGAGTGGGATGGGAAGATGAATTCCTTGTGTGTGTGTGTGTGTGTGTGTGTGTGTGTGTAGAAATTGATGCAGTGTATAATTGGAATGTATGGTACGCTTGCTGCAGCAAACGGTGCATGACTGACAGTAACATGCTGTGTGCATGGAGTGTTCACTTCATATGAACAGTTTGTACAGTGCAGTTGTGACAGTTTGTTGATTCATACATTTAACCCTTTTACACACAAGTGTGCACAGAGAGCGGTGCATTAACTGTTGTGTACAGTAAGGGCGCCACACACACACACACACACACACACACACACACACACACAAGAGTACAGTACAGTAAAGATTTAAAAAAAATTTCCACTCAGCACCTTTCTGCTGTCTGTTTACAATTACATAACGAGTTCTTCTCCACATGGAAGGGGATGGGCTGTCTTGTTGGTCTTCTTTCGCGTCGCTTTTCTGTCTCTCTGTCTCTCTGTCTGTGTCTCTGTCTCTCTTCCTCTCCTTGTGGGGGATTGACTAAAACATTCCACTGGTCTTTCGCGCTGGTTTAACTCACTCAGTACGGCCAGTCCTCTCTTCTCCTCTACACAGACCACTCGGATGTCCAGTGGGTGTCTGAATGACCCAACCTTTAGCTTCCGTCGTCAGAATTGTGGTATTCTTTGTCAACATTCACCTCTTCAGTATAAGAGCCTTCCGCTTGCAATATTTTGATGATGGTAATTGGGGTGAAACGTTGTTAACGTCGGCTCTTTCGCCGTTCGTATGGAAAGAGTTAAGCTCTCTCTCTTTCTGTCTTTCCCTTCATGCCTATGATATATGATATATCTCTGTCTTTCCCTCATTCTCTCTTTGTCTCTCTTTCCTTCCCGCCCCTCCCCCTCTCTCCCTCCCACCCTACCTCCCTGCCCCCCTTCTCTTTATCTGGTGATAGGTTATTGTGTTTCTTTGCTGTTGTAAACCGTGTCCTCCGTGTGTCTTGACTGTCTGTCTGTCTGTCTGTCGCTCTCTCTCTGTCTCTCTTCCCCCTCTCTCTCTGTTCCCCCCCCCTCTCTCCTCCCTATTATATATATGTTTTCTCCCTCTCCTTCCTCCCTCCCTCCCTTCACCCCTCTATCCTCCTTACCTCTGTCCGTCTCTCTTCCCTCTCTCTCTTCCCCCCCTCTCTCTCTTCGTCCCCTTTCTCTTCTCCCTATTATATATATATATATTTTCTTCCATGCCTCCTTTTCTCCCTCTCCTTCCTCCCTCCCTCCACCCCTCTATCCTCCTTTCCTCTGTCTCTGTCTCTCTCTCTCTCTCTCTCTCTCTCTGTCTCTCTCTCTCTCTCTCCTCCTCCTTCTTCTTCTTCTTTCTGCCAGTTTTGGCTGTTAGTGTGTTAACCTTTCTAAGTGACTTACATGTTCAAAGCAGACTTCCCCTATTGGTTGGTCCTGAACCATGAAGAACGATGAACCTGGGATGGGATTAGATGGGATGGGATGGGATGGGCGGTGGTGGTGGAACGAACTACGCCTTTTGTTTGCTCACATGTACTGAGGGCAGGACGTGATGAGAGGATGTTCCTGTTTGCCTGCCTCGCCAGACGTTCTGAGATCGTGATCGTGTGTGTGTGAGCGTGCGTGCGTGTGTGTGTGTGTGTGTGTAGTGGGGGTGGGAGGGTTGGTGAGGGATGCTTGCGTGCGTGCTAGCGAGAGAGAGAGAGAGAGAGAGAGAGGGGGGGTGGAGGTGGATGGGTGGGGGGGGGGGGGGGGGTGTTAGACCTACTCGAAGCGAAAGTAGATATAAAGTTTCCTGTTTATAACGCATCATTTTAAGTTGTTTTTATAAAGAGAGAGATTCCCTTTTTGAATTTTGTTGGGGGAGGGGGGGGTGGAGAGGGGAGGGGGTGGTGGTGGGATGTGTGTGTGTGTGTGGGGGGGGGGGGGGTTCATGTATATCGTGAGAAAGCTATTGTTTGAAAGTCTTTGTTCAGAAAGTTAGGTAGAGAGAGAGAGAGAAAGAGAGAGAGAGAGTGGGGTTGTAGGGGGGGGGGGGGGGTCCTGCTTTAAAACGTATGTTAATTTTAAGCATTATCATCATCATCATTATTTATTATTATTATTATTTAGAACATGCTTCATAGGAGAGACCTACGGACGAGGAAAAAAACAAACAAACAAACAAACAAACAAAACAAAAACAGAGGCTCCTCTTCTTCGTGTTTTTCCAAAAGAATCAAGTAGAGCCAGGCGTGTTCAAGAGGCAGCAGGTCTGAAAATAGCCCACTGCACTGTTGGAGCTACAGGTACAAGGGGGAGAGAAACTGTGTACGCATGCAGCCGTGCCTCCCCATCATGTTTCGGGTCCGCTGGAAAGTCCGCACAGATAGATAGGGAGGGCAGCATCTTCAGTGCAGCGCAGCGCAGCGCACGTGCATTACGTTCTGTACCAGATCGTGGTAAGATAGGGCGATGAATAGAAGCGATGGGAAGTCAGAACGTTTGTGGTGTGGTGTGGTGTGTGTGTGTGTGTGAGGGTGTTAGGGTGGGGGGAGGGAACCCAGACAAGTTATTTACGAGGGTAATAAACAGATAAGAAAAAAATAAACACGCTTTAATTTTTTTTTTTTTTTTTTTTTTTTTTAAGATCCAGCTCTCGTCCTAAACTGGGGCTAAAGAGGGGATTATGACTCAAGATAGAGAGAGGGAGAGAGAGTGAGCATGTGTGCGCATGTGTATGTTTGTTTGTAAACAGATATATATATATATGTGCCCGGAAAAAAAGGTAAACGGTTTCTGGCTGGTTAAAAAAACAAAACAAAGAAAAACAACACCCCTCTGCCCCCCCAAAAAAACAAACAAACAAAAAAACCACACCAAAAAACCCAACAACTTGGCCGATTTAGATCGCTTACAGTTCTGGCTGGCACGTAGTCTCAAGTTCGCGAAATTGCCCAAGTTTGCGCGCCTGGTCACCCACTTGGTTCTCAGAGAGCGTAGATTCCTTTGTCTCTCGCAGACTGTTGGACCCACAGATAAAGAAAGGGAACAGCTACGTCTGGCTGGAGATCTATAAGCGTCGGAACCAAACTCGAACCCATCTGTTCAACATGTGCATGGATCATTTTGCTGACATGCATGCATGTGTGGGTGGGAGAGAGAGAGAGAGAGAGAGAGAGAGAGAGACGGATATTGGATAAGGGATAGACTCGTAGCTCCAGCCGGATACATAACACATACTCGCGGACTTTGAAAGCTGAAACGCAAAAGCTTGATTTTGTGGCCAAGGTCTGTGTCATATTGGTTTATCAAAATACGTCTTTCTCCTTCTTCCGCCGCTACCCCCCCCCCCCCCCCCCCCCCCCCCCCCTCCTCCGCCCTCTCTCCGCTCCTATTCTTATATTCCTGTTCCTCGCTAACATCGAGATACTAAAAGTGCGTGGCTGTGGGAATGGTGGACACGCAATACCCATTGCGTGTACAGCGTGGTGGATGTGATATGTCCATGGTTAAGGTCGGACAATAATTTGCGAAAGTTGATACACCAGGGCAGTTGTTCTCTTCTTCAGTTCTGAATAGATCGCCTGTTTCTCTCTCTCTCTCTCTCTCTCTCTCTCTCTCTCTCTCTCGAAGCGTCCATTCGCCTTTGTATTGTTATTTGTTTGTTTTTTGTTTTTTTTACTATTCTGTTTGTTTATTCGTTTTAAAGGATGTGAATTCATGTAATAAATACTATTTTTGTTAATTATATCAAACGTGTCGAGTGTCCTGTTGTTTATTAACAGTGTAAAGTGTCATTTGAGGACGGTCGCATAGGCATTTTTTTCTTCCTTTTTTCCCCTTTGTTTTTTTTTTGTTGTTGTCTGTTTTGTGCTCTGACTTGACAATGCAAAGAGTGGCATTGTCTTGGTGTGTGTGTGTGTGCATGCCGTTCAACTGATTATACTTGCGTGTGCATCTCGTCAACCGCTGTACAGTTACTTTTATACTTCAGTACACCCGGGTTTCCGTTACTGTTGCTTTTCAAATTTATGTATTTCACGTCAAAGACACTGGCATTTTTATATTTGAAAATGAAGCGTAATCATCGCATCACAGCACGCTGTTCAAAGTGGTGACGAATTATTTTATTGTTCAAAATTGTTCCCCTTGACCTCACCGTCCCTGCCGCTCCACAGCACAACCGCACGCCTCTCCACCCGCCCCTTTCCCCCCTTCCCCCCTTCCCTCCGTCAGGCTGGGGAACTCTCAGTGGATCCGCTATTTTCAGTGGGAGAGCAGATGATTTCAAAGGGGAAAAATTTTTTCAGAGGAAAAAAATTTTCGGGGGGGTCAGGCACGAAACTGAATTTTTGTTTTAGCTTTCAGGAGAGCCCCCCGCCCCCCCCCCCCTACCTCTTAGATATATATCACTATTTTCGTTTTCGCCAAGGGGGACTTAGCCCCCAGGACCCCCCACCTGGAGCCTAAAGCAGCCCCTGGACCGCGGCCGATTTTCTTCAGGAAACTCTTCCTGGACAAAACTGCTCCCACACGAAACACCCACTACTGTGGTGATTGCCCCGATTGTGTTCTCTTTCTTCTCTCGCCTCGCCCCAGCCCAAGAGTTTGAATGGAAAATCGTCCTCGTTAAGTCTGTCTCCCCCCCTCGCCCCCCACCCCCCCCACTCCCCACCCCCAAGGTTTAGTCAAAGGTGTTATAATTGCCCTACCACTGCCTTCGTCAACGGTAGCTTGATTTTCACACACTCACTTTGCTCCCAGTCTCCTTGACTTGCAAAAGCCAAAATCAGAGCTTTCTCGTGAGTTTTGACACTCCGCCTGTGAAAAAGGAATGGACAGGTTGACACTTCACCACAGGCAAAAGGTTATAGTATAGTAGACCACAGGCGTAGGTAGGTATAGTAGGTGGCGAATGCTCCCAGTGCGACTGTTTAATTGTTTTCTTTGGCTTCTTGTGAAAATATCAGACGGTGGTGTGGTGGTGTCAAGTGGAGGTGGGTTGGTTGGACAGTCGTGGAAGTTAAGGGAATCGCTAGCGTCTTCGGGAGTATGTTTTTTTCCCTTCTTCTTCTTCTTCTGTCGACATATATATAGAGAGAGACAGTCACCCACAGATGGACACAGACAGACAAACACACACACACACACACACGCGCGCGCGCATGTTTAAACCGACAAAACACCCCCCCCCCCCCCCCCCCCCACCCTCCCCCCAAAAAACCTCGGGTCACATTATCACGGTTTCTCCGCAGTATGGAGGATCGTGCGTAGAGTGGGGTAGTAGTGGATGTGGGTTAAGGACATGATGTATGAATAGTGAAGTAAACACATCTCAGTTTGCCCAATGGATGTTTCGTTCTGACAAGGAAGTCGGGGTATCCTACTTACATTACCTACCGTCATCCGGGTTGGCTGGTTGCAACCAAACGGCGCGCAGTGACCGCGATTTTTTATTTATTTATTTTATTTCCTCACTCTACCACCAGGACCTTGAGTTCTGTGGCTTGGGTGACAGTGTTCCGTGTGTAGAATCGCTTGACGCATGTAAAGAAATTAATTGGGCGAAGTAATCGGGCGGAAACAATGATAGTTTTCTGTGGCATAGTCCTGGAGATAAATCCGCTTTGATGGGATGACATACAACTGCATCTTAATTACTGGGGGTTGGGTGGGGTTGGG
>NC_134887.1:10365716-10376723 GCF_041734735.1 Babylonia areolata
CCGGCAGGGACCCGAGACAGACAGACAGACAGACAAATGGGGATTCGGTTGCGGTTCGTAAGTTATTGACACCCAGTTAAAGTTACTGACTGACGAGCAAGTTGTGTGTGGCTCTGCTATTACTGTTTCTGTCTATGTGTGTGTGTGTGTGTGCGTGCGTGTGTGTGTGTGTGTGTGTGTGTGTGTGTGTGTACGATCGGTAGTGGAGGTTTTGGCGGGGGAAGAAGGGTGTACCTATGCGACAGAGAGAGAGAAAGAGGGGAGGAGGTGGGGGGGGGGGGGGGTGTTGGGGGAAGGAAAGAGAGGGATGGGTATTGAGAATGGGAGGGGAGGGGTCGGAGTTGCGATGCTCGAGTTAACTTGTACTGTTGACCCAGATTTTTTTCTTCCTGTGACTGGTTGAGGCAGTCGAGTGCAACAGTTCTGCAATTAACATAGTTAATATACATGTGCAAAATTGTGAATGCGTGCGCGTACGTTAGTTGGAAGTGTTTTGTGCACGCGCGCGCGCGAGAGAGAGAGAGAGAGAGAGAGAGAAGAGACAGAGACAGAGAGATGAATAAATGAAAGAAGTTTGAGGAGGAAAGTGGAGTGAGGGAATGAAGATGAGAGCTGTTTGGGAGGGGGGGGGGAATAGGGGTAAGGGGGGGGGGGGCTCTGAAATCAGCGAACTGTACTTTGCCCTACCTCCTCCCACCCCCACCCACCCACCACGATCCACCCTGTCGCATGTGAATAATGTGTGTGTGTGTGTGTGTGTGCGCGCGCGTGTGTGCGTGCGTGCTTGCGCACAAAGTTCTGCTGCTGTGTGTGCCCTGCAGAACAGAACAGAACACAAGTGTGAACCTGCCCCATCATTACCATGGACTGATGCTGCATGGGGCCCCCGTGTTCTTGTTTACGTTGGCTGGCTGAGTCAGCAGCGTTTATATTTAGCCGTCTGTGCGGGGTGAGGAATGCTGCACGTGCACAGATACACGATTTGTAGGCACGCACGGACGCACAGACACAGACACACACACACATTTATACGCCTACACACGCATGCACGCACGCACACGCCGTGGGAAGTGGATGTGATGGGCACATATATATTGTATATAAATATAAAAATGAATTGGGTTGACAAGCCGATTTGCAGAACAGATGTTGAACATGCTCTTTAACTCAGATTTCAAGGAGTTTTACCGCGAAGTGTTTTACACACACACACACGCACACGCACGCACGCACGCACGCACACACACACACACACACACACACACACACACGCACACACACAGAGTCACTGTGACACACACACACTGTCTGTCTCTGTGTCTCTCTCTCATTCACTTTATCGTAAAAGTTACTCCATTAGTTCGAAGAGCTCGCTTCTCTCTCTCTCTCTCTCTCTCTCTCTCTCTCTCTCTCTCTCTCTCTCTCTCACACACACACACACACACACACACACACACACACACAATCCAGGGACGGATTGGGTGTGAGTGTGGTGTGTGTGTGTGTGGGGGGGGGGGGGAGGATGGGCGGGGGGGAGGAGAGGGTGTCGACTGGCCCCCAACAACACGGTGTACTGTGAAAGAACCGTGACGGTTCTGAGAGGGCACCGTGAAAGTTCACTGTACAATCAGTGAATGCTTCAGAGAGCTCGCAACCCCATGTCCCTCGCACCCCCCTCCCCACCTTCCTTTTGATGGTAGGAAATGCCACACGCATGAATCACTACTGTCAGCTGGTAGGCTACCATGGGGTGCGATCACTGAGCTATAAAACAGCTATTTATAGCCCAGCGCGTGTGGTAGACAGAAACATAACCTGCACATTATTTGATGGAAGAGGATAAAAAAAAGGATGTGTGTGTGTGTGTGTGTGTGTGTGAAGGGGTAGGGGAGGGAGGTGGGGGAGTAATAGTGCCCTCTGCCCACCCCGATTTTTCGTAAAGGTTGGGTATCCCCACCCCCACCCCCAGTAGCCCCCACCCCTGCCCCCCTTCCCGGTCAACCATGTCAACTGAGGTGGGTGTCGACCTATAAAGTGAAAAACAAAAAACAACAACAAACAAACCCAAAACAAGTAAAACAAAAACAAACAAAAACACACAAAAAAACCCAACACAACCGAATATTAAGGCCATCGGGGCAATAGCGTGAATTAACACATCCACACTGTGTCGACTCTAGGGCTGGGCATAGTAGGAAGGCGGGGCCCAGTTCTCTCCATCTGCTACTTTCACTCCCCCCCCCCCCTCCCCCGCTCCCCTCCCCACCCAATCTCCCACCCCCAACCCCAACCCCAAGTAAGGTACCCCATTCATTCATTCACACATGGATGGAGTGAGAAGGGGGAAAAAAAATCAGAATAAAGTGCTTTTCCCCTACAAGGACACACAGCACCACACACCATACTGAAACTAGGCCTCTCGAACCGTTGATCACAGGTGAACACTGGATTAGAAAGAAGTTCAACGCTTAAACGATGTTCTTTGGCGAAACAAAGAAAAGAAAGAAACAGAGAAAGAAAGCGTCGATCTTCATATATTTTGTACCCGTGACCTCGGGAGAGCAGTCGAACGCTACACACAGTATAAAAATGCACGGTCAGCTGCCCTGAACTCCCGAGAACACTGAAGTGAAAGAAATCAACTTGACGGGTGTGACCCCCACGCCCCCTAGGTGAAAGGGTCACCAGTTCAAAGGGCACGGGGGTCAAAGGTTGGGACCAAGAACAACAACTCGATTCAGAGAGGAATGGAATAGTAACTAGTCCGCGAGAGGGAGTGAGTGAGGGGTCCGACGGCGGGAAGGTGGTGGGTGGGTGGGTGGTGGTGGTGGTATTTCTTAACACAATTATCGTTCTTTACTTCCAAGTCTGAAGCAAGTGACGTCTGCTTTTCCGTCAGTGTCGTCTGCCAAGAATTCGGAAGAAAAAAGTGTTGAACTGGAATGGTACCCCCCCCCCTTTTTTTTTCTTTTTTTAAAAAAATATTTCTTTTTTCCCCTTTCTTATTGTTTTGCAGTGGAGAGACAGACAGGTGAGGGGTGAGGACTGTGTGTGTGTGTGTGTGTGTGTGTGTGACGACGTCTAAGGCAAAGATCGTTTCTCGCTTTTTTGGCTTTGTATACTCAAGTAAATGCCAAGATAAGACAAAGAGCTCTCAGTGATAATATAAGAGTTGGTGGTACAGTACAGTAATTATACTCGGTCGACTATTCTCTCAGTAAGTAAACGCATCGCAAGGCTAAATTGGAAACAGTCAAATGACACCGTCATTTTCACTAATCTCAGTGAATCCACAGTAGATCCACTGACACTCCCAACAGGCATAATACAATAATTTAGTTACACAAAACCAGGTAGGTAAACAATTTTGCCATGCATAGTTAACAACAATACCACCGTTTTACTATAATATGTATAATTTGTTTATTTGTTTTATTTCATTATTTCGTTACTGTACATGGTTCTCAGCCGTCATGTTAAAATTGAAGTGCAACGTTGTGAGCACAGTATAAGCTTTAAGCTTGTTGATGCTCTTTTGTCATTGATTGCATTGTAATCATGTGTATTGTTGAACAATTAAAGATTATTTAAACCAGCAATACCACCACAACCAACAAAAATTTAAATAAAAGAAAGAAGAAAAAAAAGAGTTTATGACAGTGTAATACCAGTGCAGCCATTTGCTGTCCGGAGACAGCGTAGTCTGCATGCATTCAGTTACTTGTTAAGTTGAAGGGGGGTAAGTTATGGTGTGATGAAATCCGCGTGGGGCTGAGAGAGAGAAACAACAACAATGAAGTGATATTAAGTGGCTGGCATGAGGACACAGTCTGCTGCACTCTGAGCGAGACAAGAGCTGTATGTTATTTATAGATCAAAGGCTGACGGTCTCAGCCGCGCGTTGTATTGTGAAGAGAAAGCTCTGCATCTCGCAGAGAGAGAAAAGAAACGAGACGAATCGAAGCGAAACAAATTTTATTTCACGAGGAATAAGCATTATGCTACTTTTTGTGTGTGTTACATT
Source organism: Babylonia areolata (assembly GCF_041734735.1). NCBI lineage: Eukaryota > Metazoa > Mollusca > Gastropoda > Neogastropoda > Buccinidae > Babylonia > Babylonia areolata. The sequence goes on from NC_134887.1 coordinate 10,369,741, forward strand.
CACACACACACACACACACACACACACACACTCGCACACACACACACACACACACACACACACACACATACACGCACACACACACACACGCACACGCAGAAATCTGTCAGACATATGGCCTTTAAACAACTGGAGTGACAGCGAACTACAGTGAATATAACACGTATTGATTCACACATGACTGAACCGTTTTCTTCTTGATATTCATCGAACCATCTCTTTCACAGATTAAGTAAGTGCTTTGTAGATCTATACATGCATCGTCAGTTTCGAGAGTATTTCAGCTAGTTGAGAGCAAAGAAAGTCTGAACAATGATGGTATTAACATACACAGAGAGAGAGAGAGAGAGAGAGAGAGAGAGAGAGTCAGCACTCCAAACCTTTTTTATTCAAGGATTAAGTTTTTAGGCATTGCCTATTTTCCCAGTCTCTCTTTGCTAATCTACATAAGTTACAATAGCACACAATCATATTTAATGGAAAGAGGGGGGAGACAGAGAGAGAGAAGAGAGAGAGAGAGCAAATTTGTTTTTTAATTAATGCATGGCATGATTCACATCATGAACACCCGGTGTACAAAAAAAAAAAAAAAAAAAAAAAATGCTGGGCATGAGCACGTTACAAACGGAATAAAAGGTCGTGTGTATACAATGTGCGTATGACTTTTTTTCTTAGCTGTCCGTCACCACATCCAATAGAGAGGAAAGACAAGTCCACCAGGGACTAGTGACCCCCCCCCTCCGCCTTACCCCCCCACACACAGAGGAGGGATTGACTGACGGTTGTGACAACATGAAGTGAGAGGGAAGAGGTGGGGCGGGGGGGGGAGGGAGTTGGAAATAGTAGGGAGGGTTTTTAGTTTGTGGCTAGTGCTTGCTGCACCGTGTGTTATGACAAGCCCTTACCACCACCACTGTGTTTTGACAGACCGGGAATGCCGACACGCAACGCTGCTTTTTTTTTTTTTTTTCCTCTCAACTTTTTGTTGCACCCTAACGACCTTTCGGGTTGTTGGGAGGAGGAAAGGGGGGTGAGGTGGGGTGGGGGGTGGGTGTGAGGAGGGGGTTGTAGGGGGGGATTTGAGGCACCAGCGGCTTTGTTGTTGTTCTGAGTGGGTAGGGTGTGTGGGGCAATGGGAAACGGGTGGAAATGTGGGGAGGGGAAGGGGAGTGGCAGGGAGTGGGTGGGCGGGCGGGCGATGGAGGTAGGGCTTGAGTGTGAAAGAGGGTGTTGGGATGGGGAAAGTCAGAACGCGAAAAATGTACAGCTGATAACTGTTAGTATGTCAATTTAATTGTTTGTTTCCAAAGTTCTCCACGTACCGATGGAGTTGGGAGGGGGGGGGGGGGGGGGGGGGGGGGGGGGGGGGGGGGGGGGGAGGGGGGGGGGGGGAGAAGGTGGTGTTCGATAAACATTGCGCACGTGATAAATGGAGATTCTCTTTCCGTCTCTCGTCTCTGTCTTTCCTTCTGTCTCTCTCTCTCTCTCTCTCTCTTCTTTTATTCTTTTTTTTTGAACCGCCATTGCGCACTATATTGTTGTTGTTTTTTCCTTTACGGATTTGGAGGATTAGCGAGAGGATAACAGATTACGTGTGTAGTGTATCCAGTCAGAATAGTTGGGATTCCGGTCCCCCCACCCCCACCCCCACCCCTCATGTTCTGGATGAGTTTGGTCACTTCGTCAGCCTTTACCTGGGTGAAGAGAGAGGGAGGGGAGGAAAGGGGGTGGGGGTGGGGGGTTAAGGTTGGAGAGTGGGATGGAGTTGAGGGGTGGGGGAGTGGGGTTGGGGGCTGGGGGGGGGGGGGGGACGGTGAGTGCAGGTGGAGTGTTTAGGGTGATGTGGTTAGCAAGGTGTTAAACAGGTCTCAAAATTCATCCACAGTCTTGTTTCCCTGATTACAACACAAACACACCCACCCAAATCCACCCCCAGCCTTCCGTCTTACGCCCCCTCACTCCCCTACTCTCTTTCTTTCTTTCTTTCATACGCCCTTTGGCTAATAATATTTGGCAGGCCTTATCTCCTACAAGGTAAAACAGTACTGGAGATAGCTGAAGATCTGAAACCAGATTGGAGAAAGAAGAAACAGTTACACAAGACGCCGCGCGCGCGCACGCATGCACACACACACGCGCAAGTATGTAAGCAAACTGAAAAGATGATTGATGGCAAAATATAAATCATTACCTTTTCCCCTGGCTTATGTCTTGGTCTTTTTTGGCAACGGATTCAGTCAAGTTTTCTGTTCACTCTTTGTATCAGCCTGTGTGTGTGTGTGTGTGTGTGTGTGTCTGTCTGTCTGTCTGTCTGTCTGTCTCTCTGTGTCAGTGTGTCCTGTCTCCTTCCCTCATTCTCTCTCCCTCGATCCCACTTCTGGCAGTCTCACCGTCAACCCCCCCCCCCCCCCCCGCCCCCCACCTCCCCAATCTCTGAATCCGATCCCGCAACTCCTGTCTCTTGCTCTCTCTCGCTGCCTTTCCTCCCCCCCCCCCTTTTTTTTTAATTCACATCTGTCAGAGTCCCGGGAACCTCATTTCTGTTTTCGATTCCTTATCCTTTTCCATCTGGTTTTTGTCTGTCTAGAGGCGTCCTCTCTCTCTCTCTCTCCCTCTCTCTCTTTCTTTCTTTCTCTCTCTCTGTGCGTGTGTGTGTGTTTGCGTGTGTGTGTGTGTGTGTGTGATATAGAACTGGCATAGTGCGCAAAGACCAAGACACTTTTCAGAGACTGCTCAATGCGCACACAAAAGGAGAAAAGAGGGATCAACGTTGAGGAAAGCTGTGTTGCTTAAATTTTTTTTTTTTTATTTTATTTTATTTTATTTTTTTAACTTACATGGTGGACGGACATTCACCACCGCACCCAGACAGACCTACAGCAACGTTTGTTGGGGCTGATGGGTGGTGGTGGTGATGGTGTGTGCACAGTGTCAAACTCGTTCCCTTCTCCCAAACCAGCTCTCTCTGTCTCTGTCTGTCTGTCTGTCTGTCTCTCTCTCTCTCTCTCTCTCTCCACACATTGACAGACTGAGACAGATTGACAGACACACACACACACAGACAGACACACACACACACACACACACACACACACACACACACACACACACACACACACACACACACACACACACACACACACACACACACTCACTCACTCACTCGGGGGGCACGCGCCCGCACCCACGCACCCACTGCCTTGCAACACATTTATCAGCCATTTACGTGTCATTGATATTTAATAAACGCTACTGCGAACTTGGCCGTACTAAGTAAGTAAAATAAAGCCCCACCTACACACAGTAGTCTAGTAAGCAGAGGGTCAGGTCAGGCCCCCCACAACAGGGGGTCTGGTCTCGTCCTGCGTTAAGTTCTGTATAATTATTTGCAACTGTTCGTGTTCGTCTTCGAGGCAAGGAAGGAGTGGTGACGATAGGTCGGCTGCTTAAAGCATGGTATTTCTATAGTTCGTACGTGTTTCACACAGGAAAGCCCTACCCCCTCGTGGGGTGGAGGGGGGTCGTGGTGGGAGGTAGGTGGGTGGGGGGGATACAATATATGTGTGGGGGAAGTGTATTATGTGTGTATGTTGGAAGGGGGGGGGGGGGGGGGTTCTGGCTACTTGCCGTGTCCGGAGACGTTTCTTTTCTTTCCTTTTTTTTTCTTTCTTTCTTTTTTCTTTTTCAAACACAGGTGAGATTAGAGCGCACCTATTTCGCCGGATTGCACTCGGAAACTCTAACTCATCTCCGCACCCCTGATATGTATTGTATACCTACGCCTCACCCCACACTCCTACCCCCACCCCCTGTGGTGCACGCGAGGCGAGCGCACGCATGCGTAAATTTTCAATTTTTTAGTGTGTGCTGCTGCTGCTAGACATTGAGGGTAATTGGGCGTGGTCGTACGCGTGCGTGCGTGCGTCCGTGCTGAGTGTATGCTGGCTTCGTTGAGAGAAAGGGGTAAGGGGTGGGGGGGGGATGGGGGACTGAGAGAGAGGGACAAGAGTGGAGAGAGAGAGAGAGAGTTGATAGTGCAGGAGACAGTGCATCAGGTGAAATTATAGTTTTCATCAAAGAGAAAACAGATGACACAGAGGACATCTTTCTTGCGGTTTTTTTTTCATTCTGAAATTTATTTATTTATGTTTAGTAGCCTTAATGGATTTTGAATGTGTATGTTGATGCGTGCGCGTATGTGTCACTGTGTGTGTGTGGGGGTGGTGGTGGTGGTGGTGAGTGTGTATAAGAAAGAGAGACAAAGAGAGAGGCGTTATGGGAAGAAGTAGTACTTGTATTCCCTGACAAAGAGCCAATTTTCTGCAAGAAGAGAGCGCGCTCTGGTAATGGGGGGAAAACAGCCCCAGTGGCAACCCTCACAACAAATCAGCTGATCAATACCACGTAGGGACCGCTCATAAATCAAATGAGACAACACAGGTAGAACCTAGATGCACGCACACACACATGGAGCCAGCTCAGCCTCAACTCGCTCTAGCCCCCCCCCCCCCCCCCCCCCCCCCCCACCCCCACACACACCCTCCCCGCCAAGCCAGGCTAGCCAGTCCTCCTGTCGCTTGCTGGCTCGTATAGCCAGCCACCGACCGTTCAGATGTACAGATAGATCTGTCAGTACTAGTCCACTGGTCCACTAACAGAGCATATAGAAATGTCTGGCTCCACGCCCCATTGATTCGGCTGTGGGGCTCCTCTCGTCTGGGTCTCCTACTTACCTGTGCCGGTGTGTGTGTGTGTTGTGCTTGTCAGTGTGTGTGTGTGTGTGTAGTGCTTGTCAGTGTGTGTGTGTGTTGTGCTTGTCAGTGTGTGTGTGTGTGCTTGTCAGTGTGTGTGTGTGTGTGTGTGTGTGTGTGTGTGTGTGTGTGTGTGTGTGTGTGCAGTCACTGTGTAGTACTTAGCAGCATCAGAGAGAGAGAGAGAGAGAGTACTGTATGTAGCGTGACTGTGTCCTTTTCACTCGATGAACCCAACCCCCCTCATCTACCCCCGGGTGGTATCGTCAGAGAGAGAGAGAGTAGAGTAGAGTAGATACCCAAGGCTCTTGGTGTGTCAAGTGCAGTGGGGGAGTTAAAGAACTGGACTTCTGATGTTGGGTGTCACTGGTGTGTGTGTGTGTGTGTGTTGGAGGTGGGTGGTGTACTGTAATGACGGTTGTGGTGGTGGTGGTAGTGGAGTGGTGAACCCGGTGCTACTGACTGTACACTGGTGTGGGAGTCGTGACGTTCCTCCTCGCACACCTCCCCCCCCCCCCCTCAGCCAAACCCATCCCACCACCACCACTACCACCCTTCCCCATGACACCCTTTCAATTTCTACTCGTCCTTGTGCGCGTTCTCCTGTCAAGCGAAGCGGGCGTGCGTGGGGGTGTTACTGGTGGGATGGGGTTGCATTGGGCTCGGATGAGATGGGGGCGGTTTGTCAGTTTGGTTTCGTTCTCTGTTATTGTGCGTGTGTGTCCGCGCGTGCGTTTGAGAAAGAAAGGGAGGGGAGAGAGAGAGAGATGGTGTGTGTGTGTGTGTGTGTGTGTGTGTGTGTGAAGTTTGGAGAGCAGTTTGAACAGGACTGTCGTTGGGTACGATCCTTCCTCCTCCAGCACCATCAACCGCCTCCGGATATTCCTACGACTAGTAACTAACTACACTCAATATATATATATATATATATATACCCCCACAGAGCACTTCTCTACTCTTTCTTTCCACTCTCTTTCACCCTCGGTCGCTCCGTCCTCCTCATACCGCCCCTACACTGCGACTTCTTTCTGTGTCCCCTCCTCTTTTTTTCTTTTTTTCACCCCCCTATGTTTTGTTGGGTATTACCACAGTCAGCGGGTTGGGCACGTAAGCGTGTCGACAGGAAATTGATGTCGAGAGGGGTGAAGGTGACGATGGGCGTGGGGGGGTGGGGGGGCAAGGGGGTTTGGGGGGTGGATTAGCGGGGTTTGTTCTCTTTGTGTGCGTGCGCGCGCGCGTGCGCGTGCGTGTGGCAGCTGCTAACAGCTGTTGTGGAAACAAGTGGGGGGGAAAAACCCACCGGTATGACTGACACGCTGTGTCACGCATGCATGCTCGCTGAAAAGGTTCACACCATTACATACCACGCGTGTCGGTCATAGAGATGTATCCTCGGCAGTGTCGGTGAATACCATCGAGCTCAATAGTCCTTGTTCAGCTCAGTGGTGAATACACTAGTTCACTGGCGCACGTGCCATTGTCATCACCATCAGATGCCAATCAGTGTGTGTGTGTGTGTGTGTGTGTGTGTGTGAAAAGAGGCAGGCGAGGTGCTGGTTTGTGATTGTGTTGTAATAAGCGAACAGGAGCGTCAGGTTAGAAAGAGACCAAGAGAGGAGAGAGAGAGAGAGAGAGGGGTGGGGGGGGTGGGAGGAAGGTGTGGGAGTGGGAGAATAGGAACACTCGTCACATTCGTCAATATCACGAGACATCCATAATAAAGCTTTGTCTTCGATGAGTTTGTGTGTCACACACACACACAGACACACAGACACACACACGGACAATGACAGATTTGATCCATTTTGACAGGTGAGTGCCCCCACACCACACCCCCACACCCTCACTCCCCATCACCAAAGACGAAGCTTAATATTATTTATTTATCATTTTGTCCCCCAAACCGAAAGCCAACCAACAAACCCCCCAATGATTTCTTCAGTCCGCCGAATGGAAGATCAGCTAGATAGATAACAGCCAGTCTACTTACTTACTACTAGTACTACCGCAGCCAACCAACCAGCCTTGTTTCTACCCAGTCGGTTTCACAACCAGCTGACTGATGAAGTACGTAAAAAGGAACACGCTAAATCACCGGGCGCTCAACCCCGCCGCCAATGTTGTTTGGAGTTCAAGGTTCCTGTGGGTGTGTTGGCGCCGTTGTGTGTATGTTTTTTCGTGTGTTTTGTGTGTGTGTGTGTGTGTTTTGTGTGTGTGTGGTTGGAACGGCCC
>NC_134887.1:10376823-10379323 GCF_041734735.1 Babylonia areolata
GGGTGGTACAGATGGAGAGAAAGAAGAAAGAGATGAGTAGAGCAGCTTTTCGTAATTCTTGTCTCGGTCTCAACCCCCCCCCCCCCCCCCCCCCCCCCCCCCCCCCCCCCCCCCCCCCCCCCCCCCCGCAGCAAGCGGCATGGCATCGGATACAGAGCAACAAACCCTGACGCCATCCACAAGCAGTGCAGCGGCAACGCTGGATTCACAGACAACAACCGCGCTTGTAGTGATCTTTCTTTATCAGCGTCGGGAACCCCCATACAGGACACACAAGCTTCTGAAGTAGTTCCTGGGCAGGCTACCTGGTCGTCGTGTTTTCTGTATCTGTACTGATCTAGATAGTCGCGAATAGAATAGAATAGAATATGTCTATATTACCAAGTGTACCGGGTTCACAAGGAATATTGGGGGAGGGGTTAGTACATAACAAGGTACGAACATAAATCGAAAATCATACACAAACACAGATACAGTAGAAATTAGGATACATACAAGTGCATATCAAAATTATAAACTTGTGCATACTCACACATGCACGCACTACTGTCTACACACATGCACGCACGCAGACACACACACACACACACACACAACCGCACACACACACACTCTCACACACACTAACACACAAACACACACATACGTTTGAACAGAAGCCGCATATTACACGTGGATGGGACTGATGACTAGATCTTCAGGTAGATGGTTGTTGATTGCACAATTCTATTTAATTATACTGGATTTGTTCGAGAGACAGGGCATTGACTGCTTTGTAGAAAAAGCTGTTGGCGAAGCGATTGGTTTTCGTCCATATACTGTAAGAGAGGATAGGGTCATGATGTTAAAAGAAAAGAAGAAGTAGAGAGATGAAAAAAAAAAAAAAAATCGGGATAGATGTTATGTTGTGTAACGTGTGTATTGTATTGAATTGTTGTGTTTTACATTAGAGGCCACCTTTGAGTTTTGATTTGGTACTGACTGACTGACAAGCGTAATGCAAGAATATTGAAAGAAGACTTTAATAAAAAAAAAAATAATAAAAAAAAAAGTTTAGTATTTTTCAAGTGCTTTGTTCTTTTACTCGCGTGCGCGCGTGTATGTGTGTGTGTGTGTGTGTGTGTGTGTGTGTGTGTGTGTGTGTGTGTGTGTGTGTGTGTGTGTGAGAGAGACAGTGCAGCATTCTCTTGTCTGTCTGTCTGTCTCTCTCATGATCTCTACCCCTACTCTGTAATTGTGTGTATGCGTGTCTGCATGTGTGTGTGTGTGTGTGTGTGTGTGTGTGTGTGTGTGTGTGTGGTTGTGTGTCTCATTCCCCCCACTCGCCCCCCCACCCCCTCTCTCTCTCTCAGTTATAACCACTGTCATGGTCAATTTCCGTTCCGGCTCCACCCTTGCACAGCAGTCACGTTCTTTGTCGTGATAGGAAAGACACGGAAGCATCAGCAGGGCGTCGATTTTAGTGCGCACAACAGAGAAAGAGAGACCGTGCATGTGTGTCGTACGAGTAGTCAAGTCTCTCTCTCTCTCTCTCTCTCTCTCTCTCTCTCTCGTGTGTGTGTGTGTGTGTGTGTGTGTGTGTGTGTGTGTGTGTGTGTTTTATAGTTCAAAACGAACTAAAAGCACGTTAAATGGATCGAAAAATTGACTCCACTCCAGCGGTATTTAAGCCGCAGTAGTGTCGGCGAAGAATGAATGTGTGTGTGTGTGTGTGTGTGTGTGTGTGTGTGTGTGTGTGTGTTTGTGTGTATACAGTTAGTTCTCTTTGTACTCTTGTCTATCTCTGTGTCTGACTCTGTGTATCTATGTGCGTCTGTTTGCCAGTTTCTGTCTGTCTCTTTCCATGCGCCCCCACATCCTCAGTGTGTGTGTGCGTGTATGTGTGTGTGTGTGTGTGTGAGAGAGAGAGAGAGAGAGAGAGAGAGAGAGAGAGAGAGAGAGAGAGTCTCCACCCCCCTATCCCTCCTTCCCCCTTTCCTCCCTCCCCCCCCCCTTTTCCCTTCATCCATCTCTTCTCCCCCTCTCCCCCACCCCCCGCCCCTCCATTATGTATCTTCCTGTCTCATCACTGTCGGTCGACAAGTTCGACTCAACCGTGCGTGTCAGTGTCACAGAGAGTCTTGACAGCACATCACGGCATTTTGACATTCGCGGAAATAAGATACCATATTATAATTTGTATCAGACGTGTCTATATGTCACGTACATATATATATAAGTGTGACACGACGTCACGCAACAGCTGGCTCATAGTTTGTAACGTAATAATAATAATTGCTGATGCCTTTGATCATCATACTCTACACGTGTATGATTATTCGGTCAATTAGGCTTGTGGTGTTTTCGCGGTCAAGGGAGTGAGTGAGTGAGTGAGTGTTGGGAGTGGTGATGGCCTCTTACGTCATAGAGAGAGAGGGGATTGTGATGTGCGCAGCATGTAATGTGTAACATTGCAAACGGTGTTTGTTGCTGGATTGCGATTTCGACACCATGTCACTTG
>NC_134887.1:10389323-10391823 GCF_041734735.1 Babylonia areolata
CTCTCTCTCTCTCTCTCTGGATCACACTCATCATCGCCGTCAACATCATCGTCGTTTTCGATTTCGTTGGGTTGTGTCAACGATGGTCATGGTGTGTAGAGCTTCATAATTAATTGAGTTTCATAATTAATCATATCGAGTCAAAGTTTCCCTTCCTGTTGTTTCTTTATCAACGTCCTCCTCCTTCACCTTCTAATTTTTTAAATATTTTTTTACTACTACTGCTGCTACTACTAGTACTACTTCTGCTACTACTATTTCCACCACCGTTATTCTTCTTCTGTTTTGTTTATTATTTTTTTTCATAGAATTTTTGAATTATTGTCTTTAACGTTGTTGTTACAAGATACCGTATGTTTTTTTTTAATTTTTTTTTTTTATATATATTCGAATCCTGAGGCAGAAACAAAGCAAAACAAAGCAAAGCAAACAACACCAACACCAACACCAGCATCAACATCAACAACAAAGAGAAGAGGAATCTGGACTGGGTTCCAGAGCACACACACACACACACACACACACCACCCCTCTCTGCACTGCACAGCACAACACAGCACAGCACAGCAGCGAGCGAGAGAGAAAAGAAAACCAGGTCAACAACCATCAATGCCTGTTCAAACTCCTAGTAGAAAGAGGAGTGAGGGGGTCGGGGGGGGGGGGGGTCGGGGGGGGGGTTAGCTTCAGAGAAAGGGTGCAGAGTAGAGAGAGAGGGTGGTTTGGCAGGCGTGAAGGTAAAATTGTGTCAACGACATCGCCAAAAATAGAACCCGGGCTGTTTTGGGCGTGTGTGCCGATGTGTTGTGTTGCAGAGACATGGGAGAGAGGAGGGGAGAGAGAGAGAGAGGGGGGGGGGGGGGGGGGGGGGGGGAGAGAGAGAGGGTGGGAGAAGTGAGGGAGGGATGGAAGGTGGGGGCGGGATGGGGGTGGGGGGGAAGGTTCTGACAAGGTAGGAAAAGTTCACCTCGAGGTGATGGCGTCACAGAGGGTGGGAAGGAGGAAAAGGTGTTATCGATCTGAGTGGTGGTGGTGGTGATGATGATGATGATGATGGTGGTGATGGTGGTGGTAGGGACAGAATGATGGTGATGGGAGGAAAAGATTCTTTGAGGGATGGGGGAGGTGGAGGGGGGAAGGTGCGGGGGAGAAGGGTAGGGGTGGCAGGAGATAAGTATCGAAGATCGTAGGTAGGATTGAGAAGACGATACTTAGTACTTTTCATCGCCATGAAAAAACCCAAAAAAAACAACAACAAAAAAAAACACCCCAAAACCCCCCAAAAACCAACAACAACCAAACTAACATTACCCAGTAATATGATGACAATGGTGTCTCATTTGATTTTTGTTTTTGTTTTTTCTGTTTAGAATGATCGTAATGATGTGTTTCCAGGCGTTCTTTCTTTCTTTCCGTTTGTTTTAATCTTGTTTTCTTTCTTTCAATATTTATTTTTCATTTCTATTCTCTTTATTTCCCCAATATGTTTTCCTTCTTGTTTATATGTGCCAGCATTATTATATTTATTTTTTCTTTAGACATGAGATCAGTATCGTGATAAGCTGGGGCTAATATATATATATATATATATATATATATATATATATATATATATATATATACAATTTGATTTGATATTTCTTTATTTTCCATTTATTTGTCTGGTGAGAATGATAGGGAAACTGATATAATGGGAAAGCCAAGTCGTACAAGACCATTGTGCTGAAAGAAAGAGAGAGAGAGAGAGGGGGGGGGGGGGGAGCATTTTCCAGTTCACAGTTGTGACACGAAGTGAAAATAACATTTTGGGATTTCAAGATGTCAGTATGGGTGTGTTTCGTTGACAGAACGAAAATCAGTCATGGAGGGGAGAGGGTGGTGGTGAGGGTGGGGGGGGGGGGGGGGGGGGGGTGAACAGTTGAGTGGGGAAGGAGGTGGGACGTTAGAAGAGGAGGTGATGTGTTGTGAAAAGAAGCTGTGTGTGTGTGTGTGTGTGTGTGTATGTGCGTGCGTGCTTGCTGTGTGCACGCACATGTATGCACAGGTCACTGAGTGTGTATGAAAACTGTAAACATATGTGTGAAGTGAAGGAGAAGGTAGGAGGGTGGGGTGGAAGAGTATAAGATGATAAAAGTTCTTTGCTTTTTTTTTTAAAAATAATTTTTATTTATTTATTAGATATTCAGAACGAATTCCACAAATCTTCCATTTGTGTGCAGTAGTTTGTGTGTGTGTGTGTGTGTGTGTGTGGTTGTGCGTTGAGGAGTACGGACAAGGAGGAAGAGGATGGCGGCCGCACTTTAAAAAAAAAAAAAGCATATAAAAAGTTCTGTCCTTTTTGAATTGCAATCAATGCCTCAAATCTCCCTCCCGGTCTAAGCACACAGTCTGGTTGAACAGCCATTCCCAGACACATTTATAAGTTATGACGATAGTTTTTTTATTTTTTTTATTATTATTTTTTTTAGCTACGATAGTTTTGGCAACTTTTTTTTTTCTTCAG
>NC_134887.1:10396823-10526823 GCF_041734735.1 Babylonia areolata
AGGGAGTGGTGGGTGGAGTAGAGAGGGGGGAGGGAGAGTTGAGAGAGGGAGTGGTGGGGAGGGGAGTGGTGGGGGGAGTAGAGAGAGGGGGGTGGTGGGGGGGAGTAGAGAGAGAGAGGGGGTGGTGGGGGGAGTAGAGAGGGAGTGGTGGGGTAGGGAGAGTTGAGAGAGGGAGTGGTGGGGGGGGAGTAGAGAGTGAGTGGTGGGGGGAGTATAGGGGGGGGGAGAGTTGAGAGGGAGTGGTGGGGGGGAGTAGAGAGAGGGGGTAGGGAGAGTTGAGAGGGAGTGGTGGGGGGAGAGTTGAGAGGGAGTTGGGGGGGAGTAGAGAGAGGGGGGGTAGGGAGAGTTGAGGGAGGGGAGTGGTGGGGGGGAGTAGAGAGAGGGGGTAGGGAGGGTTGAGAGGGAGTGGTGGGGGGGAGTAGAGGGGGGGGAGAGTTGAGAGGGAGTGGTGGGGTGGGGAGTAGAGAGAGGGGGTAGGGAGAGGAGAGAGGGAGTGGTGGGGGGGAGTAGAGGAGGGGTAGGAGAGGAGAGAGGGAGTGGTGGGGGGGAGTAGAGGGTGGTGGTGGGGGGGGAGTAGAGAGAGGGGGTAGGGAGAGAGGGGAGTGGTGGGGGGGAGTACAGGGGGGGGGGGAGAGTTGAGAGGGAGTGGTGGGGGGGGAGTAGAGAGAGGGGGTAGGGAGAGTTGAGAGAGGGAGTGGTGGGGGGAGTAGTAGAGAGGGAGTGGTGGGGGGAGTAGAGAGGGGGGGGGGAGAGTTGAGAGAGGGAGCGGTGGGGAGAGAGTAGAGGGAGCAGTGGGGAAAGAGTAGAGGGAGCAGTGGGGAGGGAGAGTAGAGAGGGAGAGTAGAGAGAGAGAGGAAGTGGTGGGGAGGGAGAGTAGAGAAAGGGAGAGTAGAGAGAGAGGGAGCGGTGGGGAGGGAGAGTAGAGAGAGGAAGTGGTGGGGAGGGAGAGTAGAGAGAGGGAGAGTAGAGAGAGAGGGAGCGGAGGGGAGGGAGAGTAGAGAGAGGGGGTGGTGGGGAGGGAGAGTAGAGAGAGAGGGTAGGGAGAGTTGAGAGAGGGAGTGGTGGGGAGGGAGTGACCGAGCCATCGCCTTAGTTTTTTTTGTGTTTTTTTTCCTCCATGTCTGTTTTGACAGACGCTGCTGAGAGGCGTGTTTGCTGTGCCCTTTGTGTCTGGAAAGCGTTGCTGGCTGTGCACTGTACTGTCCTACGGTGTCACCCAGCACCAGTTACATATACATGCACGCACCACACTACATATGCGTTCGCACACACACACACACACACACACTCATCGGCACCCACACATACAGACTTGACACCCACACAACCCCTGAAAACGGAGTATGGCTGCCTACATGGCGGGGTAAAAACGGTCATACAGGTAAAAGCCCACTCGTGTGCATACGAGTGAACGTGGGAGTTGCAGCCCACGAACGCAGAAGAAGAAGAAGAAGAAGAAGACACCCACACACATACGTACACACGCACAAACACAACCCAAAACGCACACGTTTACACAGACACAGACACAGACACACACCCTCACGCGCTCAAACACACACACACACACACACACACACACACACACACACACAAACACACACCTCTCACTTTTATTTTATCTATTTCCACTGGATGTAGTTCTGAATGCACCGTAGTCTAAATCGGTTCTTGCTATTTCAATTAAAATGTCTGCCCCTTTTACGAAGTCTGTTGACAAACAGTATTTTTCAGTTATACTTCTATATATTTTAAATATGTATTCACCTTTTTACTCCACCCTCTATCTATCCTGTTTTCCCGCAACTTAGCATACAACCTCTTCCACTCTCCTCTCTTACCATTTATTATTATTATTTTAAAAAAAAAAAAAAATCTTTTAACTAGATGTTTACTGTCGCAAGTACAGTGCATGCAACGGTGCAACGGGACATTGACCTTCGACGTACCTCGTGGGTGAAGAAGAATTCTGCACACACTCGCATTGAAATTTTTCAATCATAAAGCAGTCAGTTTTGTTACAAGTGTATGATAATCAGTCGTGTCCGACTATGATCATCAGAACAGCAGAGGAGACTCTCAACTGCTGTCCCGACTAGATATCTGGGCTAGAATTTTATGAAAGTGGAGAGTGTCTTGCTCAAGTTTGCCCCCCCCCCCCCACTCTCTCTCGGCCAAGAGGGTTTTAGGACAGTCAGCGTTTAGGATATGTTATTACTATTTTTTATTGAAATTTCACGACATTATCCATGAATGATTTCTGTATATTGCCACCAAAATGTGTTGTTGTTTTTTGTTTTGCCTGCAAACAAAGGAGGTAGTGAACAACCATTTCATTGTTTTGTAAAAACCAAATTCCTCCTCCTCCTCCCAAACTGCCCTTAACCCCGTGCCCAGCTACGTGCTGACGGAGCTGATGCAGAGCGACCTGCACAAGATCATCGTCTCTCCGCAGCCCCTCACTGCTGACCACGTCAAGGTCTTCCTCTACCAGATCCTCCGTGGTGAGTTTTACTTTTAGGTGGCAGTGGTAGTAGACATCCGTGGTGAGTTTTATGTGGTAGTAGTAGAGATCCGTGGTGAGTTTATGTTGTAGTTGTAGTAGAGATCCGTGGTGAGTTTATGTTGTAGTTGTAGTAGAGATCCGTGGTGAGTTTATGTAGTAGTAGTAGTAGTAGTAGTAGTAGTAGTGGTAGAGATTTGTGGTGAGTAGTAGTAGTAGTAGAGATCCGTGGTGAGTTTATGTAGTAGTAGTAGTAGTAGTAGTAGTAGTAGTAGTAGAGATCCGTGGTGAGTTTATGTAGTAGTAGTAGTAGTAGTAGAGATCCGTGGTGAGTTTATGTAGTAGTAGTAGTTGTAGCAGCAGCAGTAGAAGAGATCCGTGGTGAGTAGTAGTAGAGATCCGTGGTGAGTTTATGTTGTAACTAGTTGAGATCCGTGGTCAGTCCAAGTACTGTTGGCAACTGTGGTGAGTTTAGGTATTAAGAGATCCGTGGCGAGTTTATGTAGTAGAGAACCGTGGTGAGTTCAAAGCAGTGTTGAGATCTGTGTCGAGTTTGTGTTGATACAGGAAA
The DNA here is from genome assembly GCF_041734735.1 of Babylonia areolata. Classification (NCBI taxonomy): domain Eukaryota; kingdom Metazoa; phylum Mollusca; class Gastropoda; order Neogastropoda; family Buccinidae; genus Babylonia; species Babylonia areolata. The sequence continues at coordinate 10,399,898 of NC_134887.1, forward strand.
GTGCTGAGTTGCTGTTGTTAGTCTCGTCGCATACTGTGGTTAACTGTTAAGTAGTGAGCTGTGTAGTAAAGTTGAATAGCGAACCGTAGTTCGTGAATCAGCGAACTGTGGAGATTCTACAAGCTAATTATTGTTAAAAGCTGAGAACACAGAAGCGTGGTTGATTAATAAATAAGTGAAATGTGGGTATGAGTCGTGAAATAATGTTGCCTGAGAAGTGAACTACGGTTCATATTTTAAAGCAATGAACGGTGTGGTTGGCTGAGTAGAGAACCATGGTTTTATAAAGTTGGGAGCTGCTGTTGGGAACTGTTTTTCTTTCTTTCTTTTTTCTTTTTTTCTTTTTTAAGAATCTTTTTAAAAGAATTATTTAGGCTGAGTAGAGAACCATGGTTTATAAAGTTGGGAGCAGTTTTTATTTCTATTGAAAAAAAAATCTTTTGAAATTTTTTTTTATGAAGTAGTGAAGGGGAAAAAAAGAGTGAGAACGAAAGAGAATGACGTTAGTAGTATGGCAAGGGCCCGCAACATCTAGTTTTACTCACGATAGTGTGGCAGAAGGGTGTCAGTTGTGTGCTTCGGATCCACTCTGTTTACGCATACCCAGATTCAAACACTCGACTGTTGGCCGCCGTTCTTTCTCTGTCTCTGGACCTTGCGACTGGAATGAACTTCCTCTTTCGCTTCATCAAGTCTCCACATTCAGCTCTTTCAAGTCTGGCCTTAAAACCCACCTCTTCCCAAAATAGCCTCCCTTGCCTGCCCTTTCTTGTCTTTAGTTTCTAGTTTTAGAGTTGTGCATGCGTGTGAATGACTGGTGCGAAAGCGCTTTGATTTGTCTCTGCACAAGATTCAGCGCTATATAAATACCATTATTATTATTATTATTATTATTATTTGTTGTGCAGGTTTGAAGTACCTTCACTCTGCTGCTGTGCTGCACCGAGACATCAAACCTGGTAACCTGCTGGTCAATAGTAACTGTTGTCTGAAGGTATGGAAGGTGCCATGCTTCCGTCTTTTTTTTTGGTTTATTTGACGTCATTTCGTTGACGTTGTTTTGTTATTTGACGTAAAACTGCCTGCCAGGTTGTTGCCTTTGTGCTTTGCGCCCAGTTTAACATAGAAAGTGATAAAATAAGATTCAAATGGAGTCTGCATTGCAAAATACTAACCCCTCCCCCTCTCTCTCAGCCCCCTTACACCCCCTCCCCATCCCCCCGTTCAAATCGTTTTGTATTGATCATGTTGAAAGGTAGATCACTGTGAGTTTTGATATATTTTTGAAATAAACTTAACTGTAACTTCATGGTTATAGTTGTGTTTATCACCAGTCATTGTCAGAAACACAGTTTCCATGATTACATGTGCAGTTGATTGTATACTTTGCATCTGCTTTTTTAGTTTAGCAAGAATCTTAAGAATCTGACGACAACAAATGCAGATCTTCGAGTTTGGTTTTAGCAAGAATAAAGGAATCCGATGTCGATATTTACATGTGCAGTAGATTCCGCGATTTTAGTTTCAGCGAGAATCAAGGAAGCTGACGCCGATGTTCGTATGTTCGTGTGCGCAGACACCGATGTTCGTATGTGCAGTTGATGTTACCTTTCAGACCAGCAGTTATAGTTTATAGCAAAGAATCACGGTAATTGACGACGATATTTATACAAGTACATGTGATCGTACCTTTCAGGTCTGTGACTTTTTTGGTTTCAGCAAGAATCTGACGCTGATATTGACGTGTCCATTTTGACTGTTCCTTTTCAGATTTGCGACTTTGGCTTGGCCCGGATCTACGAGCCGGACGAGAACGTGCACATGACTCAGGAAGTGGTGACGCAGTATTACCGCGCCCCCGAGATCCTCATGGGGGCCAGCCACTACGACTCAGGCGTGGACATCTGGTCCGTCGGCTGTATCTTTGCCGAGCTGCTGGGCCGCAGAATCCTCTTCCAGGCACAGACGCCTATACAACAGGTTGGAGTGATTACGTGATAATTATGTTGATAGTCTGAATTTATATGCTTTTTTTTTTTGTTTTGTTTTGGCTGTCATATTGTCTGCCCAGTCCCTTTGGCGTTACTCTGCTTTACTGTAAATAGAGCAGCTTGTGGTAGTGTGCCCTACTGGGAAGCCAGTGTCCATGGGTTCTGATAGTGAAGTGATGGCCTAGAGGTAACCCGTCCGCATAGGAAGCGAGAGAATCTGAGCACGCTGGTTCAAATCATGGCTCAGCCACCGATATTTTCTCCCCCTTCACTAGACCTTGAGTGGTGGTCTGGACGCTAGTCATTCGGATGAGACGATAAACCGAGGTCTCGTGTGCAGCATGCACTTAGCGCACATAAAAGAACCCACAGCAACAAAAGGTTGTTCCTGGCAAAATTCTGTAGAAAAACCCACTTCCGTAGGAAAAACAAATAAAACTACACTCAGAAAAAAATACAATAAAATGGGTGGCGCTGTAGTGTAGCGACACACTCTCCCTGGGGAGAGCACCCCAAATTTCACACAGACAAACCTGTTGTGATAAAAAGAGAAATACAAATACTGTGGAATGTTTGACGTGAGGTTGTTTTGAGATAGCCCCTGTCATTTCGTCAGCATTGTGGAATGTTTGATGTCAAGTTACCACGAGTTGGCCCCTGTCGAATATTCAGTACTGTGGATTTTCTTTAAACGGCAAGTTACTATGATACAGTCCCTGTTGAATAGTCAGCACTGTAGAATGTTTGACATCAAGTTACTATGAGAAAGCCCCTGTCATTTCGTCAATGCTGTAGAATGTTTGACATCAGGTTATCATGAGACAGCCCATACCATATTGTCAACACTGTGGAACAATGTTTGGCGTAAAGTTGCCATGAGATATCCCCTCATCGTTTCCTCAACACTGGAATGTTTGACTTAGTCATCAAAGTTACCTTGAGATGTCCCCTATCAATTCGTCTACACTGTGAAATGTTTAACGTAGTCATCAAGGTTACCCTGAGATGCCCCCTATCGATTCGTCTACACTGTGGAATGTTTGATGTAGTTATCAAAGGTTACCTTGAGATGTCCCCTATCAGTTCGTCTGCACTGTGGAATGTTTGACGTAGTCATCAAGGTTACCTTGAGATGTCCCTTATCAATTCATTTACACTGTGGAATGTTTGATGTAGTCATCAAGGTTACCTTGAGATGTCCCCTATCAGTTCGTCTACACTGTGGAATGTTTAACGTAGTCATCAAGGTTACCCTGAGATGCCCCCTATCGATTCGTCTACACTGTGGAATGTTTGATGTAGTTATCAAAGTTACCTTGAGATGTCCCCTATCAATTCGTCTACACTGTGGAATGTTTGACGTAGTCATCAAAGTTATCTTGAGATGTCCTCTATCAGTTCATCTACACTGTGGAATGTTTGACGTAGTCATCAAGGTTACCCTGAGATGCCCCCTATCGATTCGTCTACACTGTGGAATGTTTGATGTAGTTATCAAAGTTACCTTGAGATGTCCCCTATCAGTTCGTCTACACTGTGGAATGTTTAACGTAGCCATCAAGGTTACCTTGAGATGCCCCCTATCAGTTCGTCTACACTGTGGAATGTTTGATGTAGTTATCAAAGTTATCTTGAGATGTCCCCTATCAATTCGTCTACACTGTGGAATGTTTGACGTAGTCAACAAAGTTACCTTGAGATGTCTCTTATCAATTCATTTACACTGTGGAATGTTTGATGTAGTCATCAAGGTTACCTTGAGATGTCCCCTATCAGTTCGTCTACACTGTGGAATGTTTGACGTAGTCATCAAGGTTACCTTGAGATGTCCCCTATCAGTTCGTCTACACTGTGGAATGTTTGATGTAGTCATCAAGGTTACCTTGAGATGTCCCCTATCAGTTCGTCTACACTGTGGAATGTTTGACGTAGTCATCAAGGTTACCTTGAGATGTCCCCTATCAGATCATCTACACTGTGAAATGTTTGACGTAGTCATCAAGGTTACCTTGAGATGTCCCCTATCAGTTCTTCTACACTGTGGAATGTTTGATGTACTGTTACCATGAGACAGCCCCCTATCAATTTGTCAACACTGTGGAATAATACACGACGTAGAGTTACTACGAAATATCCTCTTATCAATTCGTCATCACTATGGAATGTTTGGCAAAAACTTATTATGAGACATGCCTCTAACTGTTCATCAACACTGAAGATGTAATTGTTAGAGGACTGTGAAACATTCGTCTGGTACTGTATCAGTTCAGAATTTCTTGACATGACAATACTTATGTCTGTGTGATAGCTCCTGGGAATTCGTTAGGATTGAAGACTTGGACACGACAGGGTTTGAGACGACCCCTGGGACATCTGTGAACAGTGATGAACTTGGCTTTACGTACTGGGATATGCCCTCTCAAAGATTTTGTCAAAGCTGACAATATATGATTCATGCAGTTTGAAACAGTCCCTGTAAAAACACCGAAGATTATGGGCGTCGATTATTCTGTTTGAGACACCCTCCCCAGGTTTTTTTTATTTATGCATTGGTTTTTTTTTTATAATCAAAAACTGAATAATTGAGCGTTGTCTAAGGCACCCCCAAGAAGTTATTAAATCTTGATATGTGTCTTGGTGTGTTAATTAATGTGTTGGGATATGGCCCCTTTGTGAATATGGTGGATTTCACTACACTGGCGTTCTGAACTGTGGATTCCATGGTCACACATGCCGGCACTCGCATACGCACGCACGCATACTAACACACTAACTTACAATCACACACACACACACACTCGCACACGTGCGCGCGCACACACACACACACACACATGAGCGCACACACACACGCATGCATGCATGCATGCACATATGCGTACACACACACACACACACACACACACACACACTCGCATTCACTCAAATCACACTCACACGCACAAGCACATGGGGTGCGTACGCACGTCGGTACGCATGCACGTCGGTACGCATACACGTAGGTACACACACACACACACACACACACACACACACACACACACACACACACACACACACACACACACACACACACACACACACATACACACACACACATTGTTCAGCGGACCGTGAACTGAAGTGGTCCGCCAGGCCTGCTCCGTTATTTTTTCACACAGTGTTTGTTCGGCAATTGATTCGTCCTGCACCTCAGTCTCTGTTATTGCTGTATTAAGTTTGATTTATTTTATTTTATTTTCTTATTATTATCATTGTTGTTGTTGTCATGATGATGATGACAATGATAATGATGATTATCAATCTTTTAAAATATTTAAAAATATCTTTTTATTTCCCTCTCTGTCCATCCAACCTCTCCATTGGAATAGCTGAGAGGACGATAACCACGGGGAAGAGGGAGGGTTGGGGGGAGGGTGTGTGTGTGTGGGAAGAGAGGGGGTTAATGTCATTTCATTGCTCACCGGCACGCGCGCGCGCGCACGCACGCACTCACTCACTCACGAGACGACTGGCGCTCTTGCGCACGGACACAAGCCGCACGCGCACAATTACACAGTACACATTCATATACACAACACGCACACCAGCACGCGCGCGAGCGCACTAACACGCGTATACATGTATACACGTGCACGTGCGCGCGCACTCAGGCGCGTGTATGGACACGCACACACACACGCGCGTGCGCGCGCGCGGACGAGCGTGTTCTCTCTCTCTCTCCCCCTCTCTCTCTTTCTCTCACTGTCTCTCTCTCTCTCTCTCACACACACACACACACACACACACACACACACACACACACACACACACACACACACACACACACACACACTCTCTCTCTCTCTCTCTCTCACGCGCTAGCCTAGCGCACGCTCGCACGCGCGCGCACATACACGCACACGCACACACACTCGCGCACACACACAAGCACACACGCACGCACTCATCACCCCCTCTCCTACACACTCGCACGCACCTCTTCATACAAAAGATCAATGTGAAGAGATCAGTTATTTATAGATCTCTCTCTGTCTATAGATAAATGTGTCGCTGCCAGCATGGTCGTTAAGGGAGGAGGGAGTGTGATGGAGGGGGTGATTGGGGAGGGGAGGGGACGGGAGGGGGAGTTCAAATTGGAAGACATCATCATCATCAGTGCCATCGATACGCTGGGGACCTGTTTTAGAAGAGTAGGGAGAGGGGAGGGGAGTGTGTGTGTGTGGGGGGGGTGGGGGTGGGGGGGTGGGGGAGGGGAGTGAGACTGGTGCAAGGGAGGGAACCCGGCGAAAGGTTCTGGATGGAGGAGTAGTGAGGGAGGTGGAGAGGAAAGGATGACGGCCACACACACACACACACACACACAGTCACACACACACACACACACACACACACAGTCACATACACACACACACACACACACTTGCACACACGCGCACACCACAGAGAGAGAGAGGTGGGGGGGGGGGGGGGAGGGAGGTAAGGATGGCTAGATGGGTGGCAGTGCTCAGAAATCAGCTTAGACAGCAGATTTTGCTCTGACGATTTGATGACCGCGTTGCCAGAACGGGGAAACTGGGAGCGAGTTTGGGTGGGGTGGGGTGGGGTGGGGTGAGGGGTGGAGGGTTAGTGGGAGCGATGGGGTGGGGATATGATGATGAGACTTTGGGGGTTGAGGTGGGGTGGGGGGTGGGGGGCGTGGTGAGGGAGGGGGGAGGGAGAGTGTGTGTGCGTCCACCAAGATCCAGGTTTAGGATAGAGATGGAGGAAGGTGTCGGGTGATTTTTGGGGGGAGAGAGTGGGGGTGGGGGTGAGGGGTTGGGGGAGGGGGGGGGTAGTTTGGAAGATGGAAAGGATTATTAATCAGGGCTATCATTTCTCAAGCCCCCTCCATTCCCCCACTTCCTTCCCCCCCCCCCCCCGCCCCCACCTTCCCGTCCCCCACCATAATTTTTCTTCTCCAATAGTATTACCACCTTCCAACCACCCATACCACCCCCACCCCACCCCCGTTCCCCATCCTCCGTCACCCTCCCGTCTATTTTTCGCGCCTCCCCCTCCTCCCCTCCCCCCTCCTTGTTATCCTCCCCCTCCCCTACCACCCTCTCTTTACCCCCCCCCCTTTCTCTTCAAAACACCGTCCCTTCTCCTTCTGTCCAACCGGCTTTAAACTATATGGCTTGCTTATGCTATAGATAGATAGATAGAATTTCGTACATATATACATACTTTATACCCACAGAACGAACGAAGTTTTTTATATTTTATTTTATTTTTTTTATTGAGGGAAGTGGATGGAATAAGCATACGTGTGTTGTTGTTGTTTTTTCATCCAGCCCTCAGGGCAAAGAGAGAGAGAGAGAGAGAGAGAGAGAGAGAGAGAGAGAGACGCCATGCGTTTGTTGATCACAGAATAACACTGCAAATGATAGACTGGGGATTAAGAAGGGAGATGATGCGTTTCTTTTTCGATAGTCGGTCGTTGCACGTCTGTCATCACAAACAACATGCCTGCCTGTTACAGTGCATTTATTAATAATAGATGGTTGTTTGTCTCGGTTCTTCCGCCTTCGGCCGTTGTGTTATTGCAGTGATCAGCTTTTGCCGTGGACTGAAGGAAAACAGGTTGTTTACCTTGTGTGTGTGTGTTTGTGCGTGTGTGTGCGCGCGCGCGTCTGTGATGGTCGTTGGGAGTGCGAGACGAAACAGGAATCCTTACTTTCCGGCTCCAGTCTGATTTTACGTTTCGTTTTTCTTTTTCTTTCTTTCTGTCTTTTTAAAAAATTTTTTTTTTTATTTTCTTTTTTAATTTTTTTTTTTTTTTTTTTGCTCCTCGACAGTTTCTTTCTGAGTAGACGGCGCGAGTGTTGGTAAACTGACTCTGTGTGTGTGTGTGTGTGTGTGTGTGTGTGTGTGTGTGTGTTTTGTTTGCTTTTATTGATCAGTGATGATTAGTTGTCAGAGAGAGAGAGAGAGAGAGAGAGCCAGCGTTCGTTCGTACGTGTGTTGGTGTGCGGTTAAATCGTAATGTGGGCATTCCCATTCCCGCGGTATACACACACACACTCACACGCGCGCGCGCGGGCGCACGTACGCACCCACGCACGCCTTCCCTCCACTCGCACACACATTACAGAAGCTGTGACATTTCAGTTCAGGAATTTTGCCTTGTGCGATTTTTTGCTCTCTGTGTGTGTGCTACTTCCTACTCCCTTTTCAAATTTCACTGTGTCCATCAAATTTGTCAGAAACAAAGAGAGAGAGAGATAGATAGAGACTGACAGACAGACAGACAGACAGACAGAGACAGACCACCGTGTGTGTGTGTGTGTGTGTGTGTGTGTGTGAGAGAGAGAGAGAGAGAGAGAGAGAGAGATCTGGCGCGCATAATTATTTACATCGTGTACAATGTTTGAAGGTGTTTGCGCAACTGCTGCATTCGTTCTTATCGTCTTATTTATTATTATTTCGTTGTGCAGAGCACGTACGGCACCGAATGCGCGCATGTTTATGCACGTGGTTGTACGTATGATGACGACATTGAGACAGAGAGAGAGAGAGAGGGAGAGAGAGATTTGGGAGCGAGGGATTGGGAGTGAGGGGGTTGGGGGGAGGATCGAATAGAGGGCTTATTGTGTGGCTTTTGGACGCAGACCAGACACGTATCAATCACATGCACCGGCAAGCCGACCACAGAGAGAGAGAGACAGAGACAGAGAGAGAGAGAGAGAGAGAGAGGGAGGGGGGGCGGGGGTAAGCACATCTCGTGCTGTGCAAAAGCTGCTACTGGAGGTACTAGGAGGTGTGTGAGTGGTGAGGGGGTGGGGGGTTAGGAGGGTGAGAACGGGGAGGGAGAGAAGGTGGGGCGGTGAAGGAGAGGAATTTTGAGGGGGGGATGGGGAGGGGGGGTTGGGGGGGGGGGGGGGGGTGGCAGGAGGAGGAGGAAGAGAGAAGAAGAGCGCGGAGTGGATGATGGTGGTGGGGAGGGGGGGGGGTGGGGGGGGGGAGGGTTAGTTGCACAGCAGACAGACCGACAGTCAGACAGACGGTGTTGACGTCATCCTCTCCGGGAGTTAAAATTGGAACAAGCGGATCGCGTGATGACTTTTGTCCTTTTCGTTCTTTTTTTTTTTTTTCTTTCTCTGTCTTTCTTTCTTCTGCACCCCCCCACCCCCCACTACCCCCACCCCTTCAATCCCCCTCCCCCCTCACCCCCTATCCATCTCCCCATTCTCTCTTTGGGCACTGTCAGTTGTTGACCCTTTTTCCGATACCCCTCCCCCCTCCCCTTTCTCTCATCCTCCATCCAGCTCCCACCCATCCACCCCCCCCCCACACACACACCCTCCCCCACTCCTCTTCCTTGCATGTTCATTCTTCTCGGCAAGGCCCCTCCCCCCCGCCCCCCCCCCTCCCGCACACCCCCTTTCCACCACCACCCTCTCCCCAAATGGCAATGCCCTCTTTCTTCTGTCCCTTCCTTCCTCCACCCTCCCCCTCCCCCTTATCCCCCTCCTCCCCCCCCGCCCCCTGTCCCCATCACCCCCACCCTTTCTCTCCTCGCTCTCTTCTTCTCTTCAGTCATATCAGTTGGAAGGATGGATGGAATCCTGGTCGTCTCGACTCTCTCTCTCTCTCTCTCTCTTTCTCCCCGCTACCTCTCGATCTTCTCTCAGTTTTCTTGTCCGTTCTCAACCAGACAGTCGTTACACAAGTGGGCATCAATCAGACAGATGCAAGTCAGGAAACCACTACACAAACTACAACCATGCCTGCAACTTCCACACGGGCATTCTCCAGACAAGCAGTCACCACACCTGCAGACAGCATGGAAGCAGCCCCTGTGCAGACATCCACCGTGCCTGCAGACTCTTTCAAAACGGTCACCACACAGGAAAGCACAACACAGGGAACCCCCTTGGCAGAGGAAGCGTTCCCTGACCCGCCCACCGACACCACAGCAGACATGGATGACCACAAAAGACCCAGGACACGTAGTAGGTCACGCCAAACTAGTCTTCTTGACCAGTTTCAACACGTACCTCGTGACAGCACTAAAGACAAAGGATAGGACACTGGCCAACGCCCATACACAAACTTATCTATTTCTGGAAGTAAAATTACGTTCGCTTCCTTCAATGTTGAAAATTTAGTTGCCAGACTTAGTGAATCTGACTTTATAAAGTATGTGAAGTCGTTTGATGTTTTCTGTGCGGTGGAGACATTTACGTCACATTTTGATTCTACCATCCATTTCGATGATTATTGCTGTTTCCATGCACCTGCCGTCAAAATTTCCAGGCGAGGCAGACCTTCAGGAGGCGTGGTTGTACTAGTTAGAAAATCGTTAACGCCTTTCATGTCTCAAATAACCTGCAAAAATGACAATATGATTTGTTTAAAGTTTTCGAAATCTTTATTTGGATGTGACAAAGACATTTTATGTACTTTTGTATATGTGCCTCCTTACAAAAGTCCCTATTACGACACGAAACCGGACTTAAACTGTTCTTTAAATAAGCTTGAGGAATTCCTCATTGATATTCTTCAGAGGGGAGAAGACATGCATTTGTTGGTCATGGGCGATCTAAATGCTCGAATCGGTAATTGGAACCTTGATGGGGATGGTGACGATGAACCTATAGATTTCGCAATTCAGAACACCAGACAGTCTCAAGACAAAGTTACAAACCAGTTTGGCAAGATTCTAATTGATTTTTGTACAGTTTTAAACTGCATCCCTCTAAACGGGTATGCAGTAGGTGATGCATTTGGAAAGTTCACCTTTGTTGCAGACCAAGGGAACAGTGTTATTGATTATGCTCTTATGTCATCTGATTTTTTCTATTCATGCAATCCCCTCTTTAAAGTTGACAGCCGAGTTGAATCCAGTCACATGCCTATCTGTCTCACACTGCCTTGCAAACCACTTACTACATTAGGGAACCAGAAGGACAATTCAAGACCAAACACAAAAATAACTAGTTTAAAATGGACTAACGAAAAGAAGGGAGAATATATCGAAAACATAAACAGTGATCAATCACAAAACATGTTCCAAACTGCTTATGACCAAATAGAAATGTCTATGGAGACAGCCCTTGATACATTTACAAAGGCTGTTCTGCAGGCAGGGGAGTGCATGAGAAAAAGTGTTCGATTCGGTACGCCAGCTCATGTCGGAAATGTGTGGTTTGACAAAGAGTGCCGTCAGAAGAAACGCGAAGCACGGAGAGCCCTACAAATGTACAATAAGTCTGGTCACAATCTGGACAAACGTACATATAAAAATCTTAGGTCACATTACAAGACGTTGACAAAGGAAAAACGTCAAATTCATAAAAAGTCAATCCAGGACAGTCTCCTAAATAATAAGAAAAACAGCAGTAAGTTTTGGGATACGATTCGAAAAGCGCGAAGCACGAAAAAGGCCCAACCCGACATAGAACTAGATGCATGGAAAAAGCATTTTGGAAAAGTTTTCGGAGCAAAGGAAGCAGACGCTCTTCCTCATGACGTAACTGAACAGAACAGGACAGAAGAAAGGGTTGTCCCAGAACTCGATAGTGACATCACAGAAAAAGAAGTACGAGATGCAATTAAAAACATTAAGCTGGGCAAAGCAGCTGGGTTAGATGAAATCTGTGGAGAATTTTTGAAATATGCTGAAGACTCTGTTTCCCCTTTTCTGACAAAATTATTTAACAAACTGTACGATACCGGTTATTTCCCTTTGGGCTGGTGCAAATCAATTATAATTCCACTTTTCAAAAAAGGAGACGAAACCAATCCAGATAACTACAGAGGCATAGCTTTACTTAGTGTTGTAGGGAAGGTATTTACGGCCATTTTGAACAAAAGATTGTGCCACTGGGCTGAAAATGAAAGCAAAATCAGTAAAGAACAGGCAGGTTTCCGTAAAAACTATTCGACAATTGACCATATTTTTACCTTGACCACAATAATAAAAAACAAATTAAACAGTAAAAGAGGAGGAAAGGTATATGCTGCCTTCGTAGACTACCGCAAAGCTTTTGACACTGTTGACCGAAATAAATTGTGGATGACACTAGAAAATGCAAGAGCATCCTCTAAGCTAATTAACATGTTAAAGGCCATGTACAGTTCTGTTAGAGCCTGTGTGAGGTGGGGTGGAAATATGACCGATTTTTTCAATTGTCCCCAAGGGGTTAAACAAGGTTGTCTCCTCAGCCCAATAATCTTTTCACTTCTGATATCTGAAGTTGCAGATTTTGTGAGACAGTGGGGAAGACATGGTATCCAGTTAATACCCGGTTCTGATGAAATTTATTCGTTGTTATTTGCAGATGATATCGTTCTGTTGTCGTCAACTCCGGGTGGGCTGCAAAACCAAATTAATAATTTAGAAAAGTCTTCAAGGGAACTGGGACTTACGGTGAATTTGGATAAAACCAAAATAATGATTTTTAGGAAAGGGGGGTATGCTTCTAACATAGAAAAATGGACATATGGAGGAAACACAATTGAAATAGTAAACAAGTACAAATACTTAGGGTTCACACTCACTACTAAGCTGTCAGAAACTTGTGCTTGTGAGGAATTTGCAAGTAAGGCAAAAAATAAAATACTTGACATTCTAAAAACAATGTGGGCACTTGGCAATCTAAATACAAAGGTATTCTTTCAGCTTTTCGATGCACAAGTAAAACCAATGTTACTGTACGCAGCGGAGATATGGGGTTTAGTTAAAGTAGACGTCATTGAATCGGCGCATTTATTTGCATGCAAAAGATTACTCAGTGTATCAAACAAGACACCAAATTATATGGTATACGGAGAGACCGGTCGATATCCTCTCTTTATTGACTCGACTGTATCATGTGTTCGCTACTGGTTGAAACTGACCAGGATGCCACTTTCACGATTTCCGAAACAGGCTGAATCGATGCTGAAGAATTCTCTAGACAGAAATAACAAGACGTCAGAAAATTGGCTTGGTAAAATTAAAGCATGCTTAGAGATGTGTGGTTTCCCTGATGTATGGATGAACCAGGGTACTGAAAATGAATTCGCCTTCTTAAATTCTCTTAAACAAAAACTGATAGACAAATTTAAAATGGACTGGTTTTCTAAACTTTGTAGTAGTGACAGATTTTCTATTTATCGATCATTTAAAACAGATTTTCATTCAGAACTTTACTTGGACAATATCACTATCAAACGTTTCAGAGATACCTTGATAAGATTGCGACTTGGTCTAAACGGGCTTGGTATAAATAGAAGATTCCAGAACGCGGATGTAAACCGTTTCTGCCCGTTTTGTCCTGGCACCCTGGAAGATGAATACCATTTCATTTTTGTGTGTCCTAAATACGGTCATATCCGTCAGAAATATATTCTAGAGTTTATAAATATCAACGACAATACATTGTTTCCTATTCTACAAACCCCATGTGTTACCTCCCAGAGAAATCTTGCTATGTACACCTATTTCGCCTTAAAATTTAGAGACGAATTTACACAATGAATGAATTAGTATAACTATAAACATGATGAGGACGAACATGCTATGTATTTTTTCATCCAGTTATCGGCTACTAACGTACAGTACACCTTTTTTTCTTTTTTTTCTTTTTTGTGTGTGTGTGTGTGTGTGTGTGTGTGTGTGTGTGTGTGTGTGTGTGTGTGTGCGTGAAGAGCGATCGAATTGCCCCATTGTATCCCCCACCCCTTTGTGTATGGGCCGGTGGCCTTCACAATTAAACCTGTGTCAGTGTCAGTGTCAGTGTCAGTGTCTCTTCTTCTCTTCAGTCATATCAGTTGGAAGGATGGATGGAATCCTGGTCGTCTCGACTCTCTCTCTCTCTCTCTCTCTCTCTTTCTCCCCGCTACCTCTCGATCTTCTCTCAGTTTTCTTGTCCGTTCCCAATAGTGTGCTGTGTTCGTACCTTAGTGTACGTCCGTCCCCAGGCCCGCTCTGGTGGTGGTGGTGGTAGTAGTAGCTAGTGAGTAGTCAAGTCTTCTTCTACCCTCCCTTCTTTCCTTCCTTTCTTCCTCCCTCCCACTCTCGCTCCTTTCCATCCTTTCTTCATCCCCCCCCTCTCTCCCTCCTTTCCATCCTGTCTTCCTCCCTCCCTCTCTCCCTCCTTTCCATCCTGTCTTCCTCCCTCTCCCTCCTTTCCATCCTGTCTTCCTCCCTCCCTCTCTCCCTCCTTTCCATCCTGTCTTCCTCCCTCCCTCTCTTCTTCCTCCCTCCCTCTCTCCCTCCTTTCCATCCTGTCTTCCTCCTTCCCTCTCTCCCTCCTTTCCATCCTGTCTTCCTCCCTCCCTCTCTCCCTCCTTTCCATCCTGTCTTCCTCCCTCCCTCTCTCCCTCCTTTCCATCCTGTCTTCCTCCCTCCATCTCTCCCTCCTTTCCATCCTGTCTTCCTCCCTCCCTCTCTCCCTCCTTTCCATCCTGTCTTCCTCCTTCCCATCCTGTCATCCTCCCTCCCTCTCTCCCTCCTTTCCATCCTTTCTTCATCCCTCCCTCTCTCCCTCCTTTCCATCCTTTCTTCCTCCCTCCCTCTCTCCCTCCTTTCCACCCTTTCTTCCTCCCTCCCTACCTCCTCATCGCCATTCTCCCTATCCCTCCTCCCACCCCATCAACCCCCCCCCCCCATCTGTCTCTTCTACTGCCACTCCCCCTCCCTTCCCCCCTCTACCCCCCCCCCCCCGCCCCCCACCATCACCACTGCCGTCCCAACCTTGTCCCGTGGTGACCTTGTCCGCTTGTCTCCCTTTCCTCCCCCCTCCTCCCCCCCTCCACCTCCCCCCTCGTCCCTCTTTCCTTCACTTCCCTTCCCCTCCCCTCCTCCAATTCGCCTCCTTCACCCCCCCCCCCCTCCCTGGCCCTCTGTGTCCCTCCACCAACTCCTTTGGCCTTTTTTTGCAAGTTTCGTTCTCTCCTCCTCAGCGTCTTCACCCTCTCTTCCCCCCCCCTCCTGCCGCCCCCCCCCCCCCAGACCCCCCCCCCCCCCGCTTCTCCCCTTCCTTCACCCCCCCCTCCCTTTCCACTCTTTGGCCCTGAAGACGGTGGTGATGTTGACACTGCCGTCTGTCTTTCTCCTTCAGCCGTCTGTGTGACAGTGTCAAGACATCATGGGTCTTGTTGTCAGTCTCCTCCACCTCCTCCTTGATGTTCTCTCTCTCTGTCTCTCTCTCTCTCTCTCTCTCTCTCTCTCCCTCCCTCCTCTCTCCCCCCATCTCTCTCCCCCTCGCCCCTACCTCCCCCATCTCTCCCCCTCTCCCCTCTCTCCCCCACCTCTTTCTCTCTCCCCCTTCTCGCCCCAATCTCTCTCTCCTCTCATCCAGTCTCTCTCTCCCCCATCTCTCTCCTCCCTCTCTCTCTCTCTTCCTCCCTCTCCCATATCTCTCTCCTCTTTCCTCTTTCCCTCCCCGTCTGCCCCCATCTCTCCCCCTCATTTCTGTCACCCCCCCCCCTCTCTCCTCTCTCTCTCCCTCTGTTCCCCCTCTTCCCCCACCCCTCTGTTTCTCCCGTGCTTATTGCTTATTCCGCCTGTGTGGATTTGGGGTGGGGTGGGTGGGGGATTAGTTTGTATGTCTCAGACTCTCAGATCTGTTCTGTCTGCTTGTCTCTCTGTCTGTCTGCCTGCCTGCCTGCCTGCCTGCCTGTCTGTCTGGCTGCCTGTCTGCCTGCCTGCCTGTCTGTCTGTCTGTCTGTCTGTCTGCCTGTCTGCCTGTCTGTCTGTCTGCCAATATTTATGTGTGCATTTCTGAACGATAATGATAATGATAAGATGATAATAATATCTAAATATGTGCATTTCCCCCCCTCTCTCCTCTCTCTCTCCCTCTGTTCCCCCTCTTCCCCCACCCTCTTCCCCCCACCCCTCTGTTTCTCCCGTGCTTATTGCTTATTCCGCCTGTGTGGATTTGGGGTGGGGTGGGTGGGGGATTAGTTTGTATGTCTCAGACTCTCAGATCTGTTCTGTCTGCCTGTCTCTCTGTCTGTCTGTCTGTCTGCCTGCCTGCCTGTCTGTCTGCCTGCCTGTCTGTCTGTCTGCCTGCCTGTCTGCCTGCCTGTCTGCCTGTCTGTCTGTCTGCCTGTCTGTCTGTCTGCCAATATTTATGTCTGCATTTCTGAACGATAATGATAATGATAAGATGATAATAATATCTAAATATGTGCATTTACAAAGCGCTTACCCTTTGGTTCTAAGCATGTTTAACAATGGACAGGTAGATAGATAGATATATTGATAAATAGATATCTCAGTCTGCTCTGTCTCTGCCCATCTGTGTCTCTCTCTGTGCCTCTCTCTGTGTGTCTGTCTCTGTGTCTCTCTCTGTGTGCCTCTCTCTTTGTCTCTCTCTGTGCGCCTCTCTCTGTGTCTCTCTCTCTGTGTCTCTCTCTCTGTGCCTCTCTCTGTGTCTCTCTCTCTGTGTCTCTCTCTGTGCGCCTCTCTCTGTGTCTCTCTCTCTGTGTCTCTCTCTCTGTGCCTCTCTCTGTGTCTCTCTCTGTGCGCCTCTCTCTGTGTCTCTCTCTCTGTGTCTCTCTCTCTGTGCCTCTCTCTGTGTCTCTCTCTGTGCCTCTCTCTGTGTCTATCTCTGTGTCTCTCTCTGTGTGCCTCTCTCTTTGTCTGTGTCTGTGTCTCTGTCTCTCATTCTTGCTTCTTATTCTTTCTTTCCCTTCGCATCGTCTTCTCCCCCCCCACCCCCTCCACTTCCACTTCCTTGTCTTCTTGTCGCTCATGCCCCTCTCCTTCATCCTGTGACCTCAGTTCATATTTACTTTTTACTCATTTTATTTATTTATTTATTGATGTATTCATTTGTCTGTTCATTCATTTATTTATTTATTTATTATTTGGTGTCATAATGATACACATGTGAATCTGCCGTCATACTGTGCTGACAGCGGCTCTGTGTCAGTCTCTCTGTCTCCTCACTCACTGTCTTCAGTTCAGTCTCTCCCTTACCAAAAAAAACCTTTCTGCTCATCAACAGTATCCTTCAAGACCCCCATCCCCCACCTCCCCTCCCCACCCACACACACACACGCATACACCTCCCAATCAAATGCATCACTGAACACAAGAACCAGTTCCTGAACAACTTGACCGTAGGTTGTAAGTTTGTCGGCCAGTTGCTCGCCTAAAAACTCAACTCTTTACAACATCAAAACTTTGTCTGTGTGTGTGTGTGTGTGTGCATGTGCATGTGCGCATGCTTGAAACACTTTGCATAAAAGATGGACACGACGAGTGTTGATACGGAGAAAATGCTAAACAGGGAATTCCTTGGGGTGTTAGACATGACAAAGAAAAAAAAAGGCACAACAGTGAAATTTTTTGCTGTGTGGTTGCAGCAAAAAGTTGGGAGGCATAGTTGATAATTCCAAGTTTGTTTTTCCTCTCTCTCTCTCTCTCTTTTCACTGTTTTGGATGTTATTTCTTTCAGTGCTTCCCATCAAGTTGATGACATTGAATTGTCTCCCCATTGGAATTCATTGTGTATTCAGTCCCGCGCCCGCCCCCGCCCCCCCCCCCCCCACCCCCCACCCCCCACCCCCACCCCAGGCCTCCGTGTTTGTGTTTCTCTCTCTCTCTCTCTCTCTCTCTCTCTCTCTCTCTCTCTCTCAATATATCTGTCTTTATGAACTCGTTTTGCCCTAAAACAGATAACTGCGCCATATATAAAAAAATATGAAGATCTGTTATTATACATAAAAGATGTTAACCATTCTGTGGCCTGCTTATTAGTTTGTTTATTCCTGCATAGCAGAACTTGTGTGTGCTCTGAATTCAAAAAACATTTAGACTGCGGGCTGGGAAACTCCTCTTGATAATTGCATCATTCAATCATTTATAAAATGTTCATCAATTTCATTTTCCATTTCCAGTGTGGTGTTGTTTTGTTTTGTTTGTAGTCCCCCCCACCCCCCGATCACCCCCCCCCCCATCACCCCCCCACCATAAAAATGAAATGGATGGACAGTGAGATAACAATCAGAACCTCTTGCCGTGCTGACCCGGGGAAGTTGCACGTCTGTGCCAGTGTAATGGTGGGGTAGTGTGGAGGAGATAGTGCCATTTGTGCATCAGGCATGATAACCAGGCATTGGTGTGTGTGTGTGTGTGTGTGTGTGTGTGTGTGGCACTGATGACCTGCCCTGTTCTGGCTGGCAGATGCCCAGTCTGGCAGACGTGTGTGTGTGTGTGTGTGTGTGTGTGTTTGTGTGTGTGTGTGTGCATTCGCATCGTGTGTGCTTGTGCCCAGTGTTGATACTTATAATGCGCTTTCAGTTTCACACTCTTATGTTGACTTAGTTTATTGTGAGTGATCACCTCCCTCATGGCTGCCTTGTTGACTGACTCTTGTCTCTTGTCTCTTCCTCTGAGTCTGTCTGTCTCTGTCTAAAGAAGAAGAACAGAAAGCACTATATATATTTTTTGGGGGTATAATTTTGTTCTTTTATTCTTTTTATTCTATTTTTGTATTTGTTTTATTTATTCATTTGTATATATATATTTTTTTTTTCATTGAAATGAACCTGCTTCGCAAGCAGAAAAAAACAGACTCTGTCTCTCATGTGTGTTTGTTTGTGTGTGTGTGTGTGTGTGTGCTCACGTGTGTGCATGTGTGTGTGCATACGTGTAGTTGAAAGAATCGGACCCACCATACAGAAGAAAAATAAAACAGCAAAAAACTACAAAAAAAACCAACAAACAAACAAAACAAGAACAAAACCCCACAGTGACGTTTCTCTCTCTTCCTTCCCCTCCTCCAGCTGGACCTGATCATCGACCTGCTGGGCACACCGCCCCTGGAGGACATGGGGACGGCCTGTGAGGGCGCCCGGGCCCACGTGCTGCGGCAGGCCCCCAGGAAGCCCGCCCACGCCAAGCTCTACAGCCTGTCCTCCATTGCCAACCACGAGGCCGTCCACCTCCTCACCCGCATGCTGGTCTTCAACCCTGTGAGTGCTGTGGTGTGGTGTGTTGGTGCGGTGTGGTGTGATGTGGTGTTGTGTTGGTTTTGTGTGGTGTTGGTGTTGTGTGGTGTGGTGTGGGTGTTGTGTTGGTGTGTGTGGTGTTGGTGTGGTGTGGTGTTGTGTTGGTGTGGTGCGGTGTTGGTGTTGGTGTGGTGGTGGTGTGGTGCGGTGGTGGTGTTGGTGTGGTGGTGTTGGTGTGGTGTGGTGTTGATGTGATTTTGTGTGGTGTGGTGTGGTGTGCTGGTGGTGGTGGTGGTGTGGTGTTGGTGTGGTGTGGTGTTGGTGTTGGTCACTTGGTGTTGTTGATGTTGGTGTGGTGTTGGTGGTGTGGCGTTGGTGTGGTGTTGTGTGGTGTTGGTGTTGGTGTGGCATGGTGTTAGTGTGGTGTGATGTTGTGTTGGTGTTGGTGTGGTGTGGGTGTGGTGTGGTGTGGGTGTGGAATGAAGTGGATTAGTATGGAGCGGAGTAGTGAGTAATGTGTTATGATTGGAATGGAATTGTACGCCATGGAGTGGGGCAGTGTGAAAATGAAGTTGCGTGGAATGGCTTTGAGTGGTGTGGAATGGCGTGGAGTGGTGTGGAGTGCTGTAGTGTGGAGTGGAGTAGTGCACCATCGAGTGGGGTAGTATGGAAATGAATGAAGTAGTGTGGAATGGCTTCGAGTGGTGTGGAATGGAGTGGAGTAGTGTGGACTGGAGTTGTGTGAAGTGGAGTGGTGTGGAAATGACTGTATAATGTGAGAGCTATTGTTCTGCCTCATTGTCCATCCATCCATCCATCCATATGTGTGTGTGTGTGTGTGTGTGTGTGTGTGTGTGTGTGTGTGTGTGTGTGTGTGTGTATGTCCATCCATGTCTGGACTTGTGTGTGAGCGTGTGCATGTGCAGAGACAGACACAGACAGGGAGACAGACACACTGACAGGGAGACAAAGACAGACTGAGAGACAGACACAGACAGGGAGACAGACACACTGACAGGGAGACAAAGACAGACTGAGAGACAGACACAGACACAGGGACAGACAAGGGAGACAGGAAGACAGATGTTGAGCCAAATAGAGACAGACACAGAGACAGACAGACAGGGAGACGGAGTGACACAGAGAGACACACATAGGGAGAGACAGACACAGAGACAGACAGGGAGAGACAGAGACAGACAGGGAGACAGGCACACAGGGAGAGACAGACACAGAGACAGACAGGGAGACAGGCACAGACAGACAGGGAGAGACAGACACAGAGACAGACAGGGAGACAGACACATAGACAGGGAGAGACAGACAAAGAGACAGACGGGGAGACAGACACATAGACAAGGAGAGACAGACAGGGAGACGGACAGGGAGACGGGCACATACAGACAGGGAGAGACAGACACAGACAGGTAGAGAGAGACAGGCACAGACAGGGAGACACAGACAAGAAGACAGACACACAGACAGGCAGACAGGGAGATGGACAGGGAGACAGACACAGAGACAGACAGGGAGACAGACACAGACAAGAAGACAGACACACAGACAGGCAGACAGGGAGACGGGCCAGTGACATGTTGGAGGGAGGCACCATGTTGACAGACGGCCACGCCTCAGCGACGGCGTCATCCAGGCGACAGGTCTAGACAAACAACAATCACATTCAAGGGGCAGGGGGCAGGAGGCAGGGGGAGAGTTGGAGAAAAAGATGGGCGTACTGATTACTTCGGCTGAGCTTTCAGCTGTCCGCTGAGCTGTCTTTGATGTTGGTTTTTTTTTTTTTTTTTTTTTTTTTTGATGGATGTTTTTGTGTGTATGTGTGTGTGTGTTGTGTTTTTCTCTTCTTTTTTTTTTCTTTTTTTTTTTCAAATTTATTACTTTTGCTTTTGTGATTTTTTGCTCTTTCAGTAACTCTCATGTGTCACAAAGTGAACTTTTTATCTCCGTCGTAAGGACTAGATGTAAGCAGATGTTGATGCAAGACAAGGACTGAAATAAAGAAACAATCAAGCCAGAAAATTTACTTTAAAAAAAACCAAAAAAAAACCAGCAACAGTTAAGGCCAGTCCATTTTCCGTCATATGCTATAGACGACGCTTTTTGTCAAAAATCCGTTATGATTCTGCACACACACACACACACACACACACACACACACACACACACACACAGCACACACACACACACACACACACACACACACAGCACACACACACACACACACACACACACACACACACACACACACACACACACACACACACACACACACTCTGCACACACAAACACACACACACTACACACAATCTGTTAAAGTTATATTGAACAAGAGAGGCAAGGCCTTCAAGACTCACTTGTTTTTTTATGTATTGAGTATAATTTCAAAATGTAATGTTTAAAATGAGAAAGATCGTTTAAAGCAAATTAACTCCCCTAGCATTAATTACAGAGTAATTTCCCTTTTTTACTACATGCACCAAAACGTTTGCAAAATAAATAAAACTTCCATGCTTAGCAAAAGAAGTTCCTGTTTGAACAAAAAATGATAATAATGACTGCTCTTGTTGTTGTGTCAGAATATCAGATCAAAGTGCCAAGTTTAGAGAATACAAAAAAATATAAATATAACAGTAAATTCAGTTTGCATATAATTAGGCTTCATTTTTTATTTTTTTGTGCCAATCCTAGAGGTGCAATATTGTTTTAAACAAGATGACTGGAAAGAACTGAATTTTTCCTATTTTTATGCCTAATTTGGTGTCAACTGACAAAGTATTTGCAGAGAAAATGTCAATGTTAAAGTTTACCACGGACACACAGACACACACACACACACACAGAGACAACCTAACACCGGGTTAAAACATAGACTCACTTTGTTTTACACAAGTGAGTCAAAAATACAACATCACCCTCACCTTTCCCTCGGTCGGTCTGTTGTCCAGCACAAACGAATCACGGCCAAAGACGCCCTGACCCACCCTTACCTGGACGAGGGTCGCCTTCGCTTCCATTCCTGCATGTGCACCTGCTGTGTGCCGGCCTCCACAGTCAGCCAGCGCCAGTTCTGCAGCGACTGCGAGCCTGAGTGCCCCACCCCCTTCAACCACGACTTCGAGGACCAACTCACCTCCGTCAGCCGTGTTCGAGGTGAGGGTCGAGGGGGAGGGTGGGAAGGAGTGGGGTGGAGGGGGTGGGGGAGTGGTAGGGTGGGGATGGGCTGTGTAGTTTTGTTTTTTTTTCTTCGTCTTCTTCTTCTTTTTTTTTCTTCTGTGTTTCTCTTGTCTTTTCAAGTACCCCAACCCCCCCCTCCCCTCCTCCCTTAACCACGACTTCGAGGACTAACTCACCTCCATCAGCTGTGTTCGTTCGAGTTGAGTGGAGGGGAGGAGAGATGGAGGGAGAGAGGAAGTGAGGGAGGGGGTGGAGGGAGGGAGTGGTGGGGGTGGACTGTGCAGCTTTTTTTCTTTTTTTTTTTTTGTCTTTGTGTCTGTCTTTCTCTCTGTGTGTCTGTACGTGAATGTTGATGCAGATGTCATGCGTGCACGTACGCACACACATGCACACATGTACGCATGCATAAATGCACACTGGCACATGCGTGCACACATACACACAGTGACACACACATTTATGTGCGGATGCATGTACATGAAGAGGCACACGTGCGCGTGCGCGCGCACACACACACACACACACACACACACACACACACACACACACACACACACACACACTCCCCACACCCCCACAGCAACCCCCCCTACACACACCCACACATGCAGACACACAGTGCCACAGACACAGACAGACACACACACACAGACACACACAGACACACAGACATACAGACACACACACACACACACACACACACACACACACACACACACATCAACACAGAGAAGTGGTAATACAAGGAAGACAACTGCAAGGATTCTTTTTGTCACATGGTTTTATGAATTGCTTCTCTTCATATGTTTTTTCTTTAAAAAGAAGAGAAAAAAAAAAAAGAAGAGAAAAAAAGTTATAGTTGTTGATGATTTTTTTGCATTGTCTTCTGATTCTTACAGCGCCAACCTTTTTGAGTTGCAGAGGAATGGGCGACTTTTTAACGTTTTTTTTTCTCACTGCCTAACGTTCACCTGTGTGCTATGGTTTGACTGTGATCTGACTCGGTGCATATGTGTGTGTGTGTGTGTGTGTGTGTGTGTGTGTGTTTTGCAGATGCTCTACATGACTTTATCATTCGACAGCAGCAGCGTTCCAAGCGAGTTCCCCTAACACTGAACCCCAACTCTTTCAACTACAAAAGCTTCCAGAAGTGAGTGGTACTGGTGATGGCGGTGGTGGTGGTGGTGTGTGAGTCTTGAGAAATGTTTGGCCATGTTGTTGTTTAATGGTTGTCATTTTTTGCTTGTTTTTTTGTTTTGTTTTTGTTTTCACTTCAGACAGAAAGTTCTAGAGTTTTGCTGGGGAGGGGGAAGGGGGGGAAAGCACACACAGAGGTGAACACGTACATGAACCTACATGCGTGTCATACCTACACATCAGTCTCTCACACCCACACAGAGACTGTAAGTCATTTCACACACACGCACACGCACGCAGAGACTCGCACAGATGCGCACACAGGCACACACCAGCACACACACACACACACACACACACACACACACACACACACACACACACACACACACACACACACACACACACACACACACACACACACACACACACATTCACTCCCTCACTCACTCTACATACTCACTCACTTTACGTACACATACACATACGCTCAAACCGTCTTTGTCAGTTTCACCAACACCAAATTAGACTGGAACTTTTAAAGAAGAAGAAAACAACAGCAAACAACAACAACAACAACAACAACAAAAACAACAACAAAGAAATCTGTTGTGTGACAAAAAGCAACACATTACAGCACAATACAACCTTAACACAACCAAACACAACACAACCCCAGCCTGATATAATGTGACGCAGTGCTGTGCAACACACTACAGCACAACACAACCCAACACAACCAAATACAACACAACCTCAGCCAGATATAATGTGACGCAATGCTGTGCAACACACTACAGCACAACACAACCCAACACAACCAAATACAACACAACCTCAGCCAGATATAATGTGACGCAATGCTGTGCAACACATTACAGCACCACACAACCCAACACAACCAAATACAACACAACCTCAGCCAGATATAATGTGACGCAATGCTGTGCAACACACTACAGCACAACACAACCCAACACAACCCAACACAACCTCAGCCAGATATAATGTGACGCAATGCTGTGCAACACACTACAGCACAACACAACCCAACACAACCAAATACAACCCAACCTCAGCCTGATATAATGTGACGCAATGCTGTGCAACACACTACAGCACAACACAACCCAACACAACCCAACACAACCTCAGCCAGATATAATGTGACGCAATGCTGTGCAACACACTACAGCACAACACAACCCAACACAACCCAACACAACCCAACACAACCTCAGCCTGATATAATGTGACACAGCGCTGTGCAACACACTACAGCACAACACAACCCAACACAACCCAACACAACCAAATACAACACAACCCCAGCCAGATATAATGTGACGCAATGCTGTGCAACATGAAGTGAGGCAATCCAGTGCATGCAATGCAGTGAAATCCAGTTCAATCCAATCCAGTCCAATCCAGTTCAAGACTAGACAATCGGGTGTTTGAAGGCCCACGTTTGTGGAGTACCCTTCGTCGCTTGCAG
Source organism: Babylonia areolata (assembly GCF_041734735.1). Taxonomy (NCBI): domain Eukaryota; kingdom Metazoa; phylum Mollusca; class Gastropoda; order Neogastropoda; family Buccinidae; genus Babylonia; species Babylonia areolata. Next base: position 10,424,651 of record NC_134887.1, read on the forward strand.
TGCGAGAAATAGGTCATATGACGTCATGGGCCTCCCACCACTGCAGCTAGTTTGTCTGAGTTTGCACTGTTTTTGTTTCGGACAACTTTCGGCAGAGGTTATAAATGGGTCAGTTTGATTATCTAATGGCGGAGATGTGACAAGAAAAACGCTCTAAAGTCAACGTAGAAGACTAAAGGCCCGTCTTTTCACTGTTAGCCGCGCGAAATTTGGCCAAGCAGAGCAAACCAATAGGCCTAGTTCGCATCAGTTTGACATGGTAAGTATATGTAACACCAAACATGGAGTATAATACAAACTCCTCCTTTTAATTAGAAAACCAAATGTATCTCGTGAAATTGCAAAAAAATAGTCACCGAAATTATTCATAATCTTTTCATCAGGACAGTGATATCTATGACAAAATTCTAGCCTTTCGGTGACCTGGAGAAAACAGGAAATGGAGGTGCATGCGGTTCTCGCTAAAAATAACCGAAGAATCTCCACAAAAATCAGACGAAAGTGAGTCTGCAAACCTTCCCTGTTGTCACTTCTTGTTGGGACTAAAGATAGTGTGTGTGGTTTGTGATGCAGTGACTTTGGCATTGTTGGTGTGGTGTGTTCCAGAATGCTTCAGTCCTGTTTGAAAAGAATTGAATGACTGCAGATTTTTCTGTAGTTTTGCTTAAAAATTTTATTTATTTTTATATTTTTTTTAATAAGAATCTTGCTTGTTTGTTCCTGTTTGGTGGAATGAAAATGTGCTGCATGCATGCATGCCATGCACAAGCGTACTTGTACACAATGCATGCATGCACATATGTACACACACACACACACACACACACACACACACACACACACACACACACACACACACACACACACACACACACACACACACAAAAGCACATGCTAAAAGTAAAAACACATCTGGACGAACACAAAAAAAAGAAAACAAAAACACAAAACAATTCTGTTAAAGTTTGTTTTCTCATTTTAGTTTCATTTGTTTATTTCTTAATTTAAATTTTTTTTTTTTTTTTTTTTTTTTTTTACTTGTTACCATGGTTTATATGGAGTTAAAAGCCAAACAAGCCAAGAAAGAAAACAAAAAATAAAAAAAAATTAAACGAAAGAAATATCCAAAGGAACTTTAAAAAAAGAAAAAAAAAAGAAAAGTTTTTTTCCAGACGCTTTTTAGAATATCAGTGTGTGTTGCTGGTTTTTCTTTTATTTAGTTATTATGATATCTAGATAGGAAAATACAAAGAAAATATGCTGACTTTAAAAAAAAAAAAAAAAAAAAAAGAAAGAAAGAAAAAAGATTGTATTCTGTCTTAATGTGTGTATTTTACTTGTCTTTTTTTTCTTTTGTAGACTTCTGTGGGTGTAGATTGAATGTTTCGCCAGGTAGTCGTGTGTAGAAAGAGAGCTGTGGACAGCAGACACCTGCTTTTTTTTGTTTTTGTTTTGTCTTTCTGTTACTGTCTTGTGTAGTGGTAGGTTAAACTTGTGTATGTGTTTGCACCTCTTTGACTGTGTTTGTATTGGACGGAAACTGCATTGCTGTGTGTTGGGTTTTACCTGGCGTATGTTTTGAGCATTCATGATGTATGGTTTTCTGGCTTATGTTGATGTGTTTTGTCACCATTATTTTGCGTTTTTCGTGTGTATGTGTGTGTGCGTGTGTGTGTGTGAGAGAGAGAGAGAGAGAGTGTGTGTGCGTGTGAGAGAGAAAGAGTGTGTGTGTCTGTGTCTCTGTGTGTGAGTATAGTGTGTGACTGTGTATGTGTGTGTGTGCTCACATGTGTGATTTAGTGTGCTTGTGTGTGTGTGTGTGTGTGGATACGTGTGTGAATGCATGATTGCGAGCGTGTTTACATGTGTGTGTGTGCTTGTGTGTGTGTGTGTGTGTGTGTGCGTGCGTGTGTGTGTGTGTGTGTGTGTGTGTGTTGATTTTGTTGGAACATGAGTGTGTGTGGAGTTTTGAGAAGCCACTTTCTGACACCCCCCGCCCTCCCCCCCCCCCACCCCCCACCTCCTGCCCAACCATTCCTTTTTCTGTTTCTTTGATGACGCTTTGACATGCCGTGCTTGTTGATGCTGCTGGTTTGTTCTTTCTTCTTCCCCTGTCGGCTTTCGGTTTTCCTGATGCTGCTGCACATTGACCCCTCTCCCCCCCCACCCCCCATCTCCCCCCCCCACCCCCCATTCCTCCATCAACCTCTCACCGTCACAGTCAGGATGATAAAATAAATCATTGGTAATGATAGCAGTCGTGATAGTGTCAAATATTTGTAATAATCGTGATGGTGCAAAAGATAATGATTTTTTTTTTTTTAAATAAAAGAATTATGGTAATGATAGAAACAACAATAACAACAATAATGATAGTGATGATGATAAAAATAATGATGTAATGATATTAATGATGATAATAATAACAATAATAATAAAAAGAATAATAAACATTAAAAACAAGTGATGGATGAGAAACGTTAGAAAAGTCAAGAAAATAAGATGTTCAATGTGATTAGCATTAACAGACTGTACAGAGTGCTTGATTAAAAAAAAAGAAAAAAAAAAAGAAGAAAAACCCAGAAAAAACAAAGAGAAAAAAGAAAGAAAATAGAGAAGTTTAAGGAGAAAGAAAAACTCAGGAAACAGTCATATTTTGAAACTAAATATTTTCCATATACATTTGGGTGGATTTTAGGAATGGAGAACAATATCTACAAGACAGAGTTATATGTGATATTGTGCTTGGCTCGGAGATCTTTTTAAAGCCTGCACTGTGGACTTTGTCTGTCAATTAAAATGAGAAGTACAGAAAAGATTATTGCCTCTCCTTTTGAATTGAGAACTACATCAAATATGATAACGTGGTTGGCTCAGTCAGAGAGATGTTTTTAAAGCCTGCGCTATGGACTTTGTCAGTTTAAAAAAAATATGACAGCCAAACACAGCCTCTGTCACAAGAATCAGAAGGAAAGATAATGCTGTTGTGTTTATTAAATGGATCCACAACTTTTTTTCGTTTCCGTAGGCGTGCTTGAACTTTTTGGTTTTTGCTTTTTGATTCCTTTTTTTTTTTTTTTTTTTAATAATTATTTCTTTCCCATTTTTATTATCCCCTTGCCAAACTAAAACCGTTTTCATTTGAAGTTACTGAAAGCATGATTATTTGTTATCAGTTTATCATTTTTTCTTGGCATGGTTTTTACTACGCAAATAAACTTCGATGCTATGGATGCAAGAGAGACATTTTGATTGCTAACTTTTTGACGTAAAAAAAGAAAAATTGTATAAGTTACTGAGGGTACATCATTGGATATATGAAGGAATTGGAGCATGTTTGTACAACATCAACATTTGTTTCTCTAAAAAAACAATTTTTTTTTTTAAGGAACAAACAAATTATTTTCAAATGGTGGGGTTGTGGGGGATTGGGAGAGGATCGAGTTGGGGGAAGTGACTGAGGGAGGGGATATATATATATATATTTTTTTTTGTCTCTAGGTGTGCCTTTTGTTTCATACAGCTTTTCGTTACTAAACAGAACAGGACATCAAATATGAACAAACAAGTAAACGAACAAATCTGACATCATGAGTAGTGAAGAGTCAGGTTATCAGGGGTGGGGGTAGGGGTGGGGGTCAGATTGATTTGTCTGACTAGACAGCCAACTTTGAGAAGGAGAAGGTAATAAAGGGGGAGACGGTGGTATTGGGGGGAGGAGGGGGTGGGGTGTTGTGGGGGTGGGGGGTGGGGATAGGGAATAGAGAGAATGAAATATGTTTTGGTTTGTCTCTGACCTTAGAACTGTTGAGTGGGTGGGCCGTGGAGTGATGAGGGGGGGAAGGGGGTGAGAGAGAGAGAGGGGAGGGGTGGGATAGAAGAAAAGACAAAAAAAAAAAAAAAGGCTGGCACGTACGGCGCAAGCGCACAGCAGAATAGAGAGGGAGAGACAGGGGAGGGAGGGATGGCAGAAACATAAAAAGGCTGGCGTGTAGGGAGTGAGGGCACGCACAGCAGAAGAGAGAGAGAGGGAGAGAGAGGAAGGGAGGGATGGCAGAAACATAGAAAGGCTGGCGTGTAGGGAGTGAGGGCACGCACAGCAGAAGAGAGAGAGAGGGAGAGACAGGGAAGGGAGGGATGGCAGAAACATAAAAAGGCTGGCGTGTAGGGAGTGAGGGCACGCACAGCAGAAGAGAGAGAGAGGGAGAGACAGGGGAGGGAGGGATGGCAGAAACATAGAAAGGCTGGCGTGTAGGGAGTGAGGGCACGCACAGCAGAAGAGAGAGAGAGGGAGAGAGACAGGAAGGGAGGGATGGCAACAACAAAAAATTAAAAAGGTTGGCGTGTATGGAGTTTGAGTGCACAGCAGAAGACAGAGGGGATACAGGAGAGAGGGAGAAAAAAAGAAAGAAAGGCTGGCGCGTTTGGAGTGAGGGCATTGCGAAAAAAAGAGGGAGAGACGGGGGGGAGAATGAAAAAAAAGAAAAAAAAAGAAAAAAAGGCTGGCGCGTACGAAGCGAGCGCACAGCAGAAAGGAGAGACGGTGAGCGCTGACGTATGTGTTATGTTGTTACTATTTGTGCAGTGGCATCAGGAGCCGTAACTCTTCTAGCCTTCTGGGGCCGGTGGGCTATGGTCAGCTGGCCGCTGCCCTGGGGTCCTCGGTCCCCTCTGGCCGCTGACCGCCCACCCCCGCCCACCTCACAACTCCACACCTCTCCTCCACTCTCTCTCCACAACCTTGGACACTAAGCCTTTGACCTTGACCTTGACCTCCATCTGTGTGACCTTCATCTTGGTCTTGTCGGTCTGTGCAGCTCTCAGGTGGCCATGCCTTCAGAGCTCCCGCCCTCGCCGCATGTATGGCACTGAGTGACTTAGACACGCCAAGCCTGCTGGGTGTTTTTTTGTTTGTGTGTGTGTGTGTGTGTGTGTGTGTGTGTGGTGTGTGTGTTGTGTGTGTGTGTGTGCGGAGGACTACTGGATGAATCAGCCTACATTCACGCAGTTGCCTACATGCTGGTCTCACCTCACCTCGTCTCGTCGCATCTTGGCAAGCGCTGGACTTGATAAGTCGTTCTGTGTGTGTGTGCGTCACCCACCACTTACCACTACCACCGCCACCGCCAACACCCCACTGCTGCAGCAAGCAACCAGCCATACGCGCTGCCACCTGTATCCTGAAGGTTCCTCCCAGGGGGCTGTGTGTGCTCTGTTCCTGACCTGAGGGGAGAGCGGTGGTGTGTGTTCGTGTGTGTGTGTGTGTGTGACGTCATTTGTTGTCGTGAAGCGTTGACTCACGGGTGGAGTGGAGTGGAGGGGATAAGACATTGATTGACTTGAAGAGCTACCAAAGTGTGTCACTTTGGCAATGGCTCTGGTTTGACAGACTTTCGAAAGACATGGCCACAGTGTTGTGGAGAGAGAGAGGGGGTGGTGACAAGAAGGGTGAGTGTGTTTGACAGATGGAAAAGGGAGGAGGAGGGGAGGAGGAGAGAGACTGAGGAGAGAGGTGGTGGGTGTCAGGAATAAGGCCCCCCCCCCTCCACTTCCCACCCCACTCCCACCCACCCCCCAGCCCCCCACTGACTGTCGTGTAAACCGAGGATCAAGCAGGGTGTGTGGAGAAGAAGAAGAAGACGACGACGACGATGATGATGAGAACAGGGAGGGGAGGGCTGCAGGCTGTACACCCTGCCTTGACTTGGTTCGCTTGCCCTGAGGACTGCGCTTCAGTGTGGCTTGGGGCTGACCCCCCAGAAATGCACTGTCATCTTCCAGGAGGGAGTGTTCAATTCCAAGCCAAAAGAAAACAAAAAGAAAATAAATAAATTCCCTGCAAAAGGAGGATGGAGAGAGAACCAAGCGGAGAGAGGAATAGAAAGCCGTCTGTGTGATTGGAGACGTGGAAAGTGGCCACAGGCTTTTAACACGGGAGGACCAAAGGAACAAAGTTACTGCTTAGGAGAGTGAAGAGAGAGAGAGAGAGAGAGAGAGAGAGACAGAGAGAAAAGCCAACATTTCAGATGACATTGAAAACGGTTGAGGTGGAGTTATCATTTTTTTGTGTGTGTGCTTTTTTTTTTTTTTAAATATATTTTTTATGATTGTTATCATTGAGTTATGACTGTGGAGTGAATCAAAGCCAAAAGAGGTTGATGTGAAATCAACAGCTACAAGTACTACAAGACTGAAGTGGAGAACATTTTGTGAGTCTGATGCAAAAGACTTGTGTGTTTTTTTTTCTTTTTTCTTTTCTTTTGTTTCCATGTATGATTTACTTTTTTTTCTCATCCATTTTCCAAGTTGTAAACAATGTATGAGAGAACAATTTTCCTCCTCCTTGTCAACACAAGGGAAAGTGCTTTTTTGGTTTGTTTGTTTTTGTGGGTTTGTTTTGGATGTTTTATGAAAATGAAACATGTTTGTGAAAAAAACACTGAAATCAGGTCAGATAATGAGTGAGTATGCTTGGGAAGAAATGCCTATGATCAGGAATCATGTCAACAAAGAGTAGTGAGAGAGAGAGAGAGGAGGAGGAGGTGGAGGAATCATGTATGCTGAAAATGTAAATAGTGATCTTTGGGGGGGTGGGGGGGTGGATGTGTGAAGGTGAACCTGTCGTTTAATGTGTGTCCACATGTACATGTATCCGACTGCTTCAGATAGTGCGTGGGTTTGTTGCGTGCATGGAATCAGACACCATTCGAGAATGGCTTGAAGTGGGTTTTATAGTAGTGTGAGAGAGAAAAAGGGGGTATAGGTGGTATTTTTAATCTGTTTTAAACTGACTGCCTAATTTTTATTTTTCCTTTTAAACACACAGTGAATTCTTAATGAATTTGGAGCAGTGTGCGTGTGTGAGTGCATGCGTGCGTGCATGCTTGTGTATGCGTTTTATGTGTTTGTCTGTTGAAAAGACATGCGTATTACCATAGACATGAACTGATATTGTCACACACAGACTTTGGCAGCCACTTTACCTTTCTTCAGGGGATTGTAACGCTGTGTGTCAGTGTAACAACACCCAAGCAGTTGCCCACTCTTGTTTCCAGGAAGTTTTGCTGAGTGATTTTGTATGTTGGTCAGTGTGTTGTATACATACGTATGTGCTTGTTCGGGTCAGTGTGTTGATGTATAATGAACATGTTTTGTGTTCATCTCTTTTCACCTGTTCAGCAGGCCTCACACAGGTTGATTATTATTATTATTATTATTATTTTTTTTTTTTTTTAGATCAAGGAACAACGTTTTCCTTTCTCAGGCAGACAGAGGAAACGCTGACTTAACACATGCAGGGTGATTAATTTAACTAATTAAGATATATTGCTGTTACGATAGGAAGTGCCTGCACTGGTTTCCACCTCAACCTGAGATCGCTTAAACCTTTGCTCACGGTTGACTCAGTGCCAAACTCAGCCTGCTGAAGTAGTAGTAGTAGTGATGGTGGTGGTGGCTGATGCTCAGAGTGTTTGATGATCTCAGCGAGTGAGCATGAGTGTCTGGGAACTTTTCTGTGAGCGAGCGAGCAAGCCAAGACCAACAGTGCCAACGCCTACGTTTAAGGTGGTCACCGCCAACAACAGTAGTGACGACCAGTGTGTTCCCCCATTTCCCAGAGTGGAACAGATGTTGTTGTTACCTGTAATTTATTCAGTGTGGTAGGAGGGAGATATGGGAGGCCATGACATTCGCAAAAATTATTGGTGGTGTGTGTGTGTTGTTTTTTGTTTTGTTTTTTTGTTGTTTTTTTGTCACAAGAAGGCTAGTGTTTGTTCGTTTGTGTGTGTGTGTGGTTGGTTGGTTGGAGACGACGGCTGCTTGCTGTCGTACAGTGATGTCATATGTTTTTCTCCTTATCACTACAGCTGTTTCTTAACACCTACCCCTCTCTCCTCCCATTCTCAAGTCACAGCATGTTGAGGGGAGGGGGAGGGAGGTGGGGGGGCGGGGAGGGGTTGTGGGTGTGGGGCGGTTGTGGATGGGGATGAAGGATGCACAAAGTAATGATTGCACGTCATCAGCACCTCCCCCACAACACCACAAGTAGAAGTTTTAGTGGAAAAGAAATTATCTGGGTTTTTTTTTTTTATTCAGTGCATGAGTGTGTGTGTATGTGTGACTGCATGCTATACTTGAGTTTATCCAGACACAGTTCACATGTTGTTGCGTAAATCCTTTGTCGGTATACTATAAGCAACTGTTTGTATCTCTCTCAGGCTTGTTGGATAGAAGAAACACTGGCCTTGGAAAAAAAAAAGAAAAAGTTGGAACTATGATGATCATTATTATTCTCCTATAGCGTGTTGTGGAATGGAGTGAGGTTTCAATGATCTTTTTGTTGAGTGCCAAGGTTGTGCTGTTGAAATATCTCTTGGAGCTGGAGATGGGTTTGGGTAGGGGGAGTGGTGGGGGCAGTTTTTCTTTGGGCATTCAGAGATGTGGTGGATGGATGTTCATAATGTGTTGGTTAAATGTTGCATGTCTATGTGAAATTGTGTTTGTGTGTCAGAGAAGGATGAGAGGAAAAGGGGGTCTGTGGGAATAGATTTAAAAAAAATATTTTTATGGAATGTTCATGTTGTGTAATTTGAAGAATAAAATCAGGGACTAAGTGAATGGGAAGTGATTATAAAGATTATCTTTATTTTAATTGCTAGAAGAAAAAACAAAACAAAACAAAAACAACCCAAAAAACCAAACCAACAACAACAAACGACAGCAACAAATTCAATCAAACTTGACAGACATGAGGTGTGGTGACAAACTGGGAATGGGAGTGTAGATAATTAGATCCTTCCCTGGAAGATTTATCACCTTTATTTTTAGATGAATTATCTTTCTTCCTAATTATTTATTTGTTTGTTTCATGCCCCTGCTGTTTTAACAGAATCAAGTCAACATGTGGAAAATGTCATTTATGAGCTGTTGAGATCTGATATCTGGATTTATTCAAAATAAAAGAAAAAGCAAAAAAAATGAAGTGAATTAAGAATAATGGAATTCTTCGTGGATTAGATTACTATATTTGAATAAAATTAAAAGCACCATGTAATGATTAAGAAGTGAATTAAAAGTAATGGACTTTTTTGTGGATTAGATTACTAGATTTGAATATTATAATTAAAAGCACCATGTAAGGAACAGAAATATTTTCAGAGCATACAAACAAGTGTATTTTTTTGTTGGGGGTGGGGTGGGGTGAGCAAGTATGTGGTAGTCACCAGATGTGTGTGTGTGTGTATGTGTGTGTGTGTGTGTTTAAATTGTGCATGTTCCAGAAAGATGACCTTAAGAATGCACTGACAGTTTTATTAGAAATATTTTTTATATATATTTTTATATATATATTAGATCAGTTTAAAAAAAAAAGAAGATAAAGAGGAGTAAAAAAAACAAACCAACCCCAAACTATTCCTGGAAGGACTAACACCCGCAGAGATCTTCATGGAAACAGAACCATCTGTTGACTCTTTTAAAAGCCGCCAGGACAGCTACTGGACTGAGCAGCCTTCAGTGTATGTTCCTGCCTGCCAGTGTTAACCACCACCTTTGTACTTGACATTGCCTGTCACGTCGCATGCGCATAAGTAAATAGATCTTGGACGACGAACAGGCCCTTGACGGGGCCTCAACCGTCTGATAGTCAAGTCAAGTCAAGTCAAGTCAGGTCAAGCACTGGACAGTGAGGACTGTTAATCTCACAGACTGACTTCTGTTTCACAACTTCTTCTTCTTGTCATTGGAAGTGAAGACCGTGGCTAAGAGGACTTCACTGAACAAAACGGCACAAGCAAAAGTTAAACAGTTTTCAGAAAAGTAAAGCACACAATCAGTAGAATGAATAAGGTGACATGGAATGGCCAGCATTTTAGATACAGATTTGATGGGTCCTTCGATTGTTGGAAGCCACAAACATGGCCAGTATTTTAGGTAGTGGGTTAGATATATTCAGTGATGAATCAATGATTAGGAGTTTAGGGAGTGGGTTAGATATATTCAGTGGCATATCAATGGTTAGGAGTTTAGGTAGTGGGTTTGATGTATTCAGTGACGTATCAATGGTTAGGAGTTAAGGTAGTGGGTTAGATATATTCAGTGACGTATCAATGGACAGTAGTTTAGGTAGTGGGTTAGATGTATTCAGTGATGAATCAGTGGTTAGGAGTTTAGGTAGTGGGTTAGATATATTCAGTGACGTATCAGTGGACAGTAGTTTAGGTAGTGGGTTAGATATATTCAGTGACGTATCAATGGTTAGAAGTTTAGGTAGTGGGTTAGATATATTCAGTGACGTATCAATGGACAGTAGTTTAGGTAGTGGGTTAGATATATTCAGTGACGTATCAATGGACAGTACTTTAGGTAGTGGGTTAGATATATTCAGTGACGTATCAATGGTTAGAAGTTTAGGTAGTGGGTTAGATATATTCAGTGACGTATCAATGGACAGTAGTTTAGGTAGTGGGTTAGATATATTCAGTGACGTATCAATGGTTTGGAGTTTAGGTAGTGGGTTAGATATATTCAGTGACGTACCAATGGACAGTAGTTTAGGTAGTGGGTTAGATGTATTCAGTGACGTATCAATGGACAGTAGTTCAGGTAGTGTGTTAGACAAATTCAGTGACGTATCAATGGTTAGGAGTTTAGGTAGTGGGTCAGATAAATTCAGTGATGAATCAATGGTTAGGAGTTTAAGTTCTGTATTGATATATCAATTGATAGTTTAAGGTCCAGTTATAGGTAATATTTTACTTTTTTAGGTAGTGATGTACACAATGACATAACAATGGCTAGTATTTAAGATGGTCAATTTGATTTATTCAGTGACATAACAATGGATAGTTTTATTATAGGTAGAGGATTTGACACATCAATTTGATAGTTAAAATATGACAAACATGGATAGTATTTGCACATCCATTGATAGGTTAATGTTAATGAGTATTTGATTTTATTTAACAGTGGATTTGATACACCCATTGATAGTTTTAATGTTGCAAGCATGAGTGTGCTTTAGGTAGTGAATTGATGTGTCTATTCATTGATACAGATATATCTGTATGCCCCCCCCCCCCCCCCCCCCCCCGACCCCTGCCCCATCTTTTCAGTTCTTGCCCGATATTGTGAAATGAAACTAAGAAACTGTTGGCATCATGTGTACTGAAAACAGAGTGGATGAACAGGGTGTGAGCTGGACGCACCCTTAATATATTCTCTTATTATGCAGTTTTCTGTACATAGATGTACACGCTACGCGTTTTGAGAGTGAACTGGAGATTCCTACTGGGTGTGTTAAATGTAAACCCTGTGTCGGTGTAAAGAAGCTATATATGAAGTGTGTTATTTTTATATATGGTGTCTCCTGTACATAGAGCTTGGAGAAGAACGATGCATTGACTGCCCTGTGTCGCGCTCACGCAGGTCCCATAATCTGGTTGGGTTTTTATTGTGTCCTCTTGTCATTGTTACCCCCCCCCCCCCCTTCCCTCCCTTTTTCCCCCCTTTAAATTCTTTTACTGGACTTTTTTTTAATCACAGTTTAAAATTTGGTTGCTGATACATAAATGAGCTTTGGGTCAAGTCTGTTTGATTATTTAGGTTGTTTATTCATATTTCTTGATTTTTTTTTTCTGGGTAAAAATCTGCCTCATTACTGTTTTTTTTTTCGGTTTTTGGTTTTGGTTTTATTTATTACTACCATTATTATTTGTATTATCAATGATGTCAGGTCCAAATGTGTATGGGAGGCTGTGAAACTGTGCTTGTGTGTGTGTGTGTGTGTGTGAGAGAGAGAGAGATGCATTTCAGGAGATCCAATGCATTACTGTATCAGTATACATGTGTCAGTCACATCAGCACTCTGTGGCTTGTTCTTGGAACAGGTTGATAGGTTTGACGATGAATCAAGTGTTTGTTTGTTTTGTTTTGTTTTGTTTTGTTTTTTTTAAACAAAAAAGGGAGAGAACATCAAAAGATGTATGAGTCAGTGAAGCGCCCTCCTCACCCCCCCACCACCCCCCTTCCCCTCCCTGACATATCTGAAGAGAGATTGAAGGAAGTGGATGATGCACAAGAGGTATGAATCTGTTATGTGCTACCTATCCCCCCCCCCCCCGCCCCCCCCACACCCCCACCCACCCACCCACACACTCCTCAGTCCCAGAGGTATGGAGTGAGCAGTTATGAATCAGGGCTGTTGTGACAGTGCATGCGTTGTATGTGTCTCTTAGTCCTGCAGACAACGAAAACTAAGGCCAGTATAAATAACCAGGAAAGCAAATCGCCACACAGGACGAGACATTTTGGGGGAACAGACGCTGTTGACAAACCAACCAACAACAACAACATCAACAAAACAGAGAGCAAAAGTCTGTACCTTAATGAAGTAACGGTGTGAAGCACCAAAACCTGCTCAGGCCCCTCACTTGTTCTCCATGCCTGCTGCTCAGTTCCATTCCAGAACTATGCATATTTTGTTCCATCATCATCGTCATCGTCATCGTCATTGTCGTCACCATCCGTGTGGCAAAAAGTCTCGCTCAGAGCGGAGCGCTGCTTGTGTAGTTGCTCCCGTTCATTCCCTGGTTCCACGCAGTCCACAGTATTGTTCGCGTTGTGCGTGCGTGCGCCTCGTCTGTCCTTCAGTCAATGCTGAGCATATCATATCATCATGGCAGTGGGCGATGTAATGAATTATCAGGCCAGCAGTATTGTCTTCACCGCTTGCTGACTTTTATTGTCGGTTTGTTTTTAAAACATGTTCTTTTCAGGTTTTGGTTTGGTTTGGTTTGTGTTTGTGTTTGATTTTAGCTTGTGTGTGTGTGTGTGTGTGTGTGTGTGTGTGTGTGTGTGTAAACTGGATGATAGGTTTGGCAGGTTTTGAACCATTTGGTGTGGATGCAAACTCATTTTCATTTCTGAATGGATGTCATGACATGTATGCTGTTTTGCTAGGTTTTTGACAAAATCCCATCTCTGAATACGTTCTGCCTCTGCTTCAGTATTTCTCTCTCTCTGTTTAAAAAAAAAAAAAAAAAATTATTTACAAAAATGTATTTTGGTTTGGGTTTTCTTGTTTCTGTTGTTGTCGCCTGTCTGTTTTTATCGCAACATGCACACTGATTGTTTTGCAAAAAATGGAGATGTATGGGGCGAGATGTATATCTAATGCTCTTTACCCATTTCAGGGGGCATTGCATGCTTCTTGAAATCATTTGAAAAAAAAACTTTTTTTGGAAGAATTTGACAGATTTCTGTCAATGTTGATGAATATTTGGCAATGTTTATGATTTTTTTTTTTTTTTTTTTTTTTTTTTTTTTTTTTTTTGCAACGCTGATGACTATTTGGCAGTGTTGGTGGAGATTTGGCAGTGTTGAAGACAATTTTAGTAGTGTTAAGATGTTCGGAACAGACTCGAGTACTAAAGATTTCTGTTAAACGCTTGTTACGTTTTGGTTTTGTTTTCAGAAAAAAGGCTGAACTTCCTCAAGTTGAAGTTTGTGTCTGGATCATGTTGATGGTTTCTTTGCAAGTGGGGGTGTTGTGTTGCTGGAAAGGAAGATCAGGATGCACATGTGTTGCATTGAAATGTACAGAGAGGAGGTATGGTGGGGGTGGGGGGTGTTCCGCTTTCCCCCATGGACACAGAGTGAGAGGATAGACATGTGACCAATTTCATCAGAACAGAACATGTTCACAGTCGCCCTGTGTGTTGGCGGCATGTCTGTCTTTGTATGCTTCCTTCCTGTAAAAAGGAACAAATGTCGCGTGTCTGCTTTAACTGGTCGTTTTGAATACGTTTTCACCCAAGATATTTTGCCAGTTCTGCCGTGTGTGGAACAGTGTAATGAGTGGCTGGGATCTTGGGGGATCTGTGTACAGTGTATTGTGACCTTCCCACCTCTGTCCCCATGTCTGGCCTGTTGACTGCGGCTTATAACCCCTGTTTGTGCAGTCAGCAGCGTTCTCACGTCAGGTCATGGAAGTCTGGAAAAAGTCTTGGGAGAAAACGAAGAGAGCCATTTCCTGGGCTGACAAAAGTCTTGGGGGGAGAAAAAAAAAAATTTCACAATCAGGGTCTGTAAAAGTCTTGAAATTTTGATAAACTGTTGACCAGTACCTTATTTCTTAAAAAACAACAGCAAAAAAAAAAAAAAAAAAAAAAAAAAAAAGAGAGGCAAGGCCTTCAAGACTCACTTGTGATAAATTAAGTCCCCTAGCATTAATTACAGAGTAATTTCCCTTTTTTACTATCTGCACCAAAACGTTTGCAAAATAAATAAAATTCCATGCTTAGCAAAAGAAGTTCCTGTTTGAAAAAAAAATGATAATAATGACTCCTCTTGTTGTTGTGTCAGAATAAGAGGTGAAAGTGCCAAGTTTAGAGAATACAAAAAATATAAATATAACAGTAAATGCAGTTTGCATATGATTAGGCTTCTTTTTTTTATTGTTTTGTGCCCATCCCAGAGGTGCAGTATTGTTTTAAACAAGATGACTGGAAAGAACTGAATTTTTCCTATTTTTATACCAAATTTGGTGTCAACTGACAAAGTATTTGCAGAGAAAATGTCAATGTTAAAGTTTACCACGGACACACAGACACACGGACACACACACACACACACACACACAGAGACAACCAAACACCGGGTTAAAACATAGACTCACTTTGTTTACACAAGTGAGTCAAAAACAACAACAAAACAAACAAGCAATTGAAGAAAGGAATATTGGTGAGAACTGAACGTCAGTACCAGGATATAGGCCAGACTCTTTCGTCGGCAGTGTAGCAGACGAATTTTTGTTTCAGTTTGGCTTTGCATTGGGTGATGAACAATGTTGAGTCAGGTCTGGTAAAGGTGTGGGGAAAAGGAATGGAAATTTGTTTTGGTCACATGTCCACGCGGGACCCTGGATCTGTCACAGTGTGGGGTGGGTGGGTCAGGATTGGAGCAGTTGATGGTGGTGGACTTGATGACCCTGGATCTGTCACAGTGTGGGGTGGGAGGGTCAGGATTGGAACAGTTGATGGTGGTGGACTTGATGACCCTGGATCTGTCACAGTGTGGGGTGGGTGGGTCAGGATTGGAGCAGCTGATGGTGGTGGACTTGATGACCCTGGATCTGTCACAGTGTGGGGTGGGTGGGTCAGGATTGGAACAGTTGATGGTGGTGGACTTGATGACCCTGGATCTGTCACAGTGTGGGGTGGGAGGGTCAGGATTGGAACAGTTGATGGTGGTGGACTTGATGACCCTGGATCTGTCACAGTGTGGGGTGGGTGGGTCAGGATTGGAGCAGCTGATGGTGGTGGACTTGATGACCCTGGATCTGTCACAGTGTGGGGTGGGTGGGTCAGGATTGGAGCAGTTGATGGTGGTGGACTTGATGACCTTGTGTCTTGGAAAACAGTGGTCTGGCCGTCTTTTTGTTCTGGCACTGTGTCTTTTCTTCTGGGTTTTTTGTTGTTGGCTGTTACAGCCAGCCTTCTCCCATTTTCTCTTTTTTTCTTCTTTTCTTTTGTTGTGTTTTATTATCTTGGGTTTGGGTTTTTAAAAAAATTCTGATCTTTACAAGATGTATTTTGATGTGTATCTCCAACACAGTTTCTGATCAATCATTTTGATGTATTATGCAGTTCCTCCTTTTTTAGTCAGGAGTCTTTGTGAATATAGTCTTGTCTTTTTCTTTTTCCGTAGTGATGAGGGTTTAGGGCCTTGTTTCCGCATGGCGTTGCTTCCTTGGGAAAGGCATTTTACTCTTGATTTTCCTCACTGCATCCCGACGTGAATGGATATGTCTGCCTGACTTAGGTCGGGGAGAGGTTAAAACAGTGGAATGAGACAGTGACCAACAATAGATGGACTGAATGACACGTGTTGACTTTCTCATAGCAGCACCTACAGGGGGGCTGCAGTTCGGAAGACAGAAGAACAAAATAAAAACGAGGAAAATTGTAGTTGTTGGTGCGTCTCAGACACACTGGTTGCAATTTGGGAGACAGAACAACAAACCAAAAAAAGAGAAAAAAACAACAACAAAAGAAAATTTTAGCTGTTAGTACATACGTCTCTGAAACATCTGTTTACTGTGTGTCCAACATAATATGCATTCTGGTGGCCAGTAAGGTGATGAGGCATTAGAGCTTGGAGCTGTATACATTTTGTTTCGTTTTGAGCACACGTACTGCCTCTGGCTGGTTATAGGCATCAGAATTAAAAAGTTGTATTATTTTTTCTTCGCTTGTTTTTTCGTGCTTGATTTTTTTCTTTTCTTTTTTTTTTTTTACTCTTGTGGACGGGTTTGTTTTCTGGTTGTTGAAAGAGCTGTGTAAATTTTGCCTTTTTATTCTTCATATTTTTTCCCCTAGTTTTTTTCCCTTCTTTCCTTTAAAAAAAAAAAAAGAAAATTTTTTTTTTTTTTCTTTCAGACAACATTGTTTGTTTAGATGGAATTTTCTTCTTCTCTCCTCATTTCGTTGGTCAACTTAAAAGATTTTTTTCTTCTTCAGACTAGTTTTTCTTCTTTTGATATATTTTTTGTTTCTAGTTCTCTCTCCTATATTGTGAGATATCCTGGATTGATCCTGTTTGTGTTTGTTAACAGGTGTAACTGATTACTTTTCTTCTTTTTTTTCTTCTTTTTAATATTGTATGCTTGTGTTTTGGTAGGGGTTTACTGTTGCCTTGTTGTTATGTATATGGAGGTGTAGAAATGTGCTATGTTTTGTCTTGAGGACATTTTTTGTTATTTTTTGTTTTTGTTTGTTTCAGTTTGCTGTTTTGTTTTTTTCCAAGAAAAACACACAACTTTTTGTAAATTTTGATTTCGTTTTGTCTGGTATAGAATACCGGTAATGTTCCAGTTGATAAAGACATTTAAAAAAAACAAAAACAACAACCAATGTTTCGAATGCATTAAAAAAAAAAAGAAAAAAAAAAGAAGGTTACTGGGTAATTCTGTTCATGTATCCATTGGTTGTAGAATGAGTGGATTTGGGGGGATGGGAGGTGGGGGTGAGCGAAGTTGTTAAAAGAGGGGTGCAGAGATGAAAAAAAAAAATGTAGGGGTGTGGAGAAGGGTGGGGGTGGAGGTAATGAATTGGTTTGTTAGATGAACTTTTATTTTGAACTTTTATTCAGTTTTGAAGTTGTCATTGTCACTTGTCAATACCCTTCCATAAGTGCCCAACCCCCTCCCCTCCCCCCCGCCCCCCAAACCTCCCTCCCCCCCCCCTCCCCCCAAAAAAAAACAGAGCGGTGGTTTTGAATGTTGTGTTAATATGTGTGTGTGGTTTTTTTGTTTTGTTTTTTTTGTTAAAGAAACAAACAAAACCTTTGTTGGCTTTTGGGGTCTTCTGTTATCTGTTCATCCTGCTCCTTTTTTTTTTTTTTTTTTTTTTTTTTTTTTGTAAATGCGCTGTAATTATTCCCTGTTTATTAGTGTACCACGTTCTACCTCTTGCAAAGACTGACAATGAACTGCTACCACAGCTTTGTACAAAAACAACCCATGTTAAATGTAATTTAAAAGCCTTTTTTTGTTTTTTTTTTGAAACTGTCGAGACCGGAGCAAGGACAAAAGCGTCTTTGTCAGGTATATATCCGATTTGTAATCCAAATAATTGTCGCCATTCCAGTTTCTTATCAATGGGAGACAGTGTTAAGAAATCCTGATTTGATTTTTTTAACGGAAGCCAAAAAAAAAAAAAAAAAAAAAAAAAAAGAAAAAGAAAAAAAAAAGTCAATTAAAGTGCTGGAGGACTTGGGTACACATGTACTGGTAACATTTTTGTGGTGCACTTTGTTTGCACTTCTCAGTCTGCATGCACTGAACATGTTTTCGTTGATGTACTTTGTTTACAATAGGTTATGATGGTAATGAAATCAAAGCAAGAATGGACAGTATGAGATCATGAAGTGAATTCTGTGAGAAAGGTATAAGAAAGAGAGCCAAGTGGTTTTTTTGTTTTTGTTTTTTTGATAACACTACCTTTCCACCAAGGCCAGATAAAGTAATTTATTTGTACATGTTTGTATTCTCTTTACATCTTGCTTTGTGTCCTTTTGTACTTGCAGATTCCCGATATTTTACACCATTGTATCGCTTAGTTGCATTAGCCACTGCGTTTTGGGTTTTTTTATTTCGTATCTCCAGCATGAGCTGTTTTTTTTTTTTTTTACCCAAGTAGTATTGTGATATGGACATGATGTTTAGATTTTATATCAGTTTATTGACAGGTATCAAGATGATTAGTATTTATTGATGAATTTTGATCGACAGTAAGGCAATTACAGTTAATGCTTGAAGAATGATTTTTGTTTTCGAGTATTCTGTCGGTGAGTAGAACTTTAGTGAAAGTTCTTGTCTTCTGGAACAAGTGGAATTTTGCTGGGTCAGTTTGCCCAGTTTAGTGCAGGAAGCTAAACGGTCATGTGTGAGAGCCCAAGTGGTGATATTATCAGGAACGACATTGTCTGTCTGTGCGTTCTCAGTGCTTGTACAATCTAGTCCGATGGAATGTAGATCACTTTCGCTCCCCCCCCCCCCTCCCACACACACACACACACCCTTCCCTCTTCTTTTATTGGCTTTTTAAAATTCCCTGAAATAATCTTGATGCATGTAATGTTCATGTCCCCATTGGGTTTTTTTGTTTTGTTTGTTTGTATTTTTTACAGCTTGTACAATGTCTGTATTTTGGATACCTATTGTTCAACAGAATTTTTCCTTCCTTCCATCTTTAAAAAAAAAAAAAAAAAGGAAGAGTGATTGGAACAAACCTCTTTGTAGTTCATGTCGGGGCCTGACCATTTTTCAAATGATTAATGGTCTTAAATATTTGGTATATATTTCCACAAATTTTTTTTTCTCTATATTTGAAGAAATCACAAAGCTGCACTCAAGAGCAGGAAGTGTATTTGGTCATAAAACAATTGCCAAACTTTTTTTTTCTAATTGATAATTTGCAGGCAGTGGTAAGACCTCTATAGACTTAAAAAGAGTCCCAGGATTTATTACAGCAGTGGGAAGGCTTAGGTCTTCATCGTGTGGTAGCATCTTTGAAATTTTGTCACAAGTTCTCAAAATGTGCAGTACTTAGATTATTGTTTGCACTGTTGTGTGCTGAAGTCCCAAGTTGAGCGGCCTGTGACTGCCATGTTTGTGGTTGACCGTTTCTTCCATCAGAAT
This sequence comes from Babylonia areolata, assembly GCF_041734735.1. Taxonomy (NCBI): domain Eukaryota; kingdom Metazoa; phylum Mollusca; class Gastropoda; order Neogastropoda; family Buccinidae; genus Babylonia; species Babylonia areolata. The sequence continues at coordinate 10,443,852 of NC_134887.1, forward strand.
GAACACACCTTTTTGTGTGTGTGTGTGGCTTCAGCCTGTTTATGCTGAGTTTTCATTTCGCTCTTGTTTAGAGAGAGGGTCAGTGTTGCCTTGAAAAATGTTGCGAACCAACATCAGTCCGACACGGAGAAAATGGAGAGGAAAAGAAATTATGCAGAACTGCTCTTGGTCCTGTGATTTGTTGAAAAAGTTCACACCTGTCACAGCACACACGCAGACAGTGTGTTCACTCATTTGGTGGAATTTTTCTCCACACAGAAGTTTGACTAGGGGATTGGAATATCAAGTCCCGAAGACTGAATCATGTATGATAAAATCTTTCAGGTGTTTGGAATTGATTTTGTTAGGGACCGTTTCTTACTATCCCTAGATAGTTTGGTTAATAAGATCTTGAAGGGAGTCATCACCCCATTTATTTTGATAATAAATAACATTTCATTGATACAATGCCTGCTTCTTGTTTCCTCTTATTTGTGACATGATTTAACATAGTGGAAGTCTTAGTGGAGATGTATACCTGCCTTTGACATAGATTTTTTTTTTTATCCCACCTGACTTATGGTGGACATTTGGAAGGGAACTGTATTGGAGGGAACACTTGTGATTTTATTTTCATTATCTGACAGGAGAGATTAAGTTTTGAGTTGGTGGGGAAAACCTCTTTATCAAGATATTATTTTCTTCTTTCCCTGTCCTTTGTTTGGTGAATGAACATTTGTTTCACAATTCAGGGTTGATCTTTAATCTGCTTTTTATATACACTTGTCCTCATTTTCTTTCGAGAGGGCTTTTTGTTTGGTCTGTTCCCTTGCAAAATTAAGTCCCCTCACCTTCCTTTAAAACTGCATCACAGTTTTGCCAGTATGATGCAGTGAGAGAGAGATGCTTCATCCAAAAGAAAATCACCGGTTTTCAAAATCATCCAAAGTTCATCCATTGATTCATGAATGTCATCTCATTATTCCTTCAACAGTTCCCTCCCCTCAGGTGTGTGAGAGAGAGGTGTGACAAAATCATCAGTCTTGTGTAAATGGAAATGATTCAAATTCATGTAACTATCTGATTCCTGAACTGTCATGATGGTTGGCTTTGAACTGCTGTGGGAATTTGAAATGTGTGTGACAAGAGAACTCCATCGTTAACACGTGTTGCTACAGCGAAAGATGTGAATTTTGATGAAATTGTTCCATCATTTTGACACACCATTTATCATCGATATAATCCATTGTCCACTCATCAGCTATGGAGAGAAAAAGAAAAAAAAAAAAAGAAAAAGAAAAAAAAAGAGCTGCAGGAATCCTGTACAACAACAAGGGAACATGAAATGACATTCTGGACCAGCCTTGATGATTATGTATCATCCCCCCAAATCAACACCCCCTTGCCCCCCTCCCCCCAACCTATTGATAACATTGACCTTCATGTGACATTGTCAAGTGGGTGGCCTTGATCTTTGCCGCGCGTCTGAGCGAGGCATGCAGCGAAAGGCCAGTTTTCTTCTCAGGTATTAAGGTGGGTGGCGGTTGAGCTATTTATTTTCCATATATACAATCTTGCGTGTGCATGCGTTTTTTTTTGTTTGTTTGTTTTTTGTTTTTTTTTCTTCATCGCCATATGATCTGTATGTGTACATGAGTATTAGCTGTAGATCTCGCGTGTTGGTGTAAACGTGACTTCCTTCCTGTATTGTGGTCAACTTGTCACAGCTCAACAGTGGCGTCAGAACAGCGTGCTCAACAGGCATGCTGTCACTGCACAATTTGCAATAAAACTGAAAACATTTGTAAGGAAACTGCGCACGTCTTGTCTGGTTGAGAATGTTCTGAGAGAGAGAGAGAGAGACAGAGAGAGAGTGTGTGAGAAAGAGAGAGTGAGAGAGAGAGAGTGTATGTGTGGTGTGGGTGTGTGCATGTGTGCATGGGTGTGCGTGTCACTGTGCGTGTGTGTGCACAAGTGCAAGGAGTCATGGTTGTGTGCAAAAAACGCATGTTCTCTATATGTGTGTTTGGGTGGGTGGTGTATGTGAGAGAGAGAAAAGTATGAACAAATGAAAGGAGGAGTGTAGCACTGAATTTAATCATATATTCTTGTATTGCTAAGATCAAACCTCATTAAAAACTTTGAAATTATCTGGAAAACTGGGGGAAAAAAAAGAAGAAAAAAAGAGGAGAAACTGAGAAAAGAAACTCAGCTGAATCATGATCGATAGAATTCAAAACAATTCAAAACATATAAAGTACTGGCAATATCCACAATTTTCCCCCCACAAGACGGAATATGTCCTGTTCACAACAAGGTGTGGACGTTCACTCCGCCAGTCACACAGTGGAGTGGAGGGGAAGAAATGTGGATATAGTCAAAATACTACAGTGTGAACACGATAACAATCCGCACAGTTACACTGAAGCTTAGCGGCCGAGTTCAAATGAGTCTTTCTGTCAATAAATTTGCATCTTTCTAACTTTAAAACAATGCATACAGCCAAGCTTTCATCCAACGCAGACAACACTGATCCACCAGCTAATATTTCTTCCTTTTATTGATTTGACATAATGTAAAGACATTTGACAATCTGAACGGTTATCTCTTAATTAATGTAAGTGCAGAACAAAAGGTGTACAACATTTCGCAGTCCAAACAGACTGACAGACAGACCGACAGACAAATGCAGTGACAGCAAACTACGACCAGGGAAGGAGCAGACTCGATTTGTACACGTTATCAAAACCACACACAGCCATGTCCACATCATTCATGGAACCACAACTAGTTACATGCCGTGACAGTTGCAACACTGGAAAAGACATAACAGAACACAAAACAACAAAACTCTGGGACAAAAATGACTTTTTTTCTTCTCTCAAGCTACAGGAACAACAGTCACAGTGATTTCCTTGTCTTGAAAAATGGAGAGAAGGAAAAAAGGAGTGGGGCTTTGATTTCCTGTCCAAATAATGTACAGAGAAATCCAACAACTTATGGTAATTTTCTGTCTTGATTTATGAACATCACATTAATCAGGGAAAAAAAACAACAGTGAACATGAATGAACCAGTGCTCCCTGTGTTTAGATCTTTTCCAAACAAACCCATCTTCGTAACGTTTTTGTTATGTTTGTTCGTTTGTCCTCACACCCCCCTTCCCTCCCAACACACAAAAACAGGTGCACAGAGAAATGCCTTTCAACAATTGAAGAAAAAAGTATTTTTCATGGTCACATACACGTAACTGCCACAACACCTTGCAAAATCACACCATCCATGCATTATGCTGGTTGGATATACACTGGTATCAGAACTGTTTTTAAAATGCTGAAAAAAACAACACACAAAAAAAAAAAACAGAAAAGAAAAAAAAGATGAAACACGGCGGAAGAGAGGTGGAGGTGGGTCCAGAACAAAAGCAGCAGCAAGTTATTAGGGGTCAGTATCAGAAGCCTTGCTTTATCATGACATCACATTCTTCAAGCATACAACGTCCAAGCAAAGCACGAATAATAAATACTTTCTTTTTATAACACTCAAAAAAACAACAACCAAGTAACTGGAAGAGTTTCAAATATTTCTTTGTGAAAAAACAAACGAAAAACAAACAAAACAAACCCATCCACCCACAACTTAGAAGATATAAAGCGATGGGACAAGAAAAAGAAACAAAACAATTCTGACACCAGTACATATCGCTTTTTAATCCAAACAAACAAACAAAAACTGCTGGCAAAACAATTATGATTCCAACAGTCCGATGTCCCATTTTTGTCTCGGTATCACTGTCAGACTATCCACAGACACGCTTGGTTTATGCTCGATGCTGGTCAAGACAACCCCCCTTGACAATGTTGTGAGTGAGGACGACTGCAAGGATTCCCTGCCACCAGCAGTCACTCTCTTTTTTTTCTTTCTTTTTTATTTTGTTTTGTACACCCCCCCCCCTCCCCCCCCCTCAAGGATCATTAATATAATCAATACGCCATACAATTATATACACAAGATGGTCTGACACTGATTCATTTTGAGTGGGAGCGTGGCCACACACACACATACATACACAATGTAGAGTCAAATACACCTGTCTGGAACCGTGCTGGTCTATTTACAAAAGTATTCAGAATTATCCATCAATTTTTTTTCTTCATATTTTTTTCACACACTGTCAAACAGATTTGTTGCACGACTGACTATATATACGCAGTCCCCCCTCCATTCATTCTTGGAAAGAAAATACATGCTCTGATCAGCACACACACAAAAAGCTCTCATCCTGCCAACACACACACACACACACACACATACATATATTATCTATACACATTCAAGTACACAGCATACACAAGAGATTTGAACTGAAGTTAATCAAGCAACACACGTATTTGCACATGGCAGTTTGAAATCTTGGGCTAGTTTATGCATTTTTGCATCAATATTGTTATAACGCCTTTCACCCCTTATAAATAAAGAAAAAAAGCTGAATCTATGATCAGTATGATTCATTCTGCACAAGAAGAAATGAGAACTCATGTACACCACAACACTCTCCTGCTTTGTTTTAAATTCTAGACACCATGGTTTTTTCATCGTCCATTTATACTTTCTTGATTGAATTAATTTGAATTGGAGGCTTCCAACAGATGTGACTAAACCAAATTCCACCCTCTTACCAGACCATACTGAAAAATTTCCATACCAAACTACAAAACATGACAGTGTAACCAAACTCAATTAAAAATTTTTTGCAACAGCAGTGATGGAACAGATCAGCGGATATTCCATTATCGATGTTAAGTTTTCACCATTTTTGTCTTTTCGATCAATAATAAAAATAAGCATAATTATTCCCTTTGTTGACAACCCTCTCCACACCTATCCTCCCCGCTTTTTTTTTTTTTTTTTTTTTTTTTTAAATACAAATCTACATGGATTGTTCACTAATTTAGTTTGTGTTATCTGTGTCCTTCCATTTTTTTTTTTTAATCAATAAAAGGTAAATTTACACTAAAAAACTAGTATTTAAAAAAAAAGAGAATCCAGTCACAATGTACGAAGTCTTCAGTTATATTGTCTGTCACACATTACATACTACACTAGTGTAACAAAACATCAACAATTGAGAATTCTTATTCAATTTGGAAAAGGAAAGGATCCCAAAGCAGAATTGTACTGAAGTGATGTCCTGACAACGTTTAACAGAACTGTATGAACATCTAAACTGATTAAAACCAAAAAAAAAGTTTCTTCTTCTTCTTTCCGTTACACGATCAACATCGACTTGCTGATGACTCTGTTGTGGTTTATGCATGCTGGGTATTTTCGTGTCTCCATAACCCACTGAACACTGACATAGGTTACAGGATCTTTAACGTGTGTATTTGATCTTCTGCGTGCGTATAAAGGGGGTTCAGGCACTAGCAGGTCTGTACATATGTTGACCTGGGAGATCAGAAAAATCTCCACCCTTTACCCACCAGGCGCCGTTACCGAGATTCGAACCCGGGACCCTCAGACTGAAAGTCCAACGCTTAAACCACTCGGCTATTGCACCCGTCAAAAGTTTAAAAGGTCCTGTAGCCTTCTATGGCCACTGCAGCACTGAATCCACAACCACTGTGTCTACGACTTGTCATAGGAAGATACAGCCCAGTCCTCTCCTTTTGGTGTCATACACTGTACCATGTCAAACTAATGCAAACTAGGCCTATCGGTTTGCTTTGCTTGGCTAAATTTCGCCGGCCCCTTTCGCCGTTCTAACCATGTCAAACTGATGCAAACTAGGCGTATCGGTTTGCTCTGCTTGACTAAATTTCTCCAGCCCCTTTTGCCGTTCTAACCATGTCAAACTGATGCAAACTAGGCATATCGGTTTGCTCTGCTTGGCTAAATTTCGCCGGCCCCTTTCACCGTTCTAACCATGTCAAACTGATGCAAACTAGGTGTATCGGTTTGCTCTGCTTGGCTAAATTTCGCCGGCCCCTTTTGCCGTTCTAACGTTCCCAAACATAAGTCTGGTCCTCAGTCACGCCTGGGTGTGGAGTGACGAAGACCAGAATGAAGCGCCTTTCCCCAACACCACAACACCATACTGCATCAGGTCCTCGAACCCTGGTCACTGGTGGTCACTGGATCAAAGTGATACCTAACCGACTGCCACAGTGTCTCAAATCGATTTGACCCATTCAACTCAAGGGAATTTGCAGCCTTGGCAGGCTTCCCTGCCATGTTCATGAGAAAAATGCACAGAAAATACACCAAGCGGATTTTCCTCCACATTGATGCATGTGGACACAGCTGGAAATGTGGAATATGGTGAAGTCAGTTCCCTTTGCTTGCATTCTATGCATACATAGGAACGTGGAAATTGTTGTAATGAAAAGAATTTTGCTGCCAGAGCAGTGCTTGGGCACAGGGGCTCAGTGAGTGAAGCACTGTAAACACGGTGCTCACTGTGTTGTCTTCCACATTATGTGCCGCGCGCTTACAAGTGGACTGTGACAAAGTGAACAAATGAATGTGCCTTGAAGACTTGAAGATAGTCATGGTCCTGCTGATCCAAACTGAGGCAGGGACAAGATACACTTTGTGTGAAAAAAACAAAAGTGACAAAAATTCAACTGTCAAATACTTCATAGCCAAAGAAAGTGATCTTTCATCTGATGCCGATGAAAAAAACAACATTATGTGAAGATCATGACAAAAACTCTCGGCAAGAAGACTGGAATTGCCCTGTCTTCACAGACTGATGAAAGAAAAAATGATGACTGATTATTGCTCAGGTGGATTTAACACACCTTTAAGATGATGCAGCAGGTGCCACGAACATGGCTGTAATTAATGTGACACAACTTGACCTGCGTGTACATTCAAAGTGGAGGGAAGTACTTTTTAAAGGGGGGAATGTAAAGGTTTCCAGCAGAAAGGACTACAGTTCATTGACCTGTGTAGTGAGAACATCTTACAACACAAAAGGAACACCTGACTATCAACGAACAAACACATACCACGAAACACCAAAGGAACATGTATTTAAACCAAACTTTCTACCTTCAGTAGACAACCTGCTCCCCACACTCATCCCTTCATCATGGCAACTACTGATCACTCAAGTTATACGTATTGTCATCCACAATACATGTTCCTTGACAGAATATGCGATCCATCACTCTTGCATTCATTCACTCTCTTTTTCAGACAATGTCATTCAGTTTTCTGAGCATTGCACAACAGACTGGGGCATAAGCTCTACATAATGACTCAATCTCTGACTGGAACCAGATCTCCGCTTGTTAAAATAAAATATATCAGCTCCATCTCTTTTCCATGCCAGACTAACCCATTACACACTCTCAGCTGTTGACAAGCCTCAAGCACGCTCATAATTTTTGATTAATTCAGTAGGGTTGGTAGTATTTAATCAGTTCATTCCTTAAAGCAAACAAAAGCTCTATCAACGAAATTGTGTTCACCCCATCCTCCACACACACAGTGTCTCAAATTATAATCCACACACAGGGAGGATGAATTACACATGTATATAACATGTAGACACACAGGACATGGCATAGTGGAAGCAAGAAAAGGTATGCGGTACTTTTATAACACACACACACACATTTCATATCATTTCTTCTCATCTTTCAAAGTGAAGGGCAGACCCCTGGATCACATAATAATACATGTTGTTTCTCAGATCATCATGCAGTCTGCTTGCTGATCACAAGGAAACCATGAGAGGTAGCATCTATAGCAGTTCCGTTATACAGACTGCATTCCTGTATTTCTGCTGTTACCATAATAAAATAATTAATATCAACACTTTTTTTCCCTCATCTCTTCAACCAACTCATACTGTTGGTGTCATTATGATTATGACTAATAACAAAGCAGCAGCAATCTACGCAATTATGTCATGATCTGTTAATCACCTTTTAGTAAATGCAATATCACTGGAAGACAATTCTATCTTCTCTTCTGTGAGAGGGGTAAGGACTGCATAAAGCTGTGATGAAGGTGTGACAGGCAGTTTACACGCCGTTTTCTGGTTTTCATTTCATGCGCAAAATGTACACAGCAATACAAAACTGAAAGTTACAAAACAAAAAACAAATCCCATAATGATTATAACTGAAGTGTTTGAATAATATATGCTTCCAGTCAGACTACACTGCAAACAGATTGCAATGGCTGAAATCCTCTCTCTCTCTTACACACACACAGTTTATTCTGTATACCTAAATTAGCAGCTATTCCAAACATTGAAGCTGACCACACAATCACCAGTAATTGTTTGATCACTCATAATAATTTTCAGCTGCTTTTCTGGAAAAAAAAAAAAAAAAAAAAAAAAAAAAAAAAAATCCAAATTTACAAAACAAAAGTTCTATCTTCTGAAGCTGACCTCTTGCCAGTTCTGGCCTGGTGATGCCATCATCTGCGACTTCCTTAGATCCACACTAAAACAAATGTGCAGCCAGTAAGCGAATTACCCTCTCAAGTAAACCTCTTACTCGCTCCCCCCTTCATGGTCATGACAGCAAAAAAACAAAAAAAAAAACCCCCAAAAAACAAAACAGAAAAAACAAACATTTGAGGTAGATCCCCGGCTATACATGTATAGATTTTCTAAGTTCCCTGGAGTCTATGCATCCAAACTAAAACCTCATCCCCACAGATGGAAGTTACGGCTTTGGATTTGCACACAGTGTGTAACTTCACTGCAGTAAGCATCGTGTCAGCCAAAGGACAGTACTTAGTTAAGGATTGTCAATTGCCAGCATCAGGAACATTTACATTTTATTGATTGGATCACCCATGACAAGTGTATAACTATCAAAATAATCATCGTAACATCAAACAACAACACTATGAGGACTTTCCAGAGAACAGATCACGGTAACAATTATCACACAATGGCAACAAAAACCTCAACCCATATATATATGCCTTAACAATCTGTTTTGAAAACAAAGCGGAAACCAATGTGCTTGTTATCCTATAATCAAAAAGACAGACAGAAAGAAAAGAGGCCCAAAATTAAAAGAAGGAAAATTCTACATTCTATGGTAATCTTCAAATATGATGAGTCCCTTAATTTTTTTTTTTTTTTTTTTTTAATTTAAATTCACCTTTCCAGAATCTTCAATACACCTTCTTAACAAATACAATAAGAAAAGCCAGACATTGAGATGCTTTCTTGATGATAGTCACCTGTGGAAAAGAGCTGAAATAACCTTGATTTCAGGTGAAAGTATTGATAGTTCTTTACTCAGTACTCTTTTCATCCAAGGACTGGCAGGTTAAAAAATTGTCAGAAATTTTTTTAGTCATCCTTATCATGTATGTCTACTTGAAAGCTAAGTATCAAACCTTCATTATTTAAACTGCATTGAAGAGGGTTGCTTTTATTTTTCACCAAGATAAAAAACAAACAAACAAACAAACAAAAAAAACCAAGCACTATTCAGATGTTATTAACATTGAAAAAAAAAGAAAGAAAAAAAAAGATCTATTCCAGTTACACTCTTAATGACTTATGAGAGTTGCTTATTCGTCATTCAATCATGATTAAAACAAACTTTACACCACATCCGTTAATTTTTTTCCTGTTTGAAAACCAAGCTAATTATCAACAAATCCACAGAAAGTGAATTATCAGTCAAATCACCTTATGCGCTCTGTATCATTTAAGAAAAACACACCATCACATCCACTTCAAGCCACAACATAGTGGCTCCACATACAAACAAGCCTGGTTTTATCAACAATGAAGCAACAAACTACTTTACTGCTCTACATTGGTATCCACATGACGTCTTTTCTAGGGGAATGAAAATTACTGGCCGTAAGTTTTACATGATGCACACCAATAATTCAGAGCAGTTTTGATTCTTCAATCACCGATCAATATAAAACCACATATAATTATGTATTCACTGACAAAATGAATATGACATTACTTCAAAATCTGAGACTCACTGTATAAAACAACAAAATAATGTTTTTGTTTTTTTTCAAGCGTGGGTGAGACTTCCTTATGTACCATCTCTGTCTAAGGCTTTGCCAGAATCAAGTAAATAATGAAATATATGAGTGTGAGTTTGAGTAAGTGTATTTGTGCATGCATTTCATATATATGTGCTCACATGTAGTTGTTGATAGGAAAAACAGTTCTGAACATCATTGTCAGAATGTAATTCTAACCAACGTTCAATTACAGTCTGTTAACCAATGTTAATTACAGTCTGTCAAATAAGAATTTATACAATAATGAATAGTATCAGCATTGAATCTCGATACGAGTTATGAAATATTTATTCGTTTTAGTATTATTGCTTTCAACATGCACCTTCCTCTGGATTACTTGTGAATGCTTGCGAGTACACACACTCACACACACATTCTTCCACTCTCTTTTACACACACACACAAATGCAAGAAAGAAATGTCTAGCTGTTTTTCAGCTTTCAATATTTTGGGGGACTAGGAAAAAAGAAAACATTGTTTCACTAACAGTAGCATGTTTGTTGGTGTACCATGCCTGTTTTAACCTTCAAGTGCTTTGGTTAAAACATTCACACACACACACACACACACAAACACGCACACACCACACAGAAAACCATGTTCTGTTTACAGCGCATGCACCAACGATCACTTTTCAATCATCATCAGCCCCAAGTCACTTACAGGGGATACTCGACAAGTCTGAGAAAAAGTATTGTTCACTTATTGTTTATTTAATTTCCTTTTTTCATTTTATCTTTTTTCTTCTGGATAACAAAGGCATTGGGCTGGGCTGGGGTGATTAAATTTCTTTTTAAACATGAATAAATAGCTTATATAATGTAGTATTGTTCAGTATATACTACTGTTAGACAAGCTTATAAATAACAAAAGCCAAAAAGCGATACAGCACAATTTCAAGTGAATTTCTTCCATCCCTTACACTGCCTTCCCATCTGTCAGTCTCACAGTTTAAAGACAATTTTAACTCTTGTTTGTAGAAATGTGGTTTTTCAGATCGTGCACAGACCTTTGAACATCAATTTGGTAATCAAATCACAAACTTCATCAAAATTCTTTGTGTTATCTTAATGCTCACCTGTACAAAACTGTGTCAGGACAACAACAACAACAAAAACAACAGCCACCACATACAACTGAACAACAACAGCAATAAAATCAAGCCGGTATGTCAAATATTTTGGTCCTGTTACCTGCCATCAAGTTTCTTTTTCTTAAACTTGGCACTTGATCCTTGAGAAATAAAACCTACAGACACTGTGAAAAAGACTGGCATTCTATTGCATTATATTTTTGGCCACAGTAGATTTTTGTGTGAAATTTTGGGCTGTTCTTCCAAGGAGAGAGCATGGTGCCACAGTGTAGCGCAATCCTTTTTTTTATTTTTTTTATTTATTTATTTATTTTTTTATAGTTTGTTTGCAGTGTTCAGGTTTTTTAAATCCAGAGTGGATTTTTCTGCAGAATTCTGTAAGGTGAAATACTCTTGTGCACTGGATAATAAGACAGTGAAACCTTTTGGCTAATCTTCAGTAAAACCTTTTGACAAGACTGGCTCTTTCAATGATGACTCATTTCTTAATTTTTGTTCTTTAAGTATTAAAAATTTTTTTTTTATTTTTTAATTTCTTTTTTAGCACCAATGGATTTTCCATTCCCTCTAACATCATCATTATGTAATGCTTATAAAGTGACATGTGTGTATTACTATCATGGTGTATACAATATTATGAACAACGCTTAGCAGTTCAATGTACCTTTTATATCATTGTTGATGTTTTTAATTGCAATCATCTTGCGGAGGTGGGAGGGTGGAAGGGGAGAGGGGTGAACACCTCGACCCTTTTTATTCCCCCCCAACTGCAGCTCACTACTACTATTCACACACCTTTGGTCTACTTTTAAAGTCTTGGTCTCTTCTGTTAACAACTCAGTGTTCTGTGCCCGTCAGGGTATTCCAAGTTTCTTACCCCAGTGGTCACTGCTCCTCTCGGCATTGTCCGCAAAGTGAACTGACCACTCCAGGCAGATTGGGGGTGGGGGTGGGGCACAGTGGTGGGGTGGAAACTGCATGTTGATCTCCCATGCTGTTCTGCTACTCCTCTCATAGAAGTCTCTCATCGGCATGACGAATGAGATGACGAAGCAGACTTTCATCTTTTGCTGGAGTGGGTCTTCAGGTGGGAACAAAGGCCTGTCCCGGATGCACACAACTAACCGCCCACACACACTGCAGAGAACAGAGTGTCCTGGGTCACATTCCTTTGTTTTGCACATCACCCCTTTTGTTCTGAACATTGATTTGTCAATGACTAACGTTTTCCACGTTCTACAACTGCTATTTTCAGTAACTCAATTGTACCCTCAGTTATTTTACTTTACTGCATGTACATGTTTTGTTTTACACAAACCAAGAATAGGTGAGATCTCAAGGCCTGACCCTGACCCAAAAACTAAACAGATGTATTACAGAATATAAAGATCACACCACATGCTTTTGACGCCTCCTTGAAACTGAAACTCTCAGTGACAGAAGAGAATTGGTGGGATGGAGAAAGGGGTGGGGAGGAGGGGTGGGGGCGGCGGGTTCACACAACAATCACCAAACACACACACACACAAAAGAACACCACTTCACACAGCCCAAAAAGTGAATTCTATACACTTCCATTTACATACACATCACAGCTGAAAGCTATGTCCAGTTTAGAAAAAAAAAAGAAAAAAAAAGAAAAGAAAAATGAAGTTAACGTTTTCAGTGTGGAGTGAGTGTCTGATGAGCAAGTCTGTCTCTCCCTCCTGCACTCCGGATCACTTTGAGGAAGCTCCAAGGTTCTCAAAGATGTGTGACCACACAAAATTTCCATACTTTTTCCATGCCTTTTTCAGACCAAACTGAAAAGTGTTCCACACCAAAAACACAAAGCCAAACTGAATTAAAAAAAACAACAACAATTGTTGTCTGCTATGCTGCTGACGAAAGAGATCGGCGGGTATACCTGGTATTGGTGTTCATTTTTCACCACGTTTTATTTTCATCAATTGTTTCGGTTTGTTTGTTTAAAAAAAAAATTTTTTTTTTTTTAAATGCATTTAGCTCTTTGTTGAATGGTGAAAGGTTTTTATCACATTCCAAAACTTTTCCAAACCAGGGAGGGCAAAGCATATTCCCCCCCCCCCCCCATGGCTTTCCCTGGCAGGATGATGAAGCAAAAGGCCAACCAAACCAGGTGATCACTACAAGTGACGATGAGTACAAGGTGACAACCATTCCTCCACAACGGGCTGGAGAAATCCAGCCAAACACCTTCTCCCCCAGCTTCTTGTTCCCACTGAATAGAACCGCAAGGTTATCACTGATGCGTGGAGTGGAAGGTGACATGGAGGGCGCAACTTGAAGCTCTAGAAGCTTCTCGTAGAGAAAGGCTGCAAGTTACCTTTGCTGGCACACTCCGGGGTCATTTGTCTTGGAAGAACTGGGGGGACTGGGGGTAATAAGGGGAGTGAGTGAATGCACACATGCCCTATGACAGTGTGTTGTTGTTAGCTATCTGACACACGTTCAGCAACACAATGACAGTGTGTTGTTGTTAGCTATCTGACACACGTTCAGCAACACCAGTGTGTTGATGTCAGCTATGTCACACGTTCAGCAACACAATGACAGTGTGCTGATGTTAGCAATCACACATATTCAGCAACACAATGACAGCGTGCTGATGTCAGCTATCTGACACACATTCAGCAACACAATGACAGTGTGCTGATGTCAGCAATCTCACACATACACATGTTCAGCAACGCAATGACAGTGTGTTGATGTCAGCTATCTCAAACACGTTCAGCAACACAATGACAGTGCGTTGATGTCAGCTCAAACACGTTCAGCAACACAATGACAGTGTGCTGATGTCAGCTATCTCACACACATTCAGCACCACAATGACAGTGTGCTGATGTCAGCTATCTCACACACATTCAGCAACGCAATGACAGTGTGCTGATGTTAGCCATCTCACACACATTCAGCAACGCAATGACAGTGTGCTGATGTCAGCTATCTCACACACATTCAGTAACGCAATGACAGTGTGCTGATGTTAGCAATCTCACACACATTCAGCAACACAAACCTCACACAGGCAGTGCAAACAGTGATCAATGCACAAGGACTTTCAGGCCAAGCTTCCGTCTCCAGCCCCAGACACGTTCTGCCAGCACACAGACATCCACAGCAAAACACACACCTCTCTCCATCATACATCAACACAGCAAATGCCAACACAAAATCACTATCCCTGACATTGGAAGGCAGGTTTCTTTTTTAACCATCACAAAGATGACAAAAAAAGAAAAGAAAAAAAAAAGCAATAGTAGGATGGGTAAGGGCGGTTGGGGGGGGGGGGGAGAGTTGAGTTGGGTTGGTTTGGAGGGGCTGGGTGGGGAGGGAGAGATGAGAAAACAAGCATATCATCTGTTCTGTCAATCTTGCACACAAAGTGACATCTAAAACTCTGTCACACTTTTTGCTGCTAAACAACCCCACAGGCTGATCACTCCTCAAAACGTTTGGAAGCTAAACTTCACATGAAACACACCTTCGCAAAAAAAAAAAAAAAAGGAGAAAATTTTTGTTTTGACATCCAGGATACATGACTTTAAAAAACGCAAGCGCAAGGTTTGAACAGTCACGTACCAGATGGGTTTTTTGTTCCCCCCACCCCCCTCCCACCCCGCCCCTAGAACATAAGTGCTTATCTTCACAGTGAGTGTGTGTGTGTGTGCATTCAGCACCAGCCAGCACACTCAAGGATGTTAAACGGCGCACAACTAAACACGTTCATTATGCAGACTCCCGGTTCCTGTCCGAACACAAAGCACAGCATGTACGCTCAACTCCCCATGTGAACACTTTCTGAAAGAACACTGCGCACATCCAACAACACTGTGCACATCCCCCACACACGCAAAGACTGGAGATAAGCCAGCACGTCAGTTGAAAACCATGACATGCACATGATAACACTGTGCACGTCCTACACGCAGAGACTGAAGACGAGCCCGTCAACTGAAAACCCCCAATCTGCACACTACATGCCACGGGTTTGGGGATCCCCCTAGGTAAAACCTGTGCACACACATTCCAGTGGGTGAAACTTCCTGGTGCAGGAACACAAGACGCTGTGCGAGGCGAGGCGATGACAGAGAGAGAGAGCCAGAACGAGGTCCCTATGGGCGCAAGGCGTGTGGTTATAACGGGGTCTGAGCAGTGAAGGAGTTGGTGCTGCTGCTGGCAGACAGGGAGAGACTCGAACCCCGCACAGACAGCTGGTCGTCGATGGACTGGGGGTCCTGGGAGGCGGCCACCACCTCTGCAGCGTTCAACCCCAGGGCCTTGGTCTCCCCGTCAAACTTCTCCAGCTCCCTCTGCTGGCGCTCACGCAGCACCCGCCACTTCTCCGCCTCCTCCTTGCGCAGGGCTGCACGCTCCTCCTCCATCTGAAGACAGACAACAATGCCACAGTCATCATCAGTCACCATTCTGCCACAAACAAATGTACCATAATTTTCTGCATACAAGCTGCTACTTTTTTTTAATTTTTTTTTTTTTACTCAATCTGACCCCTGCATCTTATTGGCTATATGTGCCCTATCTGTGTCTGAAAAGGAAATTTACTTCCTAAAAGTACGTTTAAGTAACATACTTACTGTGACCCACTAGTGCAGACTCCGGCAGGGGTCTGATTCCTGTCCTGTGCAAACTACTACCTGCCTATGCGGAGAAAATGAAAGTAGCTACGGCCGATAACCTCCCAAAGTAGGTTTCCTCCCCTTTGCACCCCTGACTTGCGCCCTATTTTTTTTTACTGGCTACATGCGCCTTATCTGTGTCTGAAAACTAAATTCTGACCAACATGTGGGGCCACCTGACACAACAAACTCAATAATGACAACATCATTGATCACATTCATGATGGCACTGAACAGCAACACTTCAGTCTTACCACTGTTCAATTCAACATGGTTCTTGTTCACCATGGAATCAACTTTAAACCAAATCGTATACTACACAAAATTTCAACTGAACGTGATAGTAGTTCACCCTGAGGCCATGAAAAAAGAGCCGTGTCTGAGTTGGGGATAAATTCACTGTGCAAAAATAGAGAAATTGTTTTTCAAAAGCAAAATGCCAAGCAAAATGGCGGACGGGATTGAAAAGCAGGGCTGGCAGATCAGATTCTGATTGAACAAGGTAATGAACTGGGGCTTTTCAACACTGTACATTCGACTGAAGACTAAAACTGTTAAAAAAAGAAAAAAAAAGAAAAAGAAAAAAAAGTGTTAAAAAAAAAAGAAAGAAAAAAAAGAGTAAGCAGCAGAAGACAGCTGACAAATGGATTAACAGAGCAAAGTCAACAAGCAGACTAAAGCAAGTCAATTCCGATCCAGTTTTCCAAAGTTGACGTCACAACTCCGAAAACAACATCCGCTCCCAGCAGAGACATGGAGGACTGTATGGCAGATGTGGCTTATTGGATGTGTGCGCCTTATACAAGTTCAAAATAACTTTTTGTCTTTTAAAGTCAAGGGGTGCACCTTATGCGCTGTCGGCCGAAAATTTTGGTAATCAGCAGGCATCCCCACCTCCTTGAACATGGACAAGTGCTGCATGAATTGTAGAGAACGTGCAAGGTCACGACGCCCCATCAAAACTCAATAACAGGTGTGTGAACCAGTGCAGAACATGCAGCCCCCCCACAAAAAAAAAAAAAAAAAAAAAAAGCAGAAAAAGAAACGAGTTGAACTGAACACCATCACTTACACCCACACACTCACTCACCTGAACCAACCCAGCACCTTCACAAAAACACACTCACATCCACCTACAAACACATGCTCACAGTCACACACATCCACCTCCACACACACACCCACAGACATCCACCTACAAACACCTACGCACACACCGACACACTCACCTGCATCCACCCACCTACTCCCAGCCATGCACCAACACACACACACACTCACACATTTACACCCACTCACCCACCCATCTACACAACACCCACACCCATAAACCACGCCCACCTACCCACCCACCTACACACATGTTGTATCCATTATCATCATCCCATTCTCGTCACCAGATTGTTGTGTTGTTGACATAGACACAAAACTGATTTGTGCAAAACAATAGTCTAAACACAGCACGTGTGTTAAACAACAGTATAATCTGATAAAAGTAAGACCCTTTCAAATCTTGCAAGATCCAAGCAGACACTACTGACTGACGATAGTCCTTGTGCAAGCTCTAAATGCTAAGCTTACTGGGATTATGACAATGCATTACAGGGCCTACTTTTACTTTCATTACGAACATTAGATACAACCGTCACAACACCACACTCCCCCTCCACCTCCCCTACCTTCTGTTCCAGCAGTGCCCTGCGGAGAGAGACGCGCTCCTCGAGGACCTTGCGTTCCCTGTGATGCTGGGCGTCGGCGTTCTCCTTCACCTTGCTCTGGTACACCGTCAGCAGCTCCATCTCCTGCTGCAGCCGCGTCCGCATCTCCCCCGCCTCGCCCACCTGGCTCTCGTCCAGCCGCACCTGTCACACACCAACGTCATTGTTGTCGATAAATTGAAGAATGACTGCTCACCTGTCACACACCAACGTTACTGTCGTCGATAAAATGAAGAATGACTGCTCAGTCTATAAAAGCACCAAATGGAGAAAGTTTATCAAAAGTGAGTCTTACTTCACTACCCAGTTTTCATAAACTTTCTCCATTTGGTTATTGTCATCATTATGACTTGCGCAATAGCCGAGTGGCTGAAGCAGCATTGGACTTTCAATCTGAGGGTCCCGGGTTCAAATCTTGGTGACAGCGTCTGGTGGGTAAAGGGTGGAGATTTTTTCTGATCTACCAGGTCAACATATGTGCAGACCTGCTTGTGTCTGAACCCCCTTCATGTTTATACACAAGCAGAAGATCAAATACTCAAGTTAAAGATCCTGTAATTCATGTCAGCGTTCAGTGGGTTATGGAAAGAAGTACATACCCTGCATGCACACCCCCGAAAATGAAGTATGGCTGCCTACATGGCGGGGTAAAAATCGGTCATACACGTAAAAGCCCACTTGTGTGCATACTGCTGAACCTGAGAGTTGCAGCCCACGAATGAAGAAGAAGAAGAAAGAAGAAGAAGCCATCATTATTATCATTGTTGTTCAGCCGACCACACAAGGCTATATCAGGACTGCCCAATGTGATTTTGTGATGTATGCATGGGCTCTTTACGTTTGTAAGCGATGTGATCCCATGGTAACCGCCAGGACGATAATTCTTGTGTTTCATAATTAAATTTAGGTGCAAGCATTATGTCCCTTGGATTGTGTGCGGTCATAAGTACTGAACCTCTTTTAACACAAAACTGTCACATATATTATAAAAAACAAAAAACAAACAAAACAAAAAACCCCATTAAGATAAACCTACAAAACACAGTTCATGACATATTATCTTAACCATTTAGCTCCTTTGGGAAAATGCGACTTGGCCACACTGAGGACACCAGCCCTTCTGCTTAATTTATCATCCCCAGATAACAAAATATTGTAAAAAAGCAAAAACAATACTTGAAAGCCAAACAAAAGAGACATAAAATGGCTATATAGGCAAATAACACTGCAGAATGGACAGCTAGTGCCCATCCCAGTGTTTACTATCTCATTACCTTAACGCCAGAGCAAAACAGCACAGACAGTACATTACAGACAGTGGAAAAGAGAAAAAAATGTGTATCGGTTTGCTAGAAGGGGAATGGACCATGAAGGCAGAAGAAGAAGACAACAGTAAAGGAAAAAAAAGGGCAAAAATAAAGAGAGCAATAGAAAAGAGGAAATTTCTAGCACAGAATTTCAGAAGGCGGATATGCTATTTATACTGAAAGACCCCCGGCATTCCACGAAGGAACAGACCAAGGTACAACTCATAGCGAAACACACCTGGTTTCGTTTGCCACATTTGTTCCAGTCGAACATCAAGGCATGTTTTGTTACAGCCCCACAATGTTTTTTCCCACCCCACTAAAATTACATTAACATATTACCGTGACCCACTGGAGAAGACTCCAGCAGGTGTCTGATTCTTGTTGGATGCAAAATACTAATCAGCTCAGGCAGAGAAATCAAAAGTGACCTTAGCACATTACCTCCCTTCTGTCTGTCAATGCAGTGCCCTCTTTTTCAGCAGCCATCTTCCTTTCCTGTATCTTGTGAATCCAAGAGGTGAAGTTCTCTGTTTTGTTCTTCTTCAAATCTCTTTTGTTTCTTTGGAATGACTCATTTTCTTGGATTTTTTTCAAGCTTGAAAACAAAATCAAAATGAAATCTAATATCCTGTCACCCCTCTTGTGATACTGAAGATTAAAAATTAAAAAAAAAAAAAATCATTCGACATCATGGACGGTCGACATAACAATAACATACACCATATCAACCATATAACAGTAAATATTACTTTTCGTATAAATGTTATATTTCCGGAAACACTGTAAATCTCTGGACAAATTAACTGAAATTCAGTTGAAATGTCTTCCCTCCACAAAATAACTCAACCGCACCATTCTGCTCAGCTAAAAAGCCCTCACATTCTGTTAAAAAAATTCATATCCTAATAATCATCTGTAACATGTGTATGTGAGTACTTGTGTTCTGAATATCCGGGTCATGAACTTCTTAAACGCTGCTTCCCAAGACTTGGAAAAGTTCAGAAAAGTGTTGTTCAGTCCTTGTAAACATCACAACTTCATCACAATACACTCCAAAACTTCACAGAATTGTCAAAATTCATTCCAACCATTCAAACACAAATATATAAACGCACCTTTCACCGAAGCAAAAAATCAAACAACCCATATCACTTAAAGTGATGAACCCTGAAAGAGCCTCAACCTCCACAAACACACAACCCTCACACACACACACGAACACTGCAAAAGGGTCAGCACAAATTTAAGGCTGCACACCACACCACCTTTTCCATGAATCTCTAATGCTGTGAGTACAAAAAGTGTCAGATCTGCCGCTGATTAATATATGTTTATAGTGCCTATCCTCAGCCAGAGACCAAGCTCTAAATGCTTACAAACACCAAGTCATTTGCATAACAGCTGCCTACCTGGGTAGAGCCGTCTGAGAGCTGCCTTTGGGCACTCATCATTTGTTTCCAGTGTCATTCAATCAGGCTTTTGTCATGCAAACACACACACACACACACACACACACAAGGACATAGCCATTTTATGTGTAAAATTGTGAGGGCCGCCATGTTTACTAAAGGAATGCACATCTGACAAGAACAGTATTTCCGTTTTTTCTATTATTTCTACTGCCACAAACAGAAATAATATCAATAACACAAATAATAATAATACATTCATGTAGCGCTTTCAAACCTTTAAAAGCACTTTACAATAACACATCTGTCAGATACAAAGCACACAAGAACACACATGTACACACACATGCAAGCACAAAAATACACACGCATGAACTTATTTCTTGAGTTACTTCAACACGACCAACCCTCCACAAAAATAAAAAGAAAGGCACAGCACACATTGATCTCACTCAGACAGCACACATTGATCTCACTCAGTGTACCAAGTTTATCTGAAACAAGACACAGAACAAGTTTCTTCAGTCGAACACTGAAAGGGTCATCTTGCAAACAATCTTGTTTTAAAGCTTGGATTCCTTCACTTTAGCATCACCGCTCTAGAACAGAGGAATCAGGAAGATTCAGACACTGTCACACAAGTAGAAATACCAAACCCTTCAGATCTTGTCAAAACCCACGTCTTAAGCTGTACTTTTGTGCTCTGATGATGGTGTTCAGATGTTCAACTACAATTTCCACAGTTTTAATGTTCTGGTTTCAAAGTGTCAAACCATAAGCACTGATGCATACACACACACTACACCACATCTGCTGAAAATTAATGAAAAGAAGAAGACGACGACGACGACAATGACAACGAAGAAGAAGAAAATAAAAGGAGCAGACGCCTGACTTGCTTGTTAACCGAACGTTCTGGTGAACCCTTTACAGAGACTACCACAGGTTTCCAGAAAGACAGGAGAAAAAGAATGGGCCTCATTCAACAAACTGGTGCATAGTCACACACACTGATAATAAAAAGGAGGTGGGAGGGGAACCAACACAAAAAACAACAACAACAACAACAAAACTCCCTGAGGTCTAGACAGACAGGACTCACGTTCTGCTGCTGCAGCATCTCGGCGATGGAGGCCTCGTACTGGTCTCCCAGGGCAGCCAGCTTCCTCATCTGCTCCTCCTTCAGCTTCTTCACCACAGACTTCTGCTCCGGCTTGGGCGTTGTCTGCAGGATGTGCTCCTTCAGAGCCTTGTACTGTCGCTGCTGTGTCTTCACCGCCTCGTTGAACTGCTTGCGGATCTGGATCTCTTTGGCCTGGGCACAGACAGTGGAGTATTTGTATTTGTATCATTGTTTTTGTCACAACAGATTTCTCTGTGTAAAATTCGGGCTGCTCTCACCACGGAGAGTGCATCGCTACTCTGACACCGTCACCCATTTTTTAATCTTCTCTGCCTGCAATTTTATTTATTTTCCTATCAAAGTGGATTTTTCTACAGAATTTTGCCTGGGACAACCTTTTTGTTGCCTAGATTCTTTTACTTGATCTAAATGCATGCTGCGCAAGGGACCTGGGTTTAATGTCTCATCCGAATGACTAGCGTCCAGACCACCACTCAAGGTTTAGTGGAGGGGGAGAAAATACAGGCGACTGCCAGTGTG
The DNA here is from genome assembly GCF_041734735.1 of Babylonia areolata. Classification (NCBI taxonomy): domain Eukaryota; kingdom Metazoa; phylum Mollusca; class Gastropoda; order Neogastropoda; family Buccinidae; genus Babylonia; species Babylonia areolata. Next base: position 10,465,716 of record NC_134887.1, read on the forward strand.
ATTCACACCAGTGCACTCAGATTCTCTCACTTCCTAGACGGACACGTTACCTCTTGGCCAACCCTCCAGTGCACCCAGTGTAGGGTAGGTTGGCCTGATTGCGAACGATCCAGTCAAAGTGACCAGCTCAAAGTGTGTATTGTACAGATAAGAGGTCGTATGATTGTCAAACGTAGCACTTTCTCCCACTGGTTGCATCAGGAAAAAGTTCTTTTCAACGTTTTGTCAACAGTTGAAAAAATAGCAGGGGTTCCTGAGGGTAAACATGAATGGGCAATTCTAACTGCTAATGATGGGTCTGGGTACAAGTGGACAATTAAAACAGAAGCAGGTCTTGAAATCATTAGACAAAACATACTATTGAAACATCGCTTCAGACTGTTGTATTGTTGGTTTTGCACACACATGCACATGCACACAGACATACTTGTAAACAAACACACCCCACAGCCCACAAAAACACACCCTTTTGAGAGTGCTCAGTAACTGAAGCATTATTTGAAAACACACTCAGTCAAAACATCCTGTGGTCTACTTGCAAACAACACTATTTTCAAGATTCCTGTCAAAACTAACATTCTGATCTGTCACAAACATAATTTCTTAAATTCTCCAGGCACTGGTAATGCACAATTCATTCAACATATCCAATAAAATCAGCTATCTTAAACTGCGAAAAAACTCAAGTCCTACTACTTGCTTCCTTGATTTTAGGATTTTGAGAGCACATTTGTGAACTTGGTCGGCAGTGGTGTGTGAAGAAAAGAAAGAGTGCAGGAACAGCCGGAAATAGCATGTTTGACTGGTTCTTGGAACTGGATATTAATAATATTAACAATAATAATAATTAGTATTTATATAGTGCTGAATCTTGTGCAGAGGCTAATCAAAGCGTTTTCACACCAGTCATTCGCATGCACGCACAACTATAAACCTGAGAAACTGAAGTCAAAGAAAGGCAGGGGAGAGAGGGAGGCTATCATGGAAAGAGGTGGGTTTTAAGGCCAAACCTGAAAGAGCACTCATTAAGGTATCAGAGGTAGAAGCAGACACGCGCACACATACACACACACAGAGAACAGAAGAGAACCCCCTCTTGCACCCGACCCTCTCCCCACCTTCAGACTGCGGGGCTGCTGCTTGACCTCCAGCGCATGCTTCTTCCTCAGCTCCTGCTCGGCTCGTGCGTTGTAGTCCTTCTGGTTCTCCCGCTCTGTCTCGTGCTGCCGCTTGAGCTGCTCGTCCTTGCACTTCTGCAGGGCCGCCAAGTGCTTGTACTCCAGGTCCTGCGTCGACTCGTGGTGACGCACCAGCATGCAATGCTCGTACTCCACCTGGGCCTTCCGCTGACCCATTTCCTGTCAGCCAACAAACAAACCAGATCCATTTCCTGTCAGCAAACACACCAACCAACAACTACCACCACGCACCAGCATGCAATGCTCGTACTCCACCTGGGCCTTCCGCTGACCCATTTCCTGTCAGCCAACAAACCAACCAATGACTACCACCACGCACCACACATCAGTTCTCACACTCCAACTGGGCTTTCCGCTGACCCATTTCCTGTCAGCGAACAAACCAACCAATGACTACCACCACGCACCACACATCAGTTCTCACACTCCACCTGGGCTTTCCGCTGACCCATTTCCTGTCAGCGAACAAACAAACAAATCAAACCCATTTTGTGGCAGCAAACCAACAAACCAATGACTACCATCCCACACCAGCATGTAGTGCTCGTTCTCCACCTGGGCTTTCCTCTGACCCATTTCCTGTCAGCGAAGAAACCAATGACTACCTGTTTTTGGAAGGTGCTCACAGCTTTGATCTCTGAACAAAGATAATAGTAATAATAATAATAACATATTGTACTTTATTATGTTACATGTCTGTCTGAGTGTTTATGTGTGCATGCTTGAAATCTGACTGAATGACACAGGAAACGAATGATGAGAGCCCAAAGGCAGCCCTCACACTGCTCTACCCTGGTAGGCAACCTGTTGTGCAAATTACCCCGTGTTTGTAAAGTGCATAGAGCCTGGTTGGTGACCGTGGATAGACGCTCTATAAATATCCATATCATCATCATCATGTGGCACAAACTCACTTTAAGCGCCTCACATGAAACAATACATAAACAACAACCACAACATATCAGTATCAGTATCAATATCAGTAGCTCAAGGAGGCGTCACTGCGTTCGGTCAAATCCTTATCCATATACGCTACACCACATCTCCCAAGCAGATGCCTGACCAGCAGCATAAACAAAAACAAAAAAACAAACAAAAAAAAACAAAAAAAACCCCAACCAAACAAAAAAACCATAATCATCATACACTATAATGTAATTAGGCACTATACACACACTCACACACACAGCACATGATCACTCACACCAACCCCTACTCCCAACACCCATGCACACCCCCACCCCTCACCTCCTTAAGCAGCTTCTGCTGCAGGGTGTGGAAGGAGAGGACAGCGCGCCGTTTGAACTTTCTCAGCGACAGCTCCAGCATGTCCCTCTGCTGCTTCTCCAGCTGAAGCTCGGCCTCCCGGTGCTTCTGGGCCAGCGTCTCCTTGTACACCCGCATCATGTCCTCACGCTCTCGCCGTGACGCGCTCGTGTCCAGGCCCTGCGTGAGGGGTTGTGGTGAGGAGGGGGGTGTATAATAGGATTAGACCAGTGAGCACGGTTACTCAATCTACCCCTATAAAATAGAAAAGCACATAGCAAGAATAAACTTCAGACTAAATGAATTCTCTGCCAACTGGTGTTATTACAAAAAAACCTGCTCCCTGAAAACCCCCAACTTCATTTTCTTTTCTTTTTGGGTACTTGTTTAATTTAACAAAATGAATCAGTTCCCAACAAATATATGTACTGGCACTGTATGATAAACTAACACAATTTTCTAACAGATGGATCCTGATTACAATTATTAGACCACTATCACCATATATCACCTTTGTGGTAATGGAGCTGTCATAGTTCTCTGATATCTCCTGTGACCCATGTAATCTGACTGTCATATGTTTAAAGCCAGTTAGGAATCAAGGTGTTATATCGTACGTGATAACCCTTTTTTGTTGATGTTTTTGCTTTGATATTTGGTGGTCCCTTCATGTTTTTTGCTTTTCTTCTCTTTCTTTTTTGAAAATCTCCTTGCAAACTATTACTATGCTTATACTGAAATTACCAGATGTGTCATAAGTTATATTGTCATTGTAATATGTTATCTGTTGCATGTAAATGTGCTGATGATTATGTTAAGAGAAAATATAACCTTCAATGCAAGGGAGAAAAAACAAACACAAAAAACAACCACCAAACTCATTCTACCCCATGTGTGCACCTAGAATTCCCCCCTCCTCTCTGCCCAGCTGTGCAGCCAGGTGTGCATGCGAACATGTGCATGTGAACACAAATGGTGATAACTCATAAACCACTAACTGGATTGCTTTCATATTTTAGAATGTTGGTGTCCTGTGCATAAACTACTTTGCTATTTTTTTGTTGTTGATTACTGAGACAAGAATAATTTGTTTGTTTTTGTGATATAAAATATTTATTTAATAACACAATTTGTAAACAAACAACACACGCAGTTTGAGTTTGATCTGATGCTAGTGACAGCTGATGCTGACACAGGAGCTACACGTTCACTTCCGCTGTCATTGTGCTTGCTAATACTAGCGTCAACAGTTATTATCACTGTCACAGTTCATAACCCACTCACAAGCCGTATGGGATGCTTCTTCAGCTGAGAGACATTATGGGGGTTAAACCAAGATGATTAAAGCTGACTGATTCGCTAAAATCCAGTGCAGACAAAAATAGTGCCAATGTGGCATGCATGCAAACCATTTGAGAACGGTGATAAGTGATAAGAAACTCTAGGGAGAGCTGGACAGTACAAAGTCTTCAGAGAAGAAGGCCCCCCTCAGTCAAGTGTTTTGGCCCTTAACTCCTTACACTCTAAGGGGGCCGGGCCGCACCCAGGTCATTACTCCTGGATGCCCTTGTATTGCTGCAAGCGCAATCTTGCCTCCTAGTTTACGAGTTGTAGTCCTTCACAAAAGACAAAAGCTGTAAATGATTTCCGACTGCTGTGGAGAAGCCACTGATCATCAACACTCACTCTGCTGTTGGCCAGACCATAGGCGTAAGTTAATCTCTGATATAAAGTAATAAACCAGCACTGAGCCTTGTCACAGACGCAATGAGGACAAGGTACCTTCTTCATTTTGTCCATCTCCTCCTTGTTGTTCCTCTTGGTCTGGTCGTTCAGGTTCCTCTTCTCGTTCTCGTGGGTCTGGGAGGTGTCCTTCATCAACTTCTTCTCCTGGGCTGCCGTGTTTTTGTTCTGTGAGACACAGACAACAAGGGACATGTGTAGTTATCAAATTTTTACTCTGTGAGACACAGACAACAGGAAGGGAGATGTGTAGTTGCCAAATTTTTACTCTGCGAGACAGAGACAACAGGAAGGGATATGTGTAGTTATCAAGTTTTTACTCTGTGAGACAGAGACAACAGGAAGGGAGATGTGTAGTTATCAAGTTTTTACTCTGTGAGACAGAGACAACAGGAAGGGAGATGTGTAGTTATCAAGTTTTTACTCTGTGAGACAGAGACAACAGGAAGGGAGATGTGTAGTTATCAAGTTTTTACTCTGTGAGACAGAGACAACAAGAAGGAAGATGTGTAGTTATCAAGTTTTTACTCTGTGAGACACAGACAACAGGAAGGGAGATGTGTAGTTGCCAAATTTTTACTCTGTGAGACAGAGACAACAGGAAGGGATATGTGTAGTTATCAAGTTTTTACTCTGTGAGACAGAGACAACAGGAAGGGAGATGTGTAGTTATCAAGTTTTTACTCTGTGAGACAGAGACAACAGGAAGGGAGATGTGTAGTTATCAAGTTTTTACTCTGTGAGACAGAGACAACAAGAAGGAAGATGTGTAGTTATCAAGTTTTTACTCTGTGAGACAGAGACAACAGGAAGGAAGATGTGTAGTTACCAAATTTTTACTCTGTGAGACAGACAAGAAGGAAGATGTGTAGTTATCAAGTTTTTACTCTGTGAGACAGAGACAACAGGAAGGGAGATGTGTAGTTTTGTTTTTGTACTGTGAGAGAGACAACAGCAAGGGAGATGTGTAGTTTTCATGTTTTTATTCTGTGAGACAGAGACAACAGGAAGACAGATGTGTAGTTTTCATGTTTTTGTTCTGTGAGACAGAGACAACAGGAAGACAGATGTGTAGTTTTCATGTTTTTGTTCTGTGAGACAGAGACAACAGGAAGACAGATGTGTAGTTTTCATGTTTTTGTTCTGTGAGACAGAGACAACAGGAAGACAGATGTGTAGTTTTCATGTTTTTGTTCTGTGAGACAGAGACAACAGGAAGACAGATGTGTAGTTTTCATGTTTTTGTTCTGTGAGACAGAGACAACAGGAAGACAGATGTGTAGTTTTCATGTTTTTGTTCTGTGATACAGAGACAACAGGAAGGAAGGAATTTTTGTTTAATGTCCCGTCACACATATCGGTGATTGAAGACATTTTGTAAAAGTATTTATGAATACATCTGAGTATTATCGGTTAGAAGGGGTGGGAGATGTGGATGAATGGAGGGTTTGGGGAAACTGGGCAAATGAGGGTAAAAATGTGGGTGAAATTTGAAAGAAAAACAAAACAAACAAACAAACAAACAAAAAACCTCTAAATACAGTTACAGGAAATTACTTAAAGGACTTCGTAAAAGAGAAGTCGTTAAACTGACAAGCGAAACAACTGATAATGAATGCAAAAAGTCAAAAACATCAACGTTCTCAGTCACTTGTGAAGACACACTTTCGTGTACAAAAGGCTTCATCAAGCTACAGTGAAAAATTATATGCTCAATTGTCAGGTTATTAAAGCATATACACTTGACATTAGAACAATACTTGGTCCGTAATGAATTTGATAATAGTCTGAGAGCTAAGCTCAGAATTGGTCTGCGAATCGGACCAAAGTCTGAGAGAGTCAACTGACGAGGTTTTAGACTTGAATTCAAGCACCTATAAAAGTCTCTTTCTAGTATATTGCTTATTTCCTTGTATGACAATGGGCAATATACTTTTATACTATCTATATGATTTTTTGCTCCCCTTTTTGCTGCCCTATCTGCTTGGTCGTTATAATGGAATCCAGTGTGGGATGGTATCCAACAAAAAGCAACATTTGTACCCTTCACAAATAGGGAGTGCAATAAATACCTAATTTCAAAAAATAAATCTTCTCTTTGATTATTCTCAAAAAGGAGCAAACCTTTTAAGACAGATTGAGAATCAACACAAAATAGGATATTACTTATTATGATTGGTATATCAACAAGATGATTTAAAGCCATAAGGATGGCCACCAATTCAGCTGTAAAAATTGAATGTCCCTTACCTAAATAATATGATTTTTCTGTTTTTAGGTCAGGAATGACAAAAGCAGATCCTGCACTGCTATCATCCAGGACCGAGCCATCAGTGTAAACTTTTAAATGATAATCAAAATTTTCTTCTAATTCAATTCTGACAGATGCTGCTATTATATGTGGAGATTCTCCTTTTGTTGTGTCAGAAGCACATATGTTGACGTTTGCTTTTGTTAACTCCCAGGGAGGGACAGGTGGCACCAGAACACGAGGTGCCATATCATGCAAATCAATGTCTGAAGAATTTAAAATATCTGACACATATGTGCGAATGGTTTGTAGATTTGAATTATTGTGTGCATTTTTTGGAAAATCAATATCAGACCTAATATTTAATTCCTCAAAATCATCCACTGCTGTACATCTCACAATATATTTAGCAGAACTTAATTTTCTGATTTCATCTACTGGTAGAATACCCGCAAGCTTATAGGCTTCTGAGGTCTTAGTATGCACAGGTACCCCTAAAGCCAGTTTCACAGCTTTACTGTCAATTATTCGCAGCTTCTTCAGAAACGTCGGCGGGGCAGAAAAGAAAATTTCTTGACCGTAGGTCAATCTTGATCTTACGAGAGATGTCGCTAAATGTAAAAGAATTTTGGAGTCTTGTCCCCAAGGAGAGTGACTTACAATTTTTAAGAAATTTAAACTTTTAACTGCTTTAGTCACCATTGAATCAATGTGTTTCTTCCAGTTTAGTTTTGAAGTAAACAGGATCCCAAGAAATTTGATTTCCGACTTGAAAAATATTTCACGTCCTCCTAAAAAAAAACGTGGTAGTTTGCTGGGATTATAACCATTATTAAAGAGGATCAAATGTGTTTTTTCTACAGAAAACTCAAAACCATTAGATTGCATATAGCTACTCAGTCTATCGAGTTCACCCTGAAAATGTTTCTGTACATAATTTATGTAATGTAGGCTTGTCCTTTTCCTCAAGGATGTCTGAATCCATATAGCAATATCATCAGCATATTGAGCCAGCTTAGTAGATGATGAAAAACATGTATGTAAATCATAAATCATAATGTTGAACAACAATGGAGAAATAATGGAACCCTGCGGGATTCCCATGTTTATAGGCCTAGAGGTTGATAAAGTTACTCCCACTTTTGCCACTATATATCTCCCACTTAAAAAGGATTTAACATAGTCATAAACATGACCCGACAGACCAATTTGTTTCAGCTTAAATAACAGTCTGCTATGCCACACTCGGTCATAAGCTTTAGTAAGATCGAAGAAGGACGCAAGGATACTTTTTCGCTTAGAAAACTGTTTTTTAATTTGGGTAGTGAGACGGGTCAGATGATCAATTGTAGATCTTCCTTTCCGGAATCCAGTTTGAGCTGACGGAATTATGTTATTTTTGTCACAGTAATACACCATTCTAATATTTACAATTTTCTCCATGACTTTCCCAACGTGGGAGGTAACCGAAATAGGTCTATAACTCGAAGCTTCTGTTCGAGGTTTACTCTGTTTTAATACAGGAGTTACAATGGAAGTTTTCCATACCTCAGGGATTTGTCCACATTCCCAGCACTTTTGAAATAATGTATGTAATATAATCAACCAGTTTTCTGGCAAATGGTTTAACATGGTGTAAGATACTACATCCTTACCAACTGACAAATTTTTGTTACTCAACAAATGAATAGCGTTCTTTACCTCATGTAAAGTTATTGCCGAATTGATTGTATTATCAAAAAGCAAACAAACCCACATACACACACATACACATGCCTAGAGAACAAAAACAAAAAAGACATATTAACCCCCCAAAAAATAACATACACAGACTTTAATGCCTAAACAACAAAAACACAAAAGGACACTAACTCATTCTACCCCACAGCTACATGCCTACTGCAACTCCCCTGGACCAGCACTACACGAGACCACTGCAGAAAAACAGGGTGGTTCACTAAAACAGTGATAATCAATGGAAAATTGTTTAAAACATCAAACAAAGCTTCGTATTCATACTTCTGGAATAAGTGAATGGTTCAGTTTAGAATACGAGCTATACCAAGCATGAATGAACAAAATTAGAATAGTGCGTTGGTTTGAGAATACGTGTATTGGTCCACAGAGGAAGTAATCATGGTATGAGTTATCTCGTACCTAGAGCAGAGTTAAAAAACAAAGAAAAGCACACCCCAAAACATCACACACACACACACACACTTACATGCCTCTCTAGCTCTGGGTTATGGCTGGCTTTGAGGCGGTCAAATATAACACACACACACACACACACACACACACTTACATGCCTCTCCAGTTCTGAGTTATGGCTGGCTTTTAGGGCAGTCAAATATAACACACACACACACACACACACTTACATGCCTCTCCAGTTCTGAGTTATAGCTGGCTTTGAGGCAGTCAAATATAACACACACACACATATACACACACAAACACACACTTACATGCCTCTCCAGTTCTGAGTTATGGCTGGCTTTGAGGCGGTCAAATATAACACACACACACACACACACACTTACATGCCTCTCCAGTTCTGAGTTATGGCTGGCTTTGAGGCAGTCAAATATAACACACACACACATATACACACACAAACACACACTTACATGCCTCTCCAGTTCTGAGTTACAGTTGGCTTTGAGGCGGTCAAATATAACACACACACACACACTTACATGCCTCTCCAGTTCTGAATTATATAGCTGGATTTGAGGTGGTCAAATAACACACACACACACACACACTTACATGCCTCTCCAGTTCTGAATTATATAGCTTGATTTGAGGCGGTCAAATAACACACACTCACACACACACACACACACACTTACATGCCTCTCCAGTTCTGAATTATATAGCTTGATTTGAGGCGGTCAAATAACACACACTCACACACACACACACACACACTTACATGCCTCTCCAGTTCTGAGTTATGGTTAGCTTTGAGGCGGTCCAGCTCCTTGCTGCACTTGGCACGCAGGTTCTCATACTCTCTGTCCAGCTTCTGCTTGTGTTCCTCCATCTCCCCCTTGAACCGCGACTCCATCTGAACAAGGTTGCAGGCATCGTCAGAAATTCTGCATGGTCACTCTTTGATGGTGACAGCATACATGAATATATCGACTAGCTTTTAAACAGCTTCTACGCTTCTAAATAACTTTAATTAGTAATGTGACTCCATCTGAACAACGCTGCAGCCATCGTCAGAAATTCTGCATGGTCACTCTTTGACGGTGACAGCACACAAGAATAAATTTACTAGCTCTTTTACTGCTTCTACACTTCTAAATGACCAAAAATAGTGACAAGACCCCATCTGAACAACACTGCAGGCACCATCAGAAATTCTGCATGAACGCTCTTTGACAATGACAGCATACATGAATAAATCTACCAGCTTACTGACTGCTTCTACACATCTAAATAACTATGATGATCAAATTCTGGCCCAGACAGTCTGGACAGCAGTTGCCTCCTCCGCTGTCCTGATGGTCATAGTCAGACACAACTGTCATACATCTCTGACAGCAGAGGGCAAGGTATTCACAGAGAATTTTTAATTGTGATGGTCGGACATGAATGACTATCATACAACCCCCACAGCTCGTCCCGGCCACTCACCGACTGAAGTTCCTTCTGGTGCTGCTTGCGGAGACGCTTGTAGATGGTGAAGTTGCGGTACTCGTTTGAGTGGGCGTGCTGCTTGATCTCCTGACGCACAATGGATGTCGTGCGGATTGTGGCGAAGTTGTTGGCCGGAACCTCAGAGCTACGCCCACTTCCACCTGAAGCCTGCATACATGACACACATACACATCAGAATTAAGATGTGTATTACGCATCAGAATTGTTCAAGATGTGTTAAAGGGATTGTGTATGGCACATTCATGGGTACAGAAAAACACAGTATCATACAATATCACTTACTAATTCCTTGCAGGGGAAATGTTTGTGTCTGCTCAAATACACATCAAGAATCACTTAAAGGCAAATGATGAGAATATACATTACAGGCATTTAAAAAAAACAACAACCCACACACGCTGAAAAAAAAGAACAAAAAATGTATGAACATCATTGAAATTTTGAATTATTTCAACAAAAACAATTTATGAAATCTACTAAAACAATTCAACTGTTCTATATAAAAGCAACTCATGTTTTCAGCTTTATAGTTAAGCAAAGGAAAAAGAAAAGAAAAGAAAAACAGGATCTCTTCTCAAGACAGGGAAAATAGAGACCAAATATGTTCCCAACAAAAATAAAAATGCGTAATTCCAAGAGACTGTGACAACAGAAAGATTCACGAACCAACGAAAACTATAACACAGTGCCACTGTTCTGCTCTATTTTATCATTTGGATAAACTCCTTTTTACGCAGCCTCTAAATTTCATTCAGAAAATATTACTGATCTCTACAATCAAAGAATCATATCCTCAATCATCAATGAAAAACAGAAAGGCAAATAAATTAATAATACAAATATGAACATCCCCCTTTTCCACATATCATTTACTTATTTCACTTCCAGAAATATGGATGAACCAGTCAGATTTCTGTGCACAACCTTCAGGTTCCTTTCTCTGATATGAAATGAACAGAAGTTTCCTCCATAAAGTGGTATACCAACAGTAAGGAGATAGATGTTGAACAGCGCTTTGATTCTGAGGAAAACATGGTTGTTAATCAATTCCATACATTCCACCGACTTCCCTGTTCTGAACAATGAAAACAGTGGAGCCAGGCTTTTATCAATGGTACCTTCAATAATCTTCCTCTCTGATGCCCAGAACACTGTATGTGTAAATGTGAGTTACAATGTGTGCTTGTATGCGTGTGCCTGTTTGTGTGTGCGCATAAACGTCCAGGTAGTCCATATATAATTACATGTGTGCATAATGCACATTTCTTCACCAGCATAAGCGTGTGTGCATTGTCTGTCTGTACTCAGGACAGCAAGAATAGACTGAATGGACTGACATATCCTGGAAAAATGTTCAAGGTCTGAACACACAATCCATAGTTTATTTTCAAGTGACAAGTTGAATTCCTACACAACCCCTGTTTATTTATAAATGATGTGTTCAGTATCTATACATTCCCTAGGTAATTTACAATTCAACTGATGAGTCCAATTCATACACAATTCCTAGTTTATTTTCAAGTGACAAGATCAATTTCTACACGATCCCTAGTTTATTCACTAGAAACAAGTTCAACTTATATAAATTCTTCTACTTTTCTATATAAGTTCAAGCAAACAGATTTACTAAAACAAATCAGGCACAATGATTTCTGCTCAATGCATTTTCCCATTAATACACAATTTGTGAAACTGAATTACCATACTTCGAAATCAATAGTTTTGCAAAACTCTCTCCACTCGCTTAACACCACAGAACACGTGCGGCTTCAAGATAGAAGTGCAGGTATTTTCATCATAATATGCAATCACATATTTTCACAATTTTTTTAATTATGCTAAGAATAAATTTCACACAAAATGCTGATTAGGAAGCATTTCCATTCAAAGCTCAACAACAACAAAAATTAATCTACACAGTGTCAGGTTAAGTTCATGCAACAGTTCACTATCACAGTAAACTGAGAAAAATACATTAGTCCTGAGGGTACTGACCTCTCTTTTGCACAGTATCATGCAAAGAATACACAAATGGGATTCTTGTCCCACCCCCCCTCCCTACCCCCTTCCTTTGGGGGTTGGGGGGGGGGGGGTGAGGTGAGGGGGTTGGGGGTCCTGTCAGTGACAATCCAGGGAAGAGGGCCTGAGGGCCTGGGGGGTGGGGGGTGGAGGGGGTGTTTCCCAGCATAACAAGAAGTCTGTCAGAATTAGAGTGTGTGTTTCAATAGGAAATCAGTTTTCTTTTTATGCACAAGAAGAAGTCCACCAGAATTAGTGTGTATGTGTGTTTATTATTAAAAGGAATGAAGTTTTCTGTCTTCTTCATTATCATATCAAAGGCACGAAAGTTACATGCATGTAAGTGTGAGAAGGAGAAATAAAACAACAACAAAATGCAATGTACCTCAAGATACAACAGATTTTTCATAAGAGGAAACGAAACAGAAGAGAGAGACAGAGAGACAGAGAGAGAGAGACAGAGACAGAGAGAGAGAGAGACAGAGACAGAGAGAGAGAGACAGACAGACAATTCAACAACAAAATTCAAACTATCAGTTTCTTACCAAACTTCCAATGATTTTGTTACATGTGCAAAGTTAAAAAAAGCAGTGGGTGGTAGGGCAGTACACAACTGAATTGACAGGAACGACACTTTTTTCATCACAGACTCCTTTTGCAGTCCGGTGTCCTCGAAATATAACTATGCCCAGATACTTTCATTCCCCCAAAACATAGCTAAGCGCTGACACTTTGGTTCCCCAAGCTTGGATACTTTGGATGAAACGATACGGTGTGGTGCACGGATCTGTGCTTATCATCTCACACTGTTTATCAACATGTTTTGGGTTTGATGCAACTGTCTCCGGTCAGACACTACTAAATACTGAACAGTTCACTTGTTATCAAAGCTCATATTGTATTGCAGACAGAAGAAACAAAATCAATCACTCGCACTTTTCATTTTCAATTTTTCCAACACCAATCCAAGCCTTGTGATTTTCCCAAAGTGAACCCCCTACTATAAGGAGACATCTAGGGCTCTTTCTCATGATCACGCATGGATTCATTCTTGCATGCATGATGAGTGCATGCACGCGTGCACACCCACTTCTTTGTGCAGTACAAAGCTTTCTCCTATCATTAAGTTTACAGCAAATGTTTCTTCACAATCTCTTTTTTTCTACAATAAAATCATAACATACAAAAATTCACAGAAATAACCATAACATCACAGAAAAACAGTCAATGAACAAGCATTATGACTTGACACTAACACAAATGAGGAAATAAATGAAGAAAGAAAGAACATCCATAAAAAAAAACAAAAAAAAACAACAACAAAAAACCACCCTGAAACCCATCATTCATAGAAGTGGTTTTCAACAGTTAAGAACTTTGAAAATGTTAAAGTGATACTTTTTAGTTTCAATAGTCCAGAAAATCAGCAATGTAAAACAGTGACTAAAAATGTCCTTTTAATAGAATTTTTTTTTAAAAAGACGTGTACCGGAGAAACAATAAAAAGACAAAATTCAAACATGACTATTGTATTTCACTGTATTACTTTCGGTCATAATAGATTTCTTTGTGAGAAATTCAAGCTGCTCTCCATGGGGAGAGCACACTGCCACAGTGCTGGACAACCCATATATATATATATATATATATATATATATTTATCTCTCTCTGTATATGTATACACATATATATATATATATATATATATATTTATCTCTCTCTGTATATGTACACACACACACACACACACACACACTATATATATATATATATATATATATATTTTTTTTTTTTTAACTGTCTGCAAGCGTACTTGTCCTGTCACAGTTATCTTGCCATCGACAATTCTTTTGTTGCTGTGGGTTCTTTTATGTGCGCTAAATGCATGATGCATATGAGACCTCCGTTTATCATCTCATCTAAATGACTAGCACCCAGATCACCACTCAAGGTCTAGTGGGGAGAGGAGTAAAAATCTCCATCTGCATGTGAATCGAACCTGTGGACACTCGCCTTTTTGTGTGCATTACCACTGGACCACCATTCCACTGTATGACGCATGTACAGCAACAATGTCCCCTTCTAACAGTCCCGACCTCATTATAATCAGTCTGAAGGGTTACAATTAAAAGTACAGGAATATTCCACGTTTGCTGTAAATATATTCTTTGAAAAAAATCCTTTCGGAAAGCTAAATTTTTTTTTTTTTAAAGAAGTAAAAAAAAAAAATTAAAAAAAAAAGCAACTGTGAAGCTTACATAAGACAAAAAACAAAAATATCAAAGACCATGTGAAATAATGTTTAAAAAAACACGGTTTGGACGGGCCATGTTTTTTTTGTTTTTTTTATATGTTATAAATCAATCCTTGAACAAAACAGTTGGACATAACCTTTACCACATCTACAAAACAACGTCTGTATCACGCATGCTGCTTTGGGTAGAAGGCAGAATGTTCATTTTACGTAACAGCATCCTGAAATCGGATTGAAACCTCCAACAAGCAGCAATGGAGATAACACATTTTACAGGGAAAAATTTTGTCTTGAAATAATCCAACTTTTTGCATTATATCTTTGTCAATAATCCCTTTCCATGTCTGCTTTGGTACATAATCCAGTCCTATGTCTATCTGTGTAAAATAAATTTCAAGATATCTGAATGCGCTTTACTTGCTCCAGAAAACATGCTTTTGCCCCTTGTTCCCAACAAAGCCCAAAACTTTGCTAACAAAATTGGAAACCAAACAAAAAAAAACAGCAGACATCGCAGACAACAATAATAGTCATTCTGAACAGAAAAAAAAGGACTCAAAACCTGCGCAAAACCTGTTCAAACTTGTAAAAAACCAACAGAACAGAACCTTGATCAAAACATGCAGAGACGAAGTCTTCCACACAGCCAGGAAAATTTTCGTTCGTTCAAGTATACATGTATACTTACACATGTATACTTGCACATGTACAAGTTATGGTTGACATGGTTCATGCACATCATGCACTCTTTCACAAACGTGGACCGCAAGTTAGTCTGAACACCTGAAAACACCCACCCCTTGCCCCTCCCATCACCACCCTGCCTTTCCCCCACAAGATTCAGCTGAACCTATCATTTTCCTTTGATGAAATACCAGACCAAAAAAACCCAAAAAAACAACAACAAAAAAAAACAAAAACAAAAAAAAAAACCCACAAAAAAACCCCCCAGAATGAAACATTATCACCAAGACAAGCATCAAGGACAAAAATAACAGGAAGTAAAAACTTACAGAACAGAGAGAGGGGAAATAAATATAAAAATGAGAGAGAGACCACGATGCACAACAGGCCATTCACGATACACTGAGCAGTCAACAACGGTGCAATCAATCAAAGCAGGCAGGAATACCTGGACCTTCCACGACTGCGGGCTGTAGGAACCACTGCGAGACGACAGCGACGGCCAGTCCTTCAAACGATACGACCCACGGGAGGAAAACAAACACGTCAACAACAAGGAACGTGACATAACGTACAAATACCAACAACAGTGCCAAAGCTACTCTATCATGACACAGTCCATCAACAATGGTGTTAAAAATTAATTACGGCCATAGTGTTAACAAAACAACAAGGAACGTAATGTACACACACCAACAACAGTGCCAATGCTACTCACTGCTAAAACAGTGAATAAACAACAGTGCTAAAAATTCATTACACAAACAAACATCAACAAAAAGGAACGTAACATACACTCACCAACAACAGTACCACTGCTACTCACTGAATAACACTGTCTATGAACAATGATGCTAAGAATTCATTACAGTGATACAATGAACAACAGCTGCTCCATTCACGTCACCATCCAGGGTCAGACTGTAGTCATCTACCAGTGCAACGTACAACAAAGGAAAAGGGGAATGGTGCTCGTCGCACAACACTACCAACACGTGAGGGGGTACGAAACAAAACCCAAACTTACTGTCATGCTTTCTACTTCTTTCGGTGGCTCCACATTATGAAAGACCGTATCAGTCTCCTCCTTTTTGTTCCATTGTTTTAAAAAGGAAAAGAAGAAAAAAATGACAATGTGCAAACAAGAATATGAATCAAGAAAAAAAAAAAACAAAAAAAAACTATACTTCCGCAAATTGCAGTCCGTGAAATCACTTGTTTTATCTTAATATAATCTTTTTGTATTAATTTCGGACAATCAGACAAGCGACAAAACATAGAACACGACACCAACAGAAAGACAGCCTACACCCCCCCCCAAAAAAAAACCCAGTTGGTGGGGGGCGTGAAGAGAAGGAAAATCAGCTAACTGATTTGTGTTTAAATATGTGTATTTATATATCTTTCAAATAACATCACTGCATCATTTGGGTAGTCACAGTCAGAGAAGCATACTGTGAAGATGGGTGCGTGCGTGCGTGCGTGTGTGTGTTTGTGTGTGAAAATGTCCAAGTGTACATACAAACTGTGTGTGTCAGAGAGATAAACATATTACTATATATAATACCAAGTCCTTTCCTCAAATCTGAACAGGACATAAGAACAAACAAGTCCACTTGCATGTCAAATTCCTGATATGACCTTTCCTAAGTTTATCCTTAGATCAGAGATCATTCAAATGAAAGAAAAAAAAAGATGATTATGAAGATGATAAAAATAAAAATAATAGATAAAGAAGTAGTTGAAGTTCTAATATGCCAATATGACATTTCTTGGCCAATATAGCTGGAAAATTTGTGCCATTTTCCCTTCCTATTTAAGTCATTATCACCATTCAGTATGCGACCTGTGTACAAACTATTTCAGCTAAACATATACAACTTAGACACAAAGTTTTCTTTCTATTCTCTTGATTACTGGTAACAAACAATGGTGTTGGTCATTCTGAAAATACAGAGGTATCATTAAGTTGTGTTGCTTTTCTTTTTTTTATATGAAAGACAAAACAAATGAGGCAGCACCATGGCTTTTTAATTTTAATATCTAGCTAGCCAAAAAAAAAGAAGAAGCAAAAACAAACAAAAAAAGGAACACATAACATACTGTATCTTTTCACAGTTCAACATTTATGTCACAACATCAAAGACCAACGATCAATCTGTTCACTACAATTTCCTGTTCTGTTTCATACAATTCACATGCATTCAGATGACCAGCACAGCAATCATCTGGCGAAATTTACATGCTTCAGTTTATTTGTCTGATTTATTCGTATTCCTATATATATTGTATATATATGTACATATGTACAAGTTTGCACAAGTTCAGACCTCCTTTATTTTCAAGAAAGTGACCTGACTGTCATACACATAAAGCATCCCTTTCAAAAAACTACTACAAGTTCAGCACACAATCTAACACCCAACTACTCTTATCACCCATCAGCATTTCAAAACATAAGTAAACAAATCTGAGTTTGCAGGTATTCTTTGTATTTTGTATTTCTCTTTTTATCACAACAGATTTCTCTGTGTGAAATTCGGGCTGCTCTCCCAAGGGAGAGCGCGTCGCTACACTACAGTGCACCCATTTTTTTTGGTACTTTTTTCCTGCGTGCAGTTTAATTTGTTTTTCCTATCAAAGTGGATTTTTCTACAGAATTTTGCCTGGGACAACCCTCTTGTTGTCGTGGGTTCTTTTACATGCGCTAAGTGCATGCCACACACAGGACCTCGGTTTATCGTCTAATCCGAATGACTATCGTCCAGACCACCACTCAAGGTCTAGTGGAGGGGGAGAAAATTACTGGCAGCTGAACCGTGATTCGAACCAACGCGCTCAGATTCTCTCGCTTCCTTGGCGGACGCGTTACCTGGAGTTGGTACCATGACATGAATAACAATGACCTTCAAACGGCTGCTTCCAGGTCCAACAAAAACTCTAAAACCCACCTACCCTCATCAGCTTAGCAAAAAAAAAAAAAAAAAAAAAGTTGGCAGGTATCTTTTTGTGAGTTGTTAGTGAAGAGAGAGAGGAGGTAAATTTCAAAGTCTAAACAAGCACACGCCCACGTGGGGACAATCCCTTGCTTTGTCGCCTGAAAGCAAAACCGATTCTTAGACTGCAGTTGATCCCGTGGGATTTGCTTTAAAGATCTGCAAAGGCCTGTCTCTGTTTCTTTTTGTTCTCTTCCTGCCAAGGATTGGGGAAAAAAAAATACTAAAAAACCCACCCAAATCATCCTATTCTTCTGAAATGTTTTTAAAGCTTGACTCAACAGTCCTTCTATAGAAAACAATTCCATCTGTTCTTAATCATTTCAACACATTGCTTCTGTAATACAAAATTACCACACACAAAAAAAAACAAACACAACACACACAAACAAAATAAAACAACAACAAAAAACAAACATGCACATCAAACACATAACCAGCAAAGTATTTACAGTAATCTTGCACATACAAGTACGGAACATGGACAATGTGTTTATTTACAAAATGACACCAAAAGTTACGGTAAAAACAACTGATCACAATAACTTAAATTCTGAAAGAAAAAAAAACAAAGGGAAGGGAGTATGAGGTGGGAAGAAGGGAGGGCAGAAGACGTGGAAGTGGGAAAGGGATCTGGGGCATTTGGGAGGTGGGGAGGGAGAAGAGAGGGCTGGGTATTTTTCAAACGACCTGAAAATAAGGACCGTTTTTCCCCACTGACACCAACTTTCTCTCTTTCTTATTAAAAAAAAAAAAAAAAAAAAAAAAAAAAATATATATATATATAGTACTGCACATAATTCCATTGGCTATGCCTGTTTAATGAAAGATTGTTGCGTCATGATAATGCTCACATACAGAACTAGCAATAAAAAAAGATAAAAAAAAAGGATAAACTATTTTTCAATGATCGGAAGGCAATGCTAAGAGCAACAACACCTTTATGCCTTTTTGTGTCTGTAGTAAACAATGTTGACGCAAAGAAAACAGAGAGACAGGGTCAGGAAACAGGAGGCTCAGGGGACAAAGAAAGGAAGGAAGAGGTGGGGGAGTGGGACTGAGTGCATATATATATATATACGTACATCAATTTCAAAGGTAAAATTTGAGATTTTTTTTTTTTCACAGATTGCTTGCCAGAAGATTAGTCTCAGGTCTTCTGATATTGTAAAAAAAACATGCATGCCTCATGAAAAAAGTTCTTGTGTTAACAAAATACGTGGTGGGAAAATGGTAGGGTAAAGACATCACTGAGATGGGAAGTGAGAGAATGGGAGAAGTAACAAACAAAACAAAAAAAAAAAGGTGGGGGTGGGGTGGGGGTGATGGTGGACAGTAGGAAGGGAGGAGAGGCTGATGGAGGGGGGCGGAGGGCGGACAGTAGGAAGGGAGGAGGGGCTGATGGAGGGTGGACAGTAGGAAAGGAGGAGGGGCTGATGGAGGGGGGCGGAGGGCGGAAAGAAAAATGGGGGAAAGGGGAGGACTGACAATCCATCCAGCGTGCAAAAAACATGCAAATGTTACCTGTATCAAATTGTGTAGCTGGGTTGTCAGAGGGGGCTGTTGGATTAAAAAAAAAAAAAAGAAAAAAGAAAGAAAAGAAGTGACAACTTATCTGCTCATTACTTGTTTGTCGTATCTTTGTTTTTCGTAAGATACTGATAACACTGTACATACATGTATGGGTTTTTTTTCCAGCTTCAAGTAAAGTTCAATCACTGACACCAGGGGTATGAGATGGACTCTCTTCTCAATGCTGGAAGATGCTGGAAGATCTTGATTTCGCTGACAACTTGGCAATGATCTCCCACACTCGCGATCACAAGCAAGAGAAAACAACTCTATTGTTTGTGGATGTGCCAAGTACAAATAAATCTTAGCTCTACCATTTGTGGATGCGACATGTACAAATAAATCTCAACTCCACCATTTCTGGACGTGCCCAGTACGTATAAAAACAAAGCTCATCGCTAACCCACCATCCCAAAACCACCACCACCACTGAGAGGGCCTAAAAACGAAAACACTTACGCTTCGGTCTCGCTGCAGAGTGGAGGGGGCGGGGGGCAGGAACTCATCTGGGTGGTTGGCAGTGAGGCTGGTGAGGCTGGACTGGCTGCTGGCGTAGTTGGCCGAGTGCTGGCTGGCCAGGCTGCCAGACTTGCTGTCCAACTGGTCCTCATCCTGAGATGAAGTGTCGTCCCCCACAGAGATGTCCTCGTCCGCTATGCCTGAAACGTCGTTTTGTACAGACTTCACAACAAGTTAACTCAGTACTGCCAGTTAACCCCCCTGGAAACGTCGTTTTGTACAGACTTCACAACAAATCAACTCAGTACTGCCAGTTAAACCCCTGGAAACGTCATTTTGTACAGACTTCACAAGTTAACTTACTTTGTATTGCCAGTTACCTCCCCTGACTTTCCCCACAGATGACCCATTTGTATGGGTAAGAAATAAAATCGCCACAAAACAAATGTTAGAATTCATTAATTGAAAACTTCCTAACTGATCAGTAACATTAATGAATTAGTTGGGGACAAAATGTAAAATCTCCCCCCTTCTTATGCTATCATACAGTGAGATGATGAAAGTATCCAAAGTTTTTGTTCAAAATTTGCACACACTGATGACTTGCACACTGCATTTATTGGTCGCAGTGGAGAGTGGAAAGGTCATCTAAGGTGTTATTAGCTCATAACGCCATTATGGAAATTAGATGTCACTCTAAAAATTAAAAACTATCAAAAATCCTAATTGGGGACCTTCATCTGAAACGGTTGTGAACAGTAGGGCACCGATCAGGGCCATTCGTCAAAACTGAGTTTAGGCAGCCTTTCAGAATCAAAATCAGTAATCTGTTGATGGGGGGGTAGGTGCAGGAGGGGGGGCTGTGGTTTTTCGTTGGAAGTGTGGTGTGCAAGACAACACCTGATTATGAGTGGTGTTCATTTCATTGGTTGCAAACACTGCTGTTTGTCGGAAAAATCAGCATGATTTCACCATGCTCGGGAGAAGAAAACTTTGCAAGTTCCCTTATGTTTTTGTGAACCCTGTATGTTCAGAAATGAACATCAGAGGTGATACATTAATACACACAAGATCAGGCTGTGGTGTTTACGGTTCTCTTCTTTTTCTTCTTTTGCTAGGTTCCAGTTGCCCTGCCATATTGTCAGGTTTGCTGCAGTGATCAACTCTGCAGTTCATAGCAAGAACTCCAACCAACCCCACAATTAATGGTTTTCTATTCAGCTATATTGGAAGGAGGGTGGACATCACTCTGGACAATCAAGGACAGCACTGTATGGGAGTGGCCAATTCCTTAAGGCCAGTACTGCATGCAGGGAGTATCGCAATGTCTGCTTTAGAACAGAAGGCTGGTGTGATGGAGGGGATTTTGGTAAGGGGGAGGGGCATGGATGGAAATGACATTTTATTTCATTTTATCTTTTTTGCATTTCATTTTCTTATGTTATTCATTTATACCATTTTGCCCCATTCAGTACCAAATTCTTTTCTGTTTCTCCATTAAGTGTCAACTTCTGATATAGGAAACTGGGGATCTCTCTCTCTTTTTTTTTTTTCTCCAAATCTGAAGTTACAAAACACACACACTTACAAACACCAAATGCTGCCTCTTATAAACCTGATTTAAAGGTTTAATTTTCTTACTATGCAGAGCAAACCTGAAATGGCCCCTCTGCAGTCTGCAAGACTATAAGCCCAGAGATGCCAACCCCTGTCAAGTATATGTAGAAACAATCAGGAACATTGGTTGGAACATTTTGAATTTGGTAGGAACACTCGGACTCTGAGCCATATCAGCAAACATACATTTTATCTACAATGCACATAAACACTTGGGCCTTCACTTCCTTAGCCACAAAGAAGTTTGTGAGTTTGCTGCTGCTGCTCAAAGCTGAACTTTTGCTGATATGCCTGGACCTAGACCCTCACGGACACAGTATTGCCAGATCAGGGTCTTACATTCTGCTACCTTCCTCCTTGACAGTTCTGCCATATCAGTGTCTTAACCATTCTGCTACCTTCCTCCTTGACAGTACTGCCATATCAGTGTCTTAACCATTCTGCTACCTTCCTCCTTGACAGTACTGCCAGATTAGCATCTTAACCATTCTGCTACCTTCCTCCATAACAGTACTGCCATATCAGGGTCTTAACCATTCTGCTACCTTCCTCCTTGACAGTACTGCCATATCAGGGTCTTAACCATTCTGCAACCTTCCTCCTTGACAGTACTGCCAAATTAGGGTCTTAACCATTCTGCTACCTTCCTCCTTGACAGTACTGCCAGATTTGGGTCTTAACCATTCTGCTACCTTCCTCCTTGACAGTACTGCCAGATTTAGGTCTTAACCATTCTGCCACCTTTCTCCATAACAGTACTGCCAGATTAGCGTCTTAACCATTCTGCCACCTTCCTCCTTGACAGTACTGCCATATCAGGGTCTTAACCATTCTGCCACCATTCTCCATAACAGTACTGCCAGATTAGGGTCTTAACCATTCTGCCACCATTCTCCATAACAGTACTGCCAGATTAGGGTCTTAACTATTCTGCCACCATTCTCCATAACAGTACTGCCAGATTAGCATCTTAACCATTCTGCTACCTTCCTCCATAACAGTACTGCCAGATTAGGGTCGTAACCATTCTGCCACCATTCTCCATAACAGCACTGCCAGATTAGGGTCTTAACCATTCTGCCACCTTCTTCCTTTAAACACAATAACAGAACAAAAAAAACAAAATATGTATGAAAGAAAAGAACCAGCCCGTTACCTTCAGCGGCCTGTAGATGTAGGTGTGGGCTGTGGACAGCGGGCACCCCCTCGGCAGGCTCGTCATTGCCGTTCATGATGAGCTTCTTCATGCGCCTGTACTGCAGGTTGTCCAGCTTGCGCACCGCCTCCTTGGTGCGCAGGATCAGCTCCGACAACACGTCCGGCCGCCGAGTCTTGCGCACAAAGGGGTGCTGCCGGGAACAGCATGTGATATGAGCACTTATATTGTATGGTGTATTGTGTGAGGTTCGGGCTGCTCTCCACAGTGCAGTGGCATCCTTTTTATTTTCTCCCCCTTTTCTGTCTGCAAGTGTATTTGTTTCCCTATTGACGGGCACAATAGCCAAGTGGTTAAAGCGTTGGACTTTCAATCTGAGGGTCCCAGGTTCAAATCTCGGGAACGGCACCTGGTGGGTGAAGGGTGGAGATTTTTCCGATCTCCCAGGTCAACATATGTGCAGACCTGCTAGTGCTTGAACCCCCTTCGTGTGTATACGCAAGCAGAATATCAAATACGCATGTTAAAGATCCTGTAATCCATGTCAGCATTTGGTGGGTTATGGAAACAAGAACATACCCAGCATGCACATCCCCGAAAACGGAGTATGGCTGCCTACGTGGTGGGGTAAAAACGGTCATGCACGTAAAAGCCCGCTCGTATACATACGAGTGAACGTGGGAATTGCAACCCACGAATGAAGAAGAAGAAGTTTCCCTATCAAAGTGGATTTGTCTACAGAGACGTCCATCGAGACAACAGAAAAAAAAACGCGAGTTAACACACCACTGTTATTTTGTTTGTTATTTCGTCTACATCATATCTCACTGAAATACATATTTCCTGGGAGGTTTTAACCAGACACCTTCATAATGGTGTGTAGCATGGCTGGAGTGCTGTTGCTGCCAGTGTATACTGATGTGTGTGTGTGTGTGTGTGAGGGAGGAGGGTGTGGGATGGGGTAGGTGGAGCGATTGGGTGTGACTTGTACTGTGCTGCAGGAAATGAATCACTTTTTTTATATTTCATGTGTGGTTTTCTTATCAAGGCAATTTCACTGACTAAGATATTGTGATGCATACTTTAATGAATGGCCAGGTTCTAAAAGTGACTGCACTTTATATGTTTAATGCTACGTGTACTTGAGCCAAAAGACATTTCCTGAAGTCAACAGACAATGAAGTTTATTTTATCCTATCTCGGAAAATGTTTAAATCGTGCTCTGTCATTTGGTGTCAGGAGTTACCTAAAAACATCTTCCATGTTTGTCATTTGGTGTCAAGAGTTACCTAACAACATCTTCCATGTTTCACCGCAAGATTCATAACAGTATCTTATATGTCCAGTTAAACAAAAAAGTCTTTGGTCATCACTGTAGAACATCAGACTTGTAACAATAGAAAATAATGAAAATCCACAAAAAGAAATTCAGCATGAAACATCAACACTTTTCACATAAAAAAGGGACTGTCAGCACCAATAATCCAATAAAAGTTAATCTACATACCCATACCCACACCTACAGAATTAAAACAAAAAAACAGCAACAAACAAGCACACACACACACACATACACACACAAAGCCCCCACCATCACCGTCATGGTACACAGACTTACAGAAAGACAGTCGTTTGCAGTAGGCCTGTCTGCGGGCGATTTCTGTAAACAGACGTCGACAAAGTTGTGGAACTCGTCCGACCACTCCCCGTGGGACAGGGTCGGCGAGTCGTTCTGTGCTATGTGGTACAGGGCGCTCATCGCGTTCATGTTGAACAGCGGGGGCTTCCTCTCCGCTGAAACATCACCATGTGACTGTCAGCAATGACCCACTGCTAAGCTTTCTCTCATCAGAACTGCACCGCATTGTCAAACAGTTTCCATCATTTTCAAGGCATGTTTGTTTTGGCTGATCAATTATGCTCAGATCGGAGACAAAAAAAATGGAAGAAGAAGAAAAAAAGGGGAGGAAATTCATTTCTAAAAAGGAAAGTTTCTTCCTAAAATTACGTTTAAGTGACAAACTTACTGTGACTCACTAGTGCATACTCCGGCAGGGGTCTAACATTCCTGTCCTGTGCAAACTACTATCCGCCTATGCAGAGAAAACAAAAGTAGCTATGGCCGATAACCTCCTGGAAGTAGGTAACCTCCCCTTTGCCCCCCTACTAGTGCCCTCTTTTTCCGGCAGCCACCTTGACTCCTGTTCCTGTGCTCTTCATATGGCTAAGTTTTTTTTTTTGTATTTTCTGTCTGTCTGTTGATTCTCTGGCGTTCTTGTTTTTTGTCAAATTATGTCTTCAACCAGGTCACATAATTATATGGCTCAATTGGGCGACTGGGCTAAAATTAAGGCACAATCGCAATCGATTCGCGGCCACTCTGGGCCCTCTACTTCTGGCCCTCTCAACAACGCCAACCCGCCGCCTCCTCCAAATTTCTAAAATAACATTTCAAGGTCTGACATAATCAACATGACTCAATGGTGCAGACTCCATCAGAGGTTTGATTCCTGTCCTGTGCAAAATACTACTCCACACAGGCAGAGAAATCAGAAGTCGCTGCTGTTAGTCGCCTCCCTTAGTATATTTCCTCCCCTCTTTTAGGCAGCTAAGCTGTTACGATGAACTGATCTGAGAGAAATCATCCTTAAAAAAATGTCAATTGTGTTCAGTTGGGTTCCTGTTTTTTAGACCTAGTTAGTAGTCTTCCTCAGTATATTTCCTCCCCTCTTTTACTTACCAAAGCTGATGCAACTGATCTGAGAGAACTTAAAACAGTCAACTGTGTTCAGTAGAGTTCCTACTTTTTCAAGCTGACAGGCCATCCTTGAGAACCTTTGGCAAAAGTGACAGGCTGCCCAATGCTACAATGATGGGGACTGCATGAAAGCACGTGATAAAAGCACAGGAAACAGAAAAACAAATCTTTTCTTATCATACTTTCTGAAAATAATGGACATGTAAAACTACAACACACAAACACCCCAGTAGGGAAACCCTTTAACACCAGTGTGACATCTTTTGACTTTACACTGATACATGGAAAACAAACAAATAAACTTTTGGCCAGTTACCTTTATCCAGACCCTGAGGAAATCTGATTCAATCATACAATCTTCCCTGCACTTGTTCTATACAGCATATGTCCCAGTGGACTTTTCTACAGAATTTTGCCAGGGGCAACCCTTTTGTTGCTGTGAGTTCTTTTACATGGGAAAGAACACACTACAAACAGGACCTCGGTTTATGATCTGATCTGAATGACTAGAATCCGGGGGGGGGGGGGGGGGGGGGGTGTGTGAACAAGGGAAAAGCCACTGGAATAGTGTCAATGATGGAGCAGATTTAAAAAAAAAAAAAGGTATACATTTGGCTCTTTGGGGAGGAGTCATGTCCAGTGACACAACAGCTCAGCTGGCGCATGCAGACTTCCCACAGATATGATCAAACCAAATTTCATACTTTTTCCAGACCAGACTTGGAGCATTTTCCTTGCAAGATGCAAAGCCAGACTGAATCAAAAATTTGTTTGCTACACTGCTAACAAAAGATACTGGTGGACATTCCAGTACTGATGTTCAAATTTCATAATTTTTTGTTTGTTCAATTTTTGTTTGGTTTTTCTTCTTTTTCTTCGTTCATGGGCTGCAACTCCCACGTTCACTCGTATGTACACGAGTGGACTTTTATGTGTGTGACCGTTTTATCCTGCAATGTAGGCAGCCATACTCCGTTTTCAGGGGTGTTTGGTTTTTAAATGCATTAAGCTCTTTGTTGAACGGTAATGGTTAAGGGTCTTATTAAAAATTCCAAGACTTCCAGACCCTGAAGGGGAACAAAATGTACTTTTCCAAGACTTTTGCAACCCTCGAAATAGTTCTCTCATTTTTCTAAGACTTTTCCAGCACTGGAAGTGGTCCTCTAATTTTTCAAAAAGATCTCTCGACCCTGAAGGGCAAAGCAAATTTGTCCACCCCTGGAAATTCTTCTCTTATTTTTCTGAGACTTTTCCAGTTGTGGAAATGGTTCTCCAAATTTTCCAAGTCATTTCGAGACCCTGAACGTATTTTTCCAGCCCTGGAAATAGTTCTCACATTTTTCCAAGACTTTTCATGACTTCCACGACTCTGCACTAATCCTATCCTGTGTCTGATGACAAACAGCTCAGCTGGTACACAGTGTACAGTGCACCTACCCAGCTCTATACAGGTGATGCCCAGTGACCAGATGTCTGCCTTGCCATCATACTGCCCTTCGTCCATGGCTAGGATGACCTCGGGGGCCATCCAGTATGGGGTGCCCACAAAGGAGTTGGCCGGACACATCAACGATGCTGAACCAAAGTCCGCTGGAACGGAAAGTTTCATGTGCATTATGCAAGTTTTACAATTTAACAAGCTTTATAGTTTGTGTAAATTTTAGGTGGATTTATAAAGAATTTTTTTTTTACACATCAGTGAGAACAAGAAAGAACAGCCTATATTCAATAAAATGAACCTCCCCCACCTCCCTCATTCCTTCCATAGTTTATTTGTATTTGTATTTCATTTTATCACATCAAATTTCTCTGTGTGAAATTCAGCTGCTCTCCCCAGGGAGAGCGCGTCGCTACACTAGAGCGCCACCCATTTTTTTGTATTTTTTCGTGTGTGCAGTTTTATTTGTTTTTCCTATCAAAGTGGATTTTTCTACAGAATTTTGCCAGGAACAACCCTTTTGTTGCTGTGGGTTCTTTTACGTGCGCTAAGTGCATGCTGCACACGGGACCTCGGCTTATCGTCTCATCTGAATGACTAGCATCCAGACCACCACTCCAGGTCTAGTGGAGGGGGAGAAAATATCGGCGGCTGAGCCATGATTCGAACCACCGTGCTCAGATTCTCTCGCTTCCTTGGTGGGAACGTTTCCCCTAGGCCATCACTCCACATTTATATTCCAACTCCTTGGCATCTACTCAGGTGAAATATCTTCAAAAGAAGCCTGACAGCTTTTTAAATGTCTCCATGCTGTAATTCAACTACCATAAACAAAGTGCTTCCCTTCCTCTTTTCCAACGTACGGTTGTATCCATCTGTAACTCATATCTTCAATATGCTTACTTATGATCCATCATAACATTGCTTCTTAGCATTAAAAGAGTGTGAATAGGATGTAACAGTTTGAAACACAAGCAAACGCACACAATCATCTGCAAGGAACAACAGTAGTATATCATGACCTTACAGTAAGATACTATAGCGAAAAGTTTTTTTCTGTGCCCCGAGGGCAGGATTAAAAAAAAGCATGTCTTTGCTTCTTCTACTTCCCTAATGAAAGAACACTCAATTCAAATCAATTTAATAAACAATGATAAGAAAACCAGCTGCATATCTCTGCAAAGCAAAATTTAGTAATTTCACTGGCGGTCAGTTTAGGATGAGGAAAATTATACCCTTCTTCCTTATGCAGCTGAAGGAAATTTCCAGTAAACCTTTTTTTTTTTTTTTTTTAACTAAAAATTAAACAGTAATACAATACACAAAGAAACAATTAAAGTGACAATAACACAAACACACAATGCTGATTTCCCCCCCCATGAAATACACAATCAAACCATTCATCAGCATGGTTTCTCCTCCCCCACCCCCACCCCCAAATTTGATAATTTTGAAGAAAATATTTATATTATGCATTTCTTGATTTCATGTTTCAGAGACATACACAGAAATGGAATGGAAAAAAATCTGTGAACAGATTTAAATTTTTTTTTTTTTTTTTTTTTTTTTTTAAGAAAACAGTACTCCCACACAAGCAATTACAAAAACAACAATCACTAAATAGAACAGAAAAAAAGACAGCAGCAACAGCAATGCTTCACAAATGTTCAACAACACAAAGAGAGACGAGATATTCCGTATTTTACCCACCCAGTTTCACTGTGCCATCTTCTGTCAGTAGAATGTTGCCAGCTTTGATGTCACGATGGATCTTGGCCTTGCCGTGCAAGTACAGTAGACCTTGAAGTGCCCCCTCACAAATGGCTGAGATCTCCACTTCCTTCAGTGGCTTCTTGTGCACTGAACATGGACACAGAGAAATCAAACTGAATTTTGTTTTTACTGAGGGGAAAGAATTAAGCACTTATTGGCCTGTTTTCATCTTACCCTCGTAAAGAAAATCTTTGAATTAGTACAGGGAATACAATCAAACAGAAAAAGGAGCTAAAGGTTAATACATACACACCGCATGGCAAAAACAACAACACACACATACAATCAAAAAATTGCAAAATATAATAATCTTCACAAAAACGTGTGAATAAGAGAGGGAAAGAAGGAGTAGGGGGAGGAGGTTCAGAGACAGGCAGAGACATGGACATTGAGAATACATCATTCTGTTTTTCAATAAAAATAATTTGAACAATTTGTAAAGCTTAGCATTGTCTTTAGATGCTTGTGATATGGCCTTTTGAAGACAGAGAGAGAGAGAGAGAGGGGGTTGATAAAACAATTCAGTTTCACTCTGAATGTAACCTGGGTGACAATAAGTAGAGAATGATGATTCGTTTCACTGATTTATTTGCACAAAGCTCTCAATGATCTGATTCTTCACAGAATCATGTGAATTTTTTTTTTTTTTTTTTTAACAAAAAAAAAAGGTATATATCAAAGTAACCATCTTGTGTGTCTATGCATGCAGATCAAATATGCACATCAAAGATCTCAATTTTTTTCCTTCCTAAAAAACCAACCAACCACAAATAAATAATGTCTAACATTATAAAAATGACTAGCCACAGGCTCAATTTAAAAAAAAAAATCCCCCCCCCCCCCCCATTCAAGATCTAAAAATGTGTCTTTTTCTCATGAACAGACAAAACTGAAAGTGTCTTTTTATGTCATCACCAGGTTGGTTACATATTCCAAAACTGAATGTGAAACACAGTCAGACACTCAGTTTAAAAACAATGCTGGAAATGTTCCCACTTAAAAAAAAGGATCTCCTAAGCTCAAAATGCCGGAAAGAATACATCCCTTGGAACACACAACATAAATATGAAATCAAATGAAAACAGCTTTACCTTCTACAATGTCGGAAGCAGAGCCAAGACAATATTCCATCACCAGCTGAAAAGCAATTAATACATGACTCAGATTAATCATCAACTGCAAATGAATGCACACAGATACTGATAGAAATAAAACAATTTTGTGCTACAAGAACATGTGTACCTATGAGTCTGGCCACCAATCAATGCCCTCACACATACACACACCCTTGGACAGAACAGGCTAACACATAGTACATTATGCACAAAATGTAACTGTAAATTTATGGTTTATAAACAATTATCAAATGGACATTTCCCTGTATCTTTCATTTGCAGTTTGGTCCACTGTACTTCCAATGAATGTTGCTAAAAAAATCTCCCAAAGGTTAAACATGTTCTGGGGCATAGTTTTTTTACACTGCATCAGGAAAATCTCTTCTTTAGTAAATCCACAAAACTTCAAAAGGTTTTCCACTCTCTCTGAAAACAGTGTATGTTTGCTGAAAACACTCAGCATCATTTCTTCAAGGGCAGGAGTAATGGGACACCGTGGAAGTGAAATTCACACAGCAATCATAAAAATGAATGAAGCGAATGAACAAAAGATGCTGGTAACGTACCCATGCTGTGTGGTCCTTGAGGTAGCACCCTTTGTATTCTATAGTGTTCTCGTGTTTCACGTCTTCCAGGAACCGCACTTCTTTGATGATGTCTTGCCATTTCTGCCCGAACAGACATCAACTGAAGTCACACAAAGTGATCTATACTGAAGAACACGAAGACTACCACAATCAGGTCCACCAGTATCAGTATCAGTATCAGTAGCTTAAGGAGGAGTCACTGCGTTCTGTCAAATCCATATACGCTACACCACATCTGCCAAGCAGATTCCTGACCAGCAGCGTAACCCAACGCGCTTAGTCAGGCCTTGAAAGTCTGAAAAAATGTTCGGATCCTTTAAGCTCTTGACAGTTTTGAGTGCAAGTCCTCATATTAGAAATCCTAAGAGGACTGTTACAAAGTGAATCTTCAAACATTTTTCAATTACCAAAGAAGTGAAATGAAAATTTTCATATCCTCTGAAGGATCTAACAATTAACACAGTATAAAAACTTGTCAAGACTAAAAAGTAGTCCTCACATAACATCATAAATCTAGAAGAAAATGTGTCAAGTTGTGAAACACCACACTGTTCAAAAGCACATCTCTGCCTCACTCACTCACACACTCAACACACACACTACAAAACACTCTGAGCCAAAAGATACTGTAACAACAGCAGCACTCACATCTTGAGATCCCTTGCCACTATATGACATCTTTTTGATGGCCACCACCTCTTTCGTCTGTATATGTCGAGCCTGATAGAACAAAATGGGATAAAGTCATTTGAAAATACTGGGCAAATCACTCAATAAGTACACAGCCCCAAAGCTGCCATGTCCAGTCTCACAGACACACAGATAGCTTTCACAAAGTACACAGCCCCAAAGCTGCCATGTGCAGTCTCACAAACACACAGCAGTCAAAGTACACAGACCCTAAGCTCCCATGTCCAGTCTCACAGACAACACTCACAAAGTACACAGCCCCTAAACTCCCATGTCCAGTCTCACAGACAACACTCACAAAGTACACAGCCCCTAAACTCCCATGTCCAGCCTCACAGACAACACTCACAAAGTACACAGCCCCTGAACTCCCATGTCCAGCCTCACAGACAACACTCACAAAGTACACAGCCCCTGAACTCCCATGTCCAGCCTCACAGACAACACTCACAAAGTACACAGCCCCTAAACTCCCATGTCCAGTCTCACAAACAACACTCACAAAGTACACAGACCCTAAGCTCCCATGTCCAGTCTCACAGACAACACTCACAAAGTACACAGCCCCTAAACTCCCATGTCCAGTCTCACAGACAACACTCACAAAGTACACAGCCCCTAAACTCCCATGTCCAGCCTCACAGACAACACTCACAAAATACACAGCCCCTAAACTCCCATGTCCAGCCTCACAGACAACACTCACAAAGTACAAAGCCCCTAAACTCCCATGTCCAGTCTCACAAACAACACTCACAAAGTACACAGACCCTAAGCTCCCATGTCCAGTCTCACAGACAACACTCACAAAGTACACAGCCCCTAAACTCCCATGTCCAGTCTCACAGACAACACTCACAAAGTACACAGCCCCTAAACTCCCATGTCCAGTCTCACAGACAACACTCACAAAGTACACAGCCCTAAACTCCCATGTCCAGTCTCACAGACAACACTCACAAAGAACACAGCCCCTAAACTCCCATGTCCAGTCTCACAGACAGCACTCATAAAATACACAGCCCCTAAACTCCCATGTTCAGTCTCACAGACAGCACTCACAAAGTACACAGCTCCTAAGCTCCCATGTCCAGTCTCACAGACACACAGATAGCACTCAAAAATACACAGCCCCTAAGCACTAAGCTGCATGTCCAGTCTCAAAGACACACAGTAAATGTTGGGCAAATCACTCACACTCAGGAAGTACAGCCCCAAAGCTGCCATATCCAATCTCACAGACAGAAAATGTTGGGCAAATCTCTCACAAAGTATACAGCCCCAAAGTTGCCATGTCCAATCTCACAGACAACACTCAAAAGAAAATGTTTGGCAAATCACTCACAAAGTACACAGAATCTCACAGGCACAAAGAAAACGTTGGGCAAATCACTCACAAACTACACAGAATCTCATAAAGAAAGTGCTGGGCAAATCACTCACAAAGTACACAGCCCCGAAGCTGCCATGTCCAATCTCGCGCAGGTCAGTGTAGGTTTTCTCCGGGTCATCGCCATTGAAGAGGCCGGCCACCTGGGGGTCCTTGAGGTTGCCAGGCCTGGGAAGTGGCATGACCACGCCTCTCTGTCACCCCCACCGTCACTGCCTGCAATCACATGTGAAGACAATACCATACCTCTTCATCAACCCGAATGAAAATTATGTGTGCATCCAAAGGTTCATCACTAACACAACACACTCCCCCAGCCCACAGCTGAGTCTTGACACACTCATGAATAAGACGATGTTCCAAATCAAATGGTCAAACAAGTAGAACATATTAAGCTGAATAAAAACATCTAAGTCATAAAACACAACAGGCTGATTTATCACACAGTAGAATAAAATGGTACATGTTTTAAGAAACACAAACATTTTCTGAATAAGAAACATAGCTATCAATTTATCAATATAAATTCTGAATTGACAGTTCCTCTACTGAATGTATCCTCAGGCCGCAGAGCAGGCACAGAGAACTCTTTTTCAGAGATCCCACAGATGTCACAAAACCAAACAACTTTTCCTTACTAGACAAAATTTTCCACACCAAACACAAAGCCAAACTGAATCCAAAACTTGTCTGTTTGAGTACAAGTAAAAGGGCTTAGTCAAAGGCACAGAAATCGAGAGCTGACACTGCTGACTGCAAGCGTTTTGTAGAACATTACTGAGATGTTTAACATCACCCTTGTGAACACAATCCGATCTATTTTCATTTTGCTTAGAACATGATGAACTTTTTCCACCAATTCAAATGAAGCTCAAGCGCCATGCAAAAGGGAGGGTGACACATGATGGGTGTATACAGAATTACACCTATCATCTGAATGCATTCCAAAGCAAACAGAGCTTATGAGTGGTGGGGAAAACCAGGCCCCATATAACCCTGGCAGCTGACAGAGAGGGACCAAAAAGCAAAGGTCACAGGCCAGTCAAACTACACACACTCACAAGAAAAAATATGTGTGCCTCACAGAGCCCCAGCCCTCTCCCCCTCACAAAAACAGAGGCACATTCCATCAGAAGAAATTACGCATCAATGGCACAGATGTGCTGTCCATCTGAAACACTGATAGGATACACAACAAAAAAACTGAATCAACATTTTATGATATTCTACAATGCAGCCTTTTAAAAGCCTTGTAAATTTACATGAATGGCAAGCTTGTAATCCTGTTTCTAAAACATAAACCATATTCTAAAAATGTTTATCCAAAAAAACCCAAAAAAACAAAAACAAAACAAAACAAAAAATCAGCCTTTTCAGACCTTAGTAAATTTTGAAACTTGCGAGCCAGCAAAAGGTAATTTCAATTTTAAAATTTACAAAATGACATAAACAGATTTATTCACAAGCTACATCGGCTTTCCATTTGTTTTGAACAATAATTAAAACAATAATTCAATTGTAATCTAAAGGTTTGCCAAGAAAAGCAACTTATGACATTGGAAAAAAAACACCAACACAACAAAAAAACAACAACAAAAAAACAAAAACACGAAAATGAACAGCAGAAAATCTTTCATCTTACAATGGGACATTTTAACTGCAACACTCTCATGGTCTTGACCTTTAACTTTGACTCTTTGAAGTGCATTCTTTTCTTAATATTACCTTTGAAAGATAAACTGATTTATATGTTTTAGCCATGGCCAATTAGGCAATACATGTCCCAAGTTTCATCAAATTTTGATTAAAAACAACAACAAAAAACAACAAACACAAAACAGTAGAATGCAACTTTTACACTTTTCCATTATGCCATGTTGTGTATTTCAGCCCTGATCTTGACTCTCTTAATTTCTATTAGTAAAGGATTTTTATCCGAAGTCCAATCACTGTACCAAATCTCATCAAGACTATGCATGACACTACCTCTGTGGTACTTCCAAGCTTTCCTATTAATATCAACATCACAAGCAATTCTAAGACCTTGACCTTGGAAATCCAATTATATATGAGTCCTATGAATGGGATCAAACTGTCACCATGATCAGTCAAAGCTAGTTTAATAAAAACTGGATATAACTTACAAGGCATGATAGTTCTAATGACTAGTAACTTTATCTTCTTCTTTTCTTCTTCTTTTTTTGTTCAAACATAATCTTCAGTTGGCTCCACCTTACTGCGTTTGCCATCATGTGTTATATGGCATGACTGTAAACACCTTATTCATGACTATCAACCGATCAACTCATGTTTTGTTCCCATACCACTTGAAAAGATGTCAATATTAAAGTTCAACATGGACACACACAGATTAAATACAAACCTCAGACGAACATAAGAACTGACACCGAGTGGTTACACAGACTAATTTTGATTGCTCATTAAAGTCATAGAGAACACTTAAAAAAAAGTAACAACAAAATGTATGTATACATCAGCACAAATTTACATGTGTGCTACACACACCTGCTTTCAAAGGAGTGGAGATTTGAGGTGGAGGGTGGAACCCCCTCTGGTGCACAGCAGGGGCAAAGCAGGTGCCACCGAAATACAAGGATGGTGTTGATTAGGGTCATTGAGCACAGCCAGGGTGAAAGGAAAATCTTCCAACAAAGCAAAGGTGGGTGGAGTTCAGATGACTGGCAGTGAATGCTATGCGGGCCCACCTTGAAGGAACTCTGAAATGAGAGAGAAGATACAAGAATACTTTTATCATCTTTGAAGAAAAAAGAAGGGAAATTGTTTACAGTTTTGCTGATAAAATGACGACATATATCAGTATCACTATCAGTATCAGTAGCTCAAGGAGGCATCACTGCATTTGGAAAAAATCCATATGCGCTACATCACATCTGCTGAACAGATGCCTGACCAGCAGCGTAACCTAATGCGCTTAGTCAGGCCTTGAGAATAAATAAATAAATAAATAAACAGAATCAAATGAAATAATGAATAAATAATTAAACAAATAAAGAAGTAAATGAATATATATATATATATATATATATATATATATATATATATATATATATATATATATATAAATATAAACACTAAAACAGTGACAAATTTGCCCAGAGTATAATGGAATGTTTCAAAGAGATATCACATGAAAAACCCCACATACAAGCATGCATGCATGCACACATAACCACTGAAAACAGCCCTTTCTCTGTGCATGAATTCAGTACAGACTGAACAACAAATGCATGATATAACACTCCAAAAGAAGTCCAAACTTTAAAAAACATTTATGGCTATAAATAATGAGTAATACTGTTTAAAAAACAAAACAAAAACTTTTTATGAAGTGAAATTACATGAAGAGTACTACTAATTTAATAATGTTTTTGGTTAAAAAAGTTAGCTTTCGAATGGCAGAACAAAATCTATATTGGACTATGACACCCCCCCCCCCCCCCCCCCCCCAGAAAACAACAAAGAAATGTTATGTCATCAACAGCCATCAAATTCAATATTGATACAGGGTATTCATTAACAGCACAAATCAAGATAGAGAGAGAGAGAGAGAGAGAGAGAGAGAGAGAGAGAGAGAGAGCATGTTAATAATTCTACTTGACAAGCACTAAGTTACCAGAAACCTGTCAGAATTGTTTTCAAAAAGTGAGTAACACAGAAGTAGCAGAGGAAAGTAAAAAAATAGTCCAAACACCAAGCCTGGAAACCAAAGTTGACACTTTGCACAATATAAACCAAGGCATTTACCAACATTCCTCCATAATACTTGAGAGACACATGTGTCAGTATCACTAGCAGTAGCATCCGTTTACACACAGCCTTGCACTGAAGTGAACTTCCTTATTTAATTGACTAGTGATAATACTTGGTTTTTCTTAACTTGCTGATGCTGGGAAGCAAAGAAACTTCTGACATAGGCTATGCACAAACACATCAAATTCATACACAAGCTAACTAAACTATTATTAGAAGACGAAGGGATTACAGATATGAAACACAAGTGCAGTGTCAACACTGAATGAACATAACTGTGATCATTTCTTGGTATCTGCCAACACAGTCATATGCTTCATGGCTGTCCAAATGATATGACATAGTTACTGACTTTGTCTTTACACTCAATCAGTCAATACCATTGTTTCTAAAGAATGAAGAAGAAAGTGCATCATTCACCCATCAATTTTTTTTTAAAAAAAAGGACAGGACACAACTGACAAAATATAAAATCCCCTACCATGAGAGCTGTAATTTTTTATGATCATAATTATCATGTGTTATAAATATAATCATGCAAGAATTTGTTTAAATTCTCCTTGATTTTTCCAATCTAAAATTATCATCACTGTACAAGTGACATGTTTGCTTTCATGTCTCTCTCTCTCTCTATATATATATATATATATATACATATATATAATGTCTGTGCATCTCTATAACAACGGCAGATGTGTGTAATCTGCCAGTGCACTAATATCTTCCCCATTGGAAAATAAAGATTATTCATTCATTCGTAATCTGATGGAGTGCACAGAAGCATTCAGCAACAGCAGTCTCCCCCATCCCTTTCCTTTGTCACTTTCTTGAAAAGATTATATAAGTCTACACAATGGTGTTGAAATAAAATGAAAAGCAAATAAACATATGTTGTATAATTCATACCAATTAGTGAATTACCATTAAAATGGCATTATCATTATGGATTTATATCTAAGCGGCCAAATAATATATATAGTTTATCTGATTGGCTTCACTTGCAACTTTGCAACAGAACTATCCTAGTCATTCAGTCTCAGATATGTAACACTGTTCCCCATATGCAGTCAGTGACAGATGCATGATACACATGTAAGCGCCCGCACAGACAAATGCATGCTTATTCATATCAACGCACACAGGAAAAAACCCAACAAGCTTGAGGCTAATTCTTTCAGTGATGGAAAGACTGAAAAGGAAGAGGATAGAATTGCAAGCAAGCCAATGAGTTGAGGAAAAACAAACGCCTGGACATCACTGCCTGTGTCGCTGTTTTTCACACAAACAGGATATTGATAGAAGTGATAAACGACTAACTCAGTGACTATGCCCCACCCTTGCAAACCAATGAGATGGGAAGACAATGCAAATTCCCAGTACAAGATCACGAGAAAATGCAAAACAAAATGTGACTGCTATGTAGTGCTAACACTTCCTCATTCACTGGCAACATGAACTGTGCTCTAAGTTTTAATTACATGGCCAGTGTGGTCCTGGATATGGACTGATACTTGTGATACTTATAGTACCAATACTGTAGCAAAAACTGCAGGATAACTAGTGCACCTTTTTTAAATTATATAAATCTACCAAGGCTTAAACAATGTAAATGCGCTGTAAGTGTAACACTGATTTTATTGCATTATTTGCTGGTACCTTCACTGCAAATTATATTCCAGCACAAAAAAACGGAACTGATTCAGTATTGCAGTATGATCCATGGTAAATGTTTAGGACAATAGAATTAAAGTCTGTATCATGCATGCCTTTTTAAACTTATTGTCATGTTACATTTTCAAGCATAATGTATCATTTGAAGGTTAACACCTACCTGCTCAATTTGCAGTCTGTGGGGAAGATTCTAATGAGTTAACAGTTAACGTCATTGGTACTTAACCATGATTACCATTAAGTAATATCACTGTTAATATTACTAACTTGTCACATGTGTAGAGTTCAGACTGGGCATGAACTACACACACACACACACACACACACACACACACACACACCACACACACACTTCCCATCTACAGCTCTCCAGACCCCTCCTTTTCCTGTGCCACAGCACCTCCTCTTCAACTGGGACATAATTTATCAGTGTGCTTTTCTGCCAACTTTTCATTTCAATTCAATAAAATGAATACCAGGTCTTACACAAGCAGAATCCACTGACAAATATGTAACTGGGATACAAAGCTTATCACATTAGAAAAATAAAACTAACACAGAACCTTGGCATCTGTAACCGTTAAAAAAAGAAAAAACAACAACAAACAAACAAAAAAACACAGAAAAAAATATTAAAGAAAACAACCTCAGAGAAAGCACTGCATAATAAACAAATTATCTGACATAATTTGATAAAAAACATGCATATTAAAAAAGAAAGAGAAACTTATCAGTACCACTGGAAAAGAATTTCATTTGAAATGCCTACCTTTTGTCCTGTCTGAGTGTGTACATGTGCATATTTGTGTGTGTGTGTGTGTGTGTGTGTGTGTGTGTGTGTGTGTGTGTGTGTGTGTGTGTGTGTGTGTGTGTGTGTGAGAGAGAGAGAGAGAGAGAGAGAGAGAGAGAGAGAGAGAAGAGAAAGACTGCATGTGTGTGGACACACTGAAAGTACAAAGTTATTTCCAATTCATTTCCTTTTCGAAGACCACACACATCAGAGTAACAAATCATGCAAGTGATTTACATAATTAGAAGTACTGAACAGGAGTTGATAATAATGAAAAATGTTGGTAAGTCTTGTTATTTGAAAAGGTGATGTCTCACTCTATCCAATCTCAAATGATATAATGAGATATTAAGTAATTTTTAGCACTGCTACTTTTCCCCCGGAACACACTGGGTGATCTTGCTGTCCTGACCCTGCAGATGGGAACTCTGGCCAACATAATCAACCTGTCAACCTCCCAACACACACACACACACACACATACACAAAGAAAACACAACAAATGGCAACATTGGTGTTTGGGGCTTTAGCAAATATTTTGCAAATATGAGGCTCCAGAACACCTCAATCAACTCAGCCCTGACAAGAGTTCCAACCTGGGGATTCCTGCAGATATCATTAGTTAAAAATAAATCGATCTAAAAGGACGATTATTCTTCATTGCAATGAACGTTGAATTATGTTTCTGTCCTCGAGTAGAAGGGTCTAATTCAACCTTTGTCTATCCTACTTGGGTCTGATTCTGAAGCACATTTCCGACTCCAGTTTACACAAGAACCACTACTACTAGTTCATTAAGCAGCAGTGGACTGTTACCATTCTCAGTGTTGACACTGGCTTGCGGTTTGTCAGGCTGCGGAACTGGCTCAGAAAGCAGACATAACAACTGAAAACAGTTAAGTCGTCTGCAACTTGAGTGACCGTCCTCAACTGGAAACTTGATGGACAAGTTCCAGTCAATGGAACAAGGTAGAGCAAGAAAATCACATTGATTTGGAAGAATATTAACATGTCACAACGCAGACAAAAAACGAATGTACTTACGGCTCCTGGAAGCAAGTACGTATTAAAAACAACCACGGCGAACGCACCAATGTTTACAACACTGCACCTTGCACAAATTCCTCGCAGGTCTAATATGGCGTATATGTGAGCATGCGCATTGGCTAGCAGGTGTCTGAAACTATTTCCTGGTTTGGATTTTTAAGCAGTAAAGATGAAGACATAATTTCCGACGTAACGCCAGGTTATAACACAGTGAGATGAAACTATTCTGACATATATTGTAGATAACCGATGTCAGGTTGCGTTGCAAAACTTTGTAGAATCACACGAAATTACGTCACCGGAAGCCGGTGAGGCTCTGTGTGTCAGAGGTCATGTTAGTCTGCTCCAGCGAACAAGTGATAATAATGTCTTCATTGTATCTTCTCCATAATGAGCAAACCTACAATCAACAGCTTACTGCTTGGTATTGTGTCTGTAGGCTACCTCATGAAAGACCAGGCCGTGAGAAGAAAGTTGAAGGACATGACTTTAAACACAAACACACACACACACGCGCGCGCGCGCGCACACACACACACCATACTCACACACACACACACACACACACACACACAGACTGGGAGCTTACTTTCCAATTATATCACCTTTCTACATTTAAAAGCAACAATAACAACAAACAAACACAAAAAACCTACCACACACACACACACACACAGAGTCAAAATCACATACTTCTCCAATTCCCTGGCATAATGATAATAAAAACGGGTACTTATTCAACAGAAAACTGCCCTAGGTGTTTTACAACATATGACATTATGCTTAAAACATTACATCTAGGTTGCATATACATACCAAAATGTACCTAGCAAACTATTCATTCACGAACACAATGCATATAAACAAGCATACGTTCAAACATTGATATATACATATCCACCCCCTCCTCCCTCACACATATACACACACACCAACAAATACATAATCATACACTCACACACACCAGCTCCTCAGTATAATAAAAATGCACACACATGTGTGTACACACACTGCCACAGAACGCATATGCATGAACAAATTAGCATGAGCTCCAATCATGATAAATAATAAAGAATAAAAGATAACAAAAAAACAGTTAACAACCTAAACGAATGAAACAAAGTAAATAAAAAAAAACAAAACAAAGGGAAGTAATCCAATAAGATATATCACAACTTGATTACTGTTCCTTATACACACATCAGACACTCAGAGCCATACACTTCTGAAACAAAAACAACAAAACAAACAGAAAACAACAACAGCAACAACAACAACCCACTCTGATTGTTCCATTTTCATCACACGTGTCCAACGTACAACTCCTTTCTAAAAATGCGACATGCAAGTAGCACATAATTATTACTGTTTATTCATTTCTGTTTTGTTTTCTCCCGGGTTCGTTTTCTTTATATTCATTCAATTAAATTTCAGTTTTAATTTTTTTTCTTTTTCATTCTCTCTATTTCTTCCTTTTCCAATTTTCTCATATGCTTTTTAAGATAAAAACAACAATTCCCCTATGCTGGTTATTTTTTTTCTTGCCGGCAAATAAAACTTGATAACTTCGCTATTATGCAAAGTCAGCCAAAATTTTGTGATTTTTCTAGGGCTATCTTCAACAACCCGTTTTCCCTATCCCTGTGGCGATGGAGAAGTGGTAACGGATACAGGCAGAAAATGCTGCTGGCATTTCCTCGTCACAACTCTGCACGCAGGCGGCTGTGGGGTGATGGTCGTCTGCTGTAGACTGGAGCAGATGCGGCGCCCGTATTCTCCCACGTCAGAGCAGCCCTTTTTAGGGACAGCACTGCTCTTCCCCACACGGGGAAGGGGAGATAAAAGAATCCCTAAACAAAGCCTCCCTCACCTTGTACCTAGTAGGAAACCGTCCTACTTGGACATCCAACACTAGCGGTCGAAAACAACAGAAGAAAAGAACCTGGCACATCGCCAAGGCCAGCTCCGCCTTTGGCAGACTCAGCAACACGCTGTGGAACAACAAAGGCATCAGACTCAGCACCAAAATCAAAACCTACAGAGCTGTTGTGCTGAGCACCTTGTTGTACTGCTGTGAAACATGGACGACGTATCGCCGTCACATTCAACAACTTGAGCAGTTTCACCAGATATGCCTACGGCATAAAGTGGCAACTGAAGACAGGGTCTATAACCTCCAGGTCCCGTGGAGAGGAGCGGCCTGCCCAGCATCGAAAGCCTGCTGATCCAGTGCCAGCTACGCTGGACAGGACACGTTGTCCACATGACAGACAGCAGGATCCCGAACATGCTATTGAATGGCCAGCTGAAGGAAGGCCACCACGAACTTGGAAGACCCTGCACTAAAGCGCTTCAAGGACACCTTGAAGACAAACCTCAAAGCCTGTGACATAGACATCGCTTCCTGGGAAACTGATGCCCTTGACCGCTCTCGCTGGAGGATGCTGTGCTGTAGTGGCATAATAACAATGGTATTTATATAACGCTGAATCTTGTGCATAGACAAATCAAAGCACTTTCGTACCAGTCATTCATACGCGTGCATAACTGACTCTAAAACTGGAGAAACTGAAGACAAGGAAGAGGGAGGGAATGGAGGCTATTTTAGGAAGAGGTGGGTTTAAAGGCCAGACTTGAAAGAACTGAGTGTGGAGACTTTACGAAGCGAAAGAGGAAGTTCATTCCAATTGCAAGGTCCAGAGACAGAGAAGGAACGGCGTCCAACAGTCGAGAGCTTGAATCTGGGTATGCGTGAACAGAGTGGATCCGAAGCTGATCGTAGTGAGTGAGATGGAGTGCAAAGGTGAAGGCAGCCACAGAGATAGGAAGGGGCTGATTTGTGAATACATTTATAACATAGAGTGCTGATCTGTGTACTTTATTCTGTGTACCTGGGCATGAGGGCATGAATAAGTGAATGAATGAATAAAATGAAAATAAAGTAAAGTAAATAAATAAGTAAATAAATAAATAATCAAGAACAAATAGATAAATCCACTGAGTTTACGAATGGTTTGGCGATGGCAGACAGATGGTCACCCACACTGATTGCACCACACTGACAGCACACAACTGAATAGTCAAGAAATGGTTGGCCGCCTGGTGGCATCTTAAAATCTGTTATTACCATATATATCAGTCCCACCTACTTCTATGATGCCGGAGAGAGAGAGAGAGAGAGAGAGAGAGAGAGAGAGAGAGAGAGAGAGAGAGAGACAGAGAGAGACAGAGACAGAGAGAGACAGAGAGAGACAGAGAGACAGAGACAGAGACAGAAACTATTATTCCCATATATATCCCACCTACATCTATGCCAGCGTGAGAGAGAGAGAGAGAGAGAGAGAGAGAGAGAGAGGGACGGGACTGAGCGCGCGCGCGCGCGCACACACACACACACACACACACACACACACACACACACACACACAGAGGCACAACCATGGTGTAATAAAACACAATGGAAAGAAAAGATTCACACAGAACACACACAAACACACACACACACACACACACACACACACACACACACACACACCACACACACACACACACACACACACACACACACAACGCATGGTGTTAGTGAAATATGAAAATGAACATTAAAAAAGTCACAAACACACACACGCACTCAGAGAGAGAGAGAGAGAGAGAGAGAGAGAGAGATCTCAGAACTCAGAACGTTTTAATAAACATCGGCCTAGGGCCACAATACAATGTGCTGCACAGTGCTAGGATGGCTGTGTGGAGGGGGTAGGGACTTTGTTCAACGTCCCGTCACACACACTGCTGATTCTTCTTCTTTGTTCGTGGGCTGCAACTCCCACGTTCACCCGTATGTACACCAGTGGGCTTTTACGTGTATGACCGTTTTCACTCCGCCATGTAGGCAGCCATACTCCGTTTTCGGGGGTGCGCATGCTGGGTATGTTCTTGTTTCTATAACCCACCGAACGCTGACATCAGTAGATTACAGGATCTTTAAAGTGTGTATTCGATCTTCTGCTTACGTATACACACGGAGGGGGTTCAGACACCAGTAGGTCTGCACATATGTTGACCAGGGAGATCGGAAGAATCTACCAGGCGCCGTTACCGAGATTCGAACCCGGGACCCTCAGTTGAAAGTCCAACGCTTTAACCACTCGGCTGTTGCGCCCGTCTGATTGAAGACATTTTGTGATAGTATTGATTTGTTGTTGTTGTGAGTCATCGTTTAGGAGAGGAAGGGGAAGGGGTGAATGGTAAGTTGGGGATGGGGGTGGGGAACCGGGTAGATGGTGGATGGAATCTGAAATGAACATTTAAAGGACAATAATTGTTTATTACAGATAATTGCTTGGTTATTTAAAACCCTTTCACTGTTAGTCAATTTAGAGTGCTAAATCCCCTTGTGCTATAAACACAAATAAGATGGTGTCAAAGAATAGCTGGAGAGTCCCCCCCTGCGAAGTGAAGAACATAATTATGGCCTATTCTACCACCGTACATTAGGAGCAGTAGATTCATGGATAACAGACCCATGATCTGGTCACCTTGCAATGACATGTGTCCTCTACCTATCTGGTGCGTAAATGCGACTTTGGCGGTGAATTAATAGACTTCGTTAAAGACAAGTCGTTAATGTAACAAGCGAAACAACTGATCAAAGCATGCAAAAAGTGGAAAAAAAACCCCACAACAAAACACATCAATATTCACAGTCACTTGTGATGAAACACTTTCGTGCAGGTAAGGGCTCGTCAGACCACAGTCAAGAATTGTATGTCACATAACTGAAGATTGAAGATTGTGCACTTGACTTTAGGGCAATTTTTAGTCCGTAACGAATTAGAAAATAGGCTGAAAATCAAACTTGGAATTAGTCTGCGAATCAGACAAAAGTCTCAGAGAGAGAGAGAGAGAGAGAG
This sequence comes from Babylonia areolata, assembly GCF_041734735.1. Taxonomy (NCBI): domain Eukaryota; kingdom Metazoa; phylum Mollusca; class Gastropoda; order Neogastropoda; family Buccinidae; genus Babylonia; species Babylonia areolata. The sequence continues at coordinate 10,510,565 of NC_134887.1, forward strand.
AGAGAGAGAGAGAGAGAGAGAGAGAGAGAGAGAGAGAGAGAGAGAGAGAGAGAGAGAGAGAGAGAGAGTCCACTGACGAAGTTTTAGAGTTGAGTGAAAGCACTTATAAATGCCTCTCTTTCCTATATTACATATTTCCTTGCATTACTATCTGTAAAAAAAAAAAAATGTTCTCCCCCTTTTTTGCCGCTCTTTCTGCTTGGTCGTTATATAAAAACCTAGTACGGAATGGTATCAAATAAAAACCAACATTTGCACCTTTCATTAATGAAGATTGGTAACACTGTCACCATGATTATACATAAGCAATGTATCACTTCGTAGAAAATAACAATAATAAAAGAAAAAGAAATCTGATCATGATCATGATAATAATAACAATAATAATAATGACAATAATAATAATAATAACAATAACAATAACAATGATAACACCACCAGCAACAATAATAATGATGATGATGATTGACAAGAGAGGCAAGACCTTCAAGACTCACTTGTGATACACTTTAAAAAAAAAAAAATCATTAAATTGTGTTCTGTATTTGTTATTATAAAGCTTCGGGTTAAAAGAAGAAGAGAGAGAGAGAAAAAAAAAGTACTAAAAGTACTAATCGGGCAGATTCGAACCACGCGTTTTCGGGTGAGAAGAAACTGTCTTACTCATTACACCATCGTGGCTCCTTATATGGCGTTCAAAAATATAATATTTAAACATGCTTTTTAAAAGGGCGATAAATCGATTACGGTATTCGCAGTGAGAACACTGTTTAAATCATATCATTCTGGTGTATCTTGGGCATTCAAAAAATCTTTAAGGGCAATTAAAAATTCTTTTTAAGTCCGCGGTAAAGGAGACGTGGCTATCGCCGCAATCACACCGCAACATTTAGCCGTTTTATGTGGATCTAGATAGATGTACAAGTTCAGTTACACCTGGTCCACATGGCGATTCAATTTCTCTTTTATGTTCATTCTAGTTTTATAGTTTTAAAGTTGATATGAAAATTAGTATTTTGTTAAATTAATAACATATAGAGGCAAGTACAAGTACTTCTAAACGTCGTATGAAGTGGAAAGAGACTTAATTCATTTTGAGAAAAGTCAAGACTGGAAATTTTTACGTTTCATCAATTCAAGGGTATTAACTCTCATGGTTTATTATTTTTAATTGTGAATTCCGACTGATTCTGTGGATATTTTTATGGCAGTTTTGGGCATAATCCAGTAAGGGATGAGGCGTTCACAAATCTTTCTCTGAATAAATATTTGACGGTCTCCTTCTCCAACTTTCCATCACATGTTATCGTGTATTGTCGATTGAATATAGGATTGAAGGGGCAGGTCAGCAACTTGAAACAAAATGGCGTCGTTCGCGTTCGCGAAAAATATGAACACGCGCTTTGAATATGTATAAATATGTGTACGCAATTGATTTTTGCCCATGACCTTCAAGGCTCATCCAGTAGATCTATAAAGTCCACTCGTCGTATTGATTTTAGTATTTTCCGAAAAAGACCACTTGGGCGAATGAACATAGTGAAAGCCCTGTACACTGAGAGTAAAACACACAAGCTTTTTATGTATTGAGTATAATTTCAAAATGTAATGTTTAAGATGAGAAAGATCAGTTCAAAGCAAATTAAGCCCCGTAGCATTAATTACATATTAATTTCCCTTTTTTACTATCTGCACCAAAGGCATGCAAAACAAATATAACTTCCATGCTTAGCAAAAGAAGTTCCTGTTTGAACAAAAAATGATAAAAATGACTGCTCTTGTTGTTGTGTCAGAATATCAGATCAAAGTGCCAAGTTTAGAGAATAAAAAATATAAATATAACAGTAAATTCAGTTTGCATATAATTTGGCTTCTTTTAAAATTTTTGTGTGCCCATCCCAGAGGTGCAATATTGTTTTAAACAAAATGACTGGAAAGAACTGAATTTTTCCTATTTTTATGCCAAATTTGGTGTCAACTGACAAAGTATTTGCAGAGAAAATTTAAAGTTTACCATGGACACACAGACACACACACACACACACACACACACAGACAACCGAACACCAGGTTAAAACATGAGTGAGTCAATAATGATATCAATAATGGTAATCACTGTCATCATCATAAATAATAATGCATTAACAACAGACAGTATTCAAATGGCACAAACTCCTCTTAATATGGGCTCCGAGTGCCTGACATAAAGCAACACACATGCAATAGTAATAACATATCTCTGCACATGGAAAAACAGCAATAAGGGTATCAATAGACACCCAGACAATACTACAAACTGCAGACATATACAATCACACACACACACACACGCACACACAGAGCACTGGTTCCATTAATTACTCTTAATACTAACCGTCAACACACACACACACACACACAAGAAAGAAAGAAAGAAACGCACACTAAACACAACACACACACACACACAACGCGCGCACACACACACACAGTGTTCACCCATCAATCAAAGTATCAGAATCCAAGATCCTAGCCCATAAGAAATGTCATTACCTGTCTTTTCTTTCAATTGTGATCCTTTAATTATTATTCAGATCATCCACCGGCACCTGAAGAAGAAACAACGACGCAAGTGTAACTGGTCAGTGTACAACAAACCGAACACCTTGACCTCTTCACAAGCAACGTAATTTGCTGAGCATTCCCACGTACCTATACCCCCAAAATCGACCCTGTGTGTGTTTCCCCCCATTTCACGACAAATCTTGAAAGGTGGTCACCAACCTTGCTGACAATACGGCCCCAAAGAGCAAGAGAAGCCCCGCATTGTGGAGAATTTCACGCTGCAGTCTGCCTTGCTCTGAAGACTGGGTGAAGTGGTGGAGGTCCGTCTTCTCCACTCCCATTCCCCTGATGGCCGAGTACAGCTGTTGGTGGTCCACATAGCGGAAGGACTCAGTTTCAGTTTCTCGAGAAGGCGTCACTGCGTTCGGACAAAACCATATACTCTACACCGCATCTGCTAGGCAGATGCCTGACTAGCAGCGTAACCCAACATTTTTAGTCAGGCCTTGAGTGCATGCTTTTAATTATTTGTGTACCTATCAGAGTGGATTTCTTCTACAGAATTTTGCCAGAGGACAACAGTCTCGTTGCCATGGGTTCTTTGTTTCAGTGTGCTAAGTGCGTGCTGCACACGGGACCTCGGTTTATCGTCTCATCCGAATGACTGGACTCTCAGTTTGATTTTCCAGTCAAAAGGCCAGAGCGGGATTCGAACCTACACCCTCGCGTACTCCCTGTATTGGCAGCTGAGCCACTCTGCCACTTCACCTTCCTCTGTAGGACTCGGAAGGACTCAGACACAGACACATAGACACTGTCCACATCCTCGCTGTTGCTGCAGTCTAACCTGCAGCCCAACCTCATGCAAAGTTCACTGAGTTCGACGAAAGTCCCTCCGAGCCAGTTGACTTCTTGGTTTCCGTAATCTCCATTGTCTGTCCTCTGTGCATCGCCCAAAGCTGTCCTCTTCAGGGTTTGTCGGCATTGGTTTTCTCTTCTGCACGTGGGGGTGGAAAGCACCTCGACTGTGTCACTGCCCTGACGTGCCTGTCCATGCTGTTCAGGACAGACAGGAGAAGAAGAATCCGCTTGACGTGATACATGATGTTTGGGTATAAAAGTCCAAGTCCACCCTGCTTTCATGGGGCAGAATACCTGGGCACTGGTAGATGAAGTTTTCAGCTCAATCAGTTTGGCTTTAGAAGTCCAAGTCCACCCTGCTTTCTTGGGGCAGAATACCTGTGCACGGGTAGATGAAGTTTTAAGCTTAGTCTGCTTGGTTTTAGAAGTCCAAGTCCATCCCGTTTTCTGGGGCAGAATACCTGGGCACTGGTAGGTGGATTTTTCAGCTTAGTCAGCTTGGTTTTATAAGTCCAAGTCCACCCTGCTTTCTTGGGGCAGAATACCTGGGCACGGGTAGATGAAGTTTTCAGATTAGTCTGCTTGGTTTGAGAAGTCCAATTCCACCCTGTTTTCTTGGGGCAGAATACCTGGGCACGGGTAGATGAAGTTTTCAGCTTAGTTTGCTTGGTTTGAGAAGTCCAATTCCACCCTGTTTTCTTGGGGCAGAATACCTGGGCACGGGTAGATGGATTTTTCAGCTTAGTCTGATTGGTTTTAAAATTCCAAATCCACCATTTCTTCTGAGACAGAATACCTGGGCACGGTTAGGCGAAGTTTTCAGTTTAGTCTGTTCACGGGCGAATGCAACGATCGTATCCTCTAGTTCTTTCAGGGTGCTTTCAGAGAAACGGGTGTTGCTGCAGTTTAAGTTCTACTTAGAGGAGGCAGTGACACTGACTGCTTTCGGTCTTTTGTTCACAGGAAGAGGCTTCAATCACCGACATGTGTGACTGGACATTAAACAAAACTCCTCCTCCTCACAGGGAGAGGGGGAGACAGCGAGGTTCTCCAGGGATGGCCGCAACTCGTTCATGGGATGCGTCTCTGGCGGCTGTTCCAAGTGAGGTTGTCCCGGAATCCCAGGTGGTTATGGTTATGGCTTTTCCTCGCCACACCCTTGGGATCGGCTCGTCCTGGGCCCTGAGATCAAATCGGGTGGTAAAACCGTCTGGTGTGGAACAGTTGTTTCCTGTTCTTTGTCCAGCCACACACACACATACAGACACAGACACAGACACACAGACACAGCCACAGACACATACAGACACAGACACACATACAAACACAGACACACATACGGACACAGACACAGACACATACATCTCTCTCTCTCTCTCTCTCTCTCTATATATATATATATATACATAAATACATACATATATATACATACAAACATCTAGTTATGAATAAACAAACAACACCCCCCCCCCACACACACACACATACACACACATTCACTCACCCACACATTCCCCCAAACATACATACATACACACACACACACGCGCGCACACACACACACACACATACATGCATACACACACTCATAAACGTCCCCAAATACCCCCTCCCCCATCCTAGTTCTCTCCCCAAGTCATCCCCATACCTTTATTTCCTTGCCACCCCCCCCTTTTTTTTTTTTTTTTTTTCTTTTTTGCCAAATACCACACTTACCGACAAGACACCCATTCCACCCCCCCCCCCCCACCAACATCCTCTCCACCCCCACCCCCCCTTGCACCCCCCCCTCCTCTTCACAAAGAAAATAAAGGATTGCCCCTCTCAAATCAGTACAGATCAAATTCAAAAGGAAAACAATAATTATGATGTCAGATCTGAACTTGACTCTGGACACGACAAGATCTGTGACAGCCCCATAACAGCAGTGTATAATTCGTTAGGTAGGTAGGTGGCCTGGTAATTTCTGTGAAAATGTACACCCCCCTCCCCCTCTTCCCCCCACTCTCTCTCTCTCACGTACGCACACACACACACACACACGTACGTACACACACGCACATGCACACACACACACACACACACAAACATACACATGCACTCAAACACACACACACAAACTCACACACACACACACACGCAAACGCACACACGCACACACACACACACACACACACAAACTAACTCACACACACACACGCAAACTCACACACACACACACACACACACTAACTCACACACACACACACACACACTCACAAACTCACACACACAAACTCACAAGCACACACGAGGACGTCATCAAGATGGTGGAAAACGCAGGACGATAAGTTTTCCCTGTCGGAGATTGTATGAACTGCATAGAAATGACAAGAACTAGAAGCATGGGAAGTGTATACACTACACAGGAATTAACTTCAGTGAGATCTAAACCCGGATCTTCAAGCACGAGTGAACGGAAGACTGATACGAAACAAAAAGAAAATTCAAGCGTGACAATGAGAATGACTGCCAGACAGACGAAAACCCAAACGGAACCCAGTCTTCTTCAAGTGCCATCAACAAGGAGCTGGTCAAGAAAATTTCAGAAATGAGTGAAGTCATGTCTTCTTTGTGTGTGCGGATTTCATCGCTGGAAGAGACAGTTCTGCATCTACAAGGCACACGGCTTGTGGGTGAATAGATAAAGGAAAAAACGGTCAGTGACGCACACACGCAAATAAACATAAACACGAAAACACAGACTCAACAGACACTCATCAGACATACGCGGATGTGCTGAAGCAAGGTCCGAAGCATCAGCAGAGTGGACCTCCCATGCCACAAAAACAACCACTATGAATTGCACAAATATGGAATGCACTACCTTTCGAAATTAAACTTGCACAAAAAATACTAATGTGTTAAAAAGTCTCCTTGACATGAACATCAATTTAAAAGAAAAACTTATTGACTTTGACGAGTGAGTTACAGTACTTGTAAAAGAAAACATATATGTATCCCACAAATAAAAGGAGACTGATATTGAATGGGACATAAAAAAAATGCCGTGAGGCCTAGGCAGTCAAATGCCAGACCCTACACTACTACTACTACTAAAAACAAAACAGAAAGAAAAGAACGAAAATGACGTCAACAACAAAAGGACTGATGATCTAAAAAAAAATTACGCAACACCGTCTTCTCCCCCTGTTCAGTCTGGTAGTGACCAACATCTGCCAACAGCTCTTATCATGCATGATTCTATCTTGAATGGCATTCAACCAAAACGATTTGGACTGTCTTATGGAATAAATGTGCACAGTGTCAAAGCTGGCACCACCGAAGAGTTAGAGAAAAGACTAGATTCCGCCACATCAAAAGAAAACCAATCACTTGATGCGATCCTGATCCATGTGGAATCAATGATATCAAAGCAAAAGACGCAACCACAGCATGCAATTCACTCATCACATCAGCTTAGAAAATTTCCCGCAAACATCCAAACGCCATAATAATAGTCAGCAAGATTGCTCCCACCAAAGATATAAAATTAGAAAACAAAAGAAACCTTTTCAATGCCTTATTGTATGTCGACCTGCAAGACAACAGTGAAATAACACATATCAAATGGAAATCTGAAAACCAGCTACAGCTACATGCAAGACGCGATCCACCCCAGCCAGAGAGGAACCAGTGTTCTTGCAGGTAACATTGGCAGACACCTGCGGGAGCTCTTCTGGGAGCCCCCACGGCGACTGGCAAGGCCAAGGAGCAACAGGATGACCTCAAGTCCCCAACATCCCTCCCGTTACAGCCATATATACATTGCTGAACATCAGAACCCGTGGTTGAACCGCTACGAACTGTTGTATAACTATTAATGAAATGCAGATCTACTCTATCTAACTCTATATAAACATTTTCTAGCATCAAGTAAGTGTGACGTTTTAATTTTGCAGTCACTTAATATCAGTGCATATAAGCTTCCCAAACTTCCCAATTATTATTTTCCACCAGTATATGAAGCTGGGAACGAGGACAAGAAGATAAGTACTGCAATCTATATACTTAGAGAATTACAGTATAGTCCATGAGTCTCCTGTTTCAAAATCTATTGCAAGCTTTGAGATACCACTCTCGTGCAGCTACAGTAAAATTTAACAACAAGCTAGTTCTCAACGTACTTTCCATTTATCTTCCGAAAGGTCCAAACGATCGAAATACTGACTGGCCTACAACATTACAAGAACAACAGCCTGGTAAATGGGTAATAGCGGGTGATTTCAATGCTCACGCTCCATTCTTGGAAAAGGACTGTAAAACTGTGACAAGCAATAGGTTAATAGAAAATATCACTGACAACCCCTTTTATCTTTTGAATGATGGTCGTGTTACTAGAATTCCTCACGTCTCTAAACACAGACCAACAGCAATTGACCTGACACTAATATCCCCAGAGCTAGTCCCATCATGTACCTGGGAAAGACATAAAGACACATTGGGAAGCGATCATGTGCCTATCATCATTACAATAGCTGATGATGAAAACCAGCCTGATAATAACGTCGACATAATTCTAAAATATAACCATAAAAATGCAGATTGGGATTTATTTCAAAACATTCTTTCCTCTTACGATTTTGATAACCTTGAGAATGAGAGTGTAGATATAATGTGTTCAAATTTTACAGAAGCCGTGTTATCAGCAGCTGATATGTCGATCCCAAAAGTAAAGGCTGTGAAGTCAGGTGACCGTTCATGCAGTGTCTGGTGGAATGATGCATATGAAAAGGCAGTTAATTTACTGGAAAGAAATATTTAAAAACTACCTCGCAGACAGTGAGCCCCAAAACCACAAAGAAATGAAGAAGGCAAACACTCAGTGTAATCTGACAGTAGGCCAAGCTAAAAAAGATCATTGGTCATCATTTTGTTCACAAGAAATTTCAGATCATAAAGACTTTAATAAAGTTTGGACTAATAAAGTTTGGACAAAAATGAAAGAAATGAAAATGGAATAAAGTTACCAAGTTGTCCAATATCAAATGACTCACAAAACAAGTTTCTATGAGATCAGGAAAGGCAGAAATTTTTGTTGAAATGTTTGCGAAAAACAGCAAATACGAAGGCTTATCAACTGAGTGTAAAACACACAGAGACAGAGAAGAAAATAGTGCTTTATACAGTGATCCCATTCCGCAAAATGACATGTGGTTTAATTCCCCTATTACATATGAGGAGTTACAAACCGCTATAGCTTCCCTTAATTAAAAAAAAGTTCAGTTGGCATCGATGCACTATCTAATAAGATGCTAAAACACTTTAAAAAAATGTATCATTTTCCTACACAAAATATATCAGAAATGTTTGCTATCTGGAACTGTACCACAGATATGGGAAACATCAATAGTTGTACCGCTTTTAAAAGCAGGAAAACCTAAACGTAATAAAAATAGCTACAGGCCTATTGCTTTGACCTCGTATGTCAGTAAACTAATGGAAAATAGCCCTGTTGAGAATAATAACTTACTGTGAAAAATACAATATCATTCCAGTGAACCAGGCTGGCTTTAGAAAAGGAAGATTAACGGTCGAACACCTAGTAAAGATTACAACTCAAATAAAACTTTTTTTTTCTCGTCTAATATCACTAATAGTGAAAAGACGCCAAGCTAAAGAACGAACACTCACACACACACACACTACAACACAAGTACGTAAGGACACACACACACACACACACACACACACACAGAGGGAGAGAGAGAGGGGAACAGTGATACTCTCTGATCAATCATCCGGATATCGACATTATCAGATACTGAACAACTTTACAAAACAGTCAGCAACTAGATCAGCGCAGAATTTGTCCACCTCTCCAGTAGTGCAGTGAGGACCATTAGGTTTACCCATTTTGATTTTCCTCATTGCGAACAGGTCCTACCTCTTCCCTTGGAATAGGTATAAATATCTAGAATACCATCAACGTTATCTGGCACCCTATCAGATAATTCTTGTGGTTCTTCTTCTTTTTCTAGCAACCCTTTGAAAATGGTGAATCCACTGGTCAACACTGTGTGTGTGTGTGTGTGTGTGTGTGTGTGTGCGTGCATAGTTTACCAGAACGCCTTTTGATCCGATATGGCCCCACTGCATTGTGGGTAGACTTCTTCTTCTTCTTCAAGGCCTGACTAAGCGCGTTGGGTTTCGCTGCTGGTCAGGCATCTGCTTAGCAGATGTGGTGTAACGTGTATGGGTTTGTCCGAACGCAGTGACGCCTCCTTGAGTATATGAACTGAACTTCTTCTTCTTCTCATCCTCCTACTCTATCCGCCTCCTCCTTCTTCTTCTTCCTCCTCCTTCTCCTCTTTCTTCTTCTCCTTTTTCTCCTCCTCCCCCTTCTTCTTCTTCGACATATTCCCCCCTCCCCTCTCTCTCTGTCTGCTGCCTGTCTGTCTGTCTGTATATATATCTATGTCTCTCTCTGTCTGCTGTATGTCTGTCTGTATATATATATATATCTATAAATATATATATATATATATAATTTTTGTGTCGTTATCGTTATTGTTGTAATCGTTGTCGCCAGAACAGATAGGAAGACTAGGAAATGCTTGAAATCTTTATCCTTGAGTAATAAAGTTTTTGAATCTTGACTCTTGAATCTCTCTCCTCCCTCTCTCTCTCACCCCCCCCCCCCCCCCCCCCCGCCCCTCCTCTCTCTTTCCCTCTCTCCCCGCTATCTCTCTCGCGCGCGTTTGCGCCTCTCGCGGCGGGGACAGAAGACAAGTCACACATGAACGCAGAAACCGTCCAAGCCAGCGAGAAGGTGTGTCAAATAACAGGCTTCAGTACGCATCGATCTCGCGGCGCAAGTCTAAGAATCACGTGCTGAGTTCTTTGATGACGTCACAGTTAATGCGCGGCGCCATTGGGCCTTATAAAACAAGCTCGCAGAAGAGTCGAACAGTCAGTCTCTCTCTGATCAGCCACCGTACCGTGCCGTACCGGGAAGAGGAGGGCGATACCGTGAAGTGTAAGTGTTGTTTCTGTTATTCCCTCCCCCCCCCCCCGCCCCCCGTCTCTCTCTCATCATCGTCATCATCATCATCATCATCTCTCTCTCATATTGCACTTTTATATTGTTATATTCATATACATTTTTGTCATTGCACTATGATTATGTACCTTTAAATGTTTACTGTGCATTTGAGTATACGTATTTGAATGTCATGTATGTACTTCTATAACCTTTTCATATCCTGTGAGCATTTTGATTTAATTTCTCTTTGCCCTGAGGGCTGGATGTAAAAAAAGCATGTGCATGCTTATTCCACTTCCCTCATTTAAAAAGTTCGTTCGTTTGTTCTCTCTCTCTCTCTCTATGTATATACAGAGAGAGAGAGAGAGAGAGAGAGAGAGATTCTCTCTCTCTCTTTCCATATATCTATTTCTCTGTGTGTGTGTGTGTGTGTGTGTGTGTGTGTGTGTGTGTAAACAGAGAGTATTAACATATATACATACATATATATATATATATATATATATATATATATATATATATATCTATCTATCTACAGACACACACACACACACACACATATATATATATATATATATGTGTGTGTGTGTGTGTGTGGACGTGTGGAGAGAGAGAGAGAGAGAGAGAGAGAGAGAGAGAGAGAGAGAGAACGAACGAACGGTTTATTGTGGTCAGGCCTAATTAGCCCATTCACAAGGGGACATGGTGGGAAAAGGGTTGTACACGCAAACAATATAACGAAATAACGATAACACGCACTTTAGAAATGTTCATGACATGGATACCACAACATGTGACCAGTAATATGTCATGCAAAGACAACAGTACATCAGTATATTCCCATAATATTTCATCAGAAAAAAATCACATTCAATTGGAAACAATCACACTGCAGAACCAGTTTATCAAGTTCTAATCAGGATTTCCTTCCCTTACATTTTCACAAGCATTTGTGTTCATGTCTCTGAACATATTCATTAAATTGTCCATTTTCTTGGCTGACTCTTCTATACATACTATTGTCTGTTGGCAAACATCTCCCGACTGGACATTGTCATGCATCAGTTCACACGGTTCATTGTCAAATCGTCCTTATTGTCGAGTGAATGCTGTCAGTGTTTTGGGGCACGAGGGCCGTGCGACTTCCAAAGCCTTTCAACTCACATATCTCTGCGTCACACGATGTGTCTGCACACGTGGATTCGGTTTGAAGAATTTTCACTGCACGTGCATCTGTGTCGCCTTGTGCCATGTCGATCTGCAGGTCGCTTCGCCGTGCATCGGTCGGTGACAGGGGAGCAGAGGGGTGGTTGTCGTGCCCAGACATGTCAGTGTCAACAGCTTCGATGTCAGCGTTGTCAGTGGCACAGAACAGACTGGGAGGGGTTGGCAAAAATAGTCCTGAGGGGGACGATGCACGATCACTTGCCTTTATTTCCTGCTTCAGTCTGTGGGCTTCGGCTTGTTTCTCGTCTCTGCTCACCTGTGATGGACATTTTTTTCGGTACACAGCGGAACTGTGCTGTTGAGCAACATGGCGTTGACCGGTCGTTGTCAGTTTGAGCACGACGACAGTTTGTTCGCCCCTGCCTTCTATCTTGAATGATGACAACATCATATCTTGCAGCATTGTGTTCAGCATACTTTCCAGTGTCGACGGCAGTCCAACAACAGGCATGATGGATGAAATTTATTCGCAAAGAAGTTATTTCGTTGCAGCTGGCAAATTCAACGTCTTGCTGGCTGCCAAACAAGGGATGCTATCCTGAGAGAGAGAGAGAGAGAGAGAGAGAGAGAGAGAGCAACACATCAGCAGAGAAAAACAAGTGCATGTAATAACTAAACAACCCTCCTCCCATTATTACAGAACAACATCGCAAAACATTAAACGGGGAAAATGTCAAATAGAAACCGTTCGAAGATTGCGGCAATGGGGCCATTTGAACTCTCTCTACGGGAGAGAACCAATGGTATGCCTGGCATGACTGCAGTTTCTTCCCCTGTGGACCCCTCAGATACTCACTGGCAGTGAACTGTCATTCCCCCATGGCAAGTGGCAAGGTCGGAATTCACAGTTAAAAATAATAAACCATGAGAGTTAAGTACCCTTGAATTGGTGAAACATACAAATTTCCAGTCTTGACTTTTCTCAAAATGAAGTCCTTTTCACTTCATACGACGTCTAGAAGTACTTGTACTTGGCTCTACATGTTATTAGTTTAACAAAATACTCAATTTTCATATCAACTTTAAAACTATAAAACAAGAATGAACATAAAAGAGAAATTGAATTGACCTGGCGTGTCAACCGGGTGTAACTAAACTTGTACATCTATCTAGATCCAGAGAAAATGGCTAAATGTTGCAGTGTGATTGCGGCGATAGCCACGTCTCCTTTACCACGGATTTAAAAAGAATTTTTAAGGAGCCACGATAGTGTAATGGGTAAGACAGTTTCTTCACACCCGAACACGCGGGGTTCGAATCTGCCGTTAGGACTTTTTTTTCTGTTAACCCGAAGCTTTATAATAACAAATACAGAACACATTTTAATGATTAGATTTTTTTAAGTGTATCACAAGTGAGTCTTGAAGGCCTTGCCTCTCTTGTTTATTTTTATTTTTACAAATCTGTCCATTTGACGACACAAAACATAAAAAAAAAATATATATATATATATATACTGAAATAAGATGGAAATAATAAAAAGGACGGATGAGAAGTGAAACTGGAATATTCCACTAACAATAACAAAGTAATGAAAAGAAGAAGAAGAGGAGGAGAAGGAGGAGGAAGAGAAGAAGAAGAAGAAGGAGAAGAACGAGGAGGAAGAGGAGGAGGAGGAGAAGAAGAACAAGAAGAAGAAGGAGGAGGAGGAGTAGAGGAGGACGAGGAGGAAGAATAGGAGGAGGAGGAGGAGGATGGTGTCAGCAAGTAATTACACAGGATGTTTGAACTGGTGTGATCAGAACATCTCTTCCTCTTCCTCTGCTTCATCTCCCTCAGCTCTGTCAAGAGTCCTCAGGGGTAGCAGGTGCAGGAGAACAGTTCATCAGATTGCCCCAGGTCTGTCAGTCACTTGGTGTGTCTGGATCTGGATCTGGTGGTGTACGTCGCAGACGCCACTTCTGGCGATATAGACGCGACGGTCAAAGCCTGCGTCTCTGCAAATTGTTTTCTTTCCTGTCCATTCTGCAATATTGTGAGGCCATTGTGTGTGTGTGTGTGTGTGTGTTTCTCTCGTTTTTGTTGTTGTTTTGTTTTTTGTTTTGTTGTCTTGCCCTGAGGTCTATTATGAAAAGACAAACGTTTCAAACGTACTTCTGTTTTTCATTGTCCTGATTCTGCTGTGCAGCCAGGAACCACAATGAAGCTTCTGAGCATCGTCTGTGTGAGTCTGGCAGGGCTGTTGCTGCAGCCAGCCGCCGTGTGGGGTCAGGCCTTGACTTACGACGAGTCCCTGCTCCGGAAATACGCCGAGGCCTCCCAGCACCTGAGGACCGGGCTTTGGAGAGACCAGGATGTTCTATGGGCTGAGACTACCTCCGTCATTACTGTAGGTGGCTAGGTTCACACGCGTTCGTCTGCACCTCGTGCGGGTGGGGGTGAAGGGAGGGAGGTGTGGGGGCCTGAATGGGGGGGGGGGGGGGGGGTGGCGAAGAAAAACACGCACAGTTTCAGTTTCTCAAGGAGGCGTCACTTGCGTTCGTACGCGCTACACCCCTTCTTTGTAGGCAGATACCTGACCAGCAGCATAACCCAACGCGCTTGTCTGGCCTTGAGTGCATGCATCTCTCTCTCTCTCTCTCTCTCCATCTATATGCGTACCTATCAGAGATAACATCTTTATTTCTTTTAAAGAATTTTGCCAGAGGACAATATTTATGTTGCCATGGGTTCTGTTAAAGTGCGCCAAGTGCTGCACGCGGGACCTCGGTTTATCGTCTCATCCGAATGACTGGACGCTCAGTTTTTTCATTTCAACCTTGGGAGAAAGGGCTAAAGCGGGATTCGAACCCAGACCCTCACGGACACTGTATGTGCAGATAAGAGGCATAACCATTCTGCCACCTTACTGCCAAGCACGCAAAATCACAAGCAAAATCAACATGCGAACACACACACACACACACACACACACACACACAAAACCACCACCACCACTATTGTTACCATTATCATCATCATCTTCACGACATCCGCCGTGTTCACAGGAAACGCAGGTTGTGAACGACAACATTAGGGATTAGGCAAACGCTGCTCTTGATGGTGATGGTGAGGGCGATGGTGATAGTGATGGTGATTATGATGGTGAGGGCGATGGTGATAGTGATGGCGATAGTGATGATAGCGATTGTGATAGTGATGGTGGTGAATGTGATAGTGAGGGTGATAGTGAGGGTGATGGTGATAGTGTGATGGTGGTGGTGATAGTGATGGTGATAATGATGGTGATGGCGATAGTGATTGTGATAGTGATGGCGATAGTGGTGATGGCGATAGTGATGATGATAGTGATGGTGATGATGATAGTAATGGTGATAGTGATGGTGATAGTGGTGGTGATGGTGGTGAATGTGATAGTGATGGTGATGATAGTGATGGTAATAGTGATGGTGGTAGTGATAGTGATGTTGGTAGCGATAGTGATGATAGTAATGGTGATAATGATGGAGATAGTGATGGCAATAGAGATGGTGGTGATAGTGAGGGTGATAGTGATGATGATAGTGATGGTGTGGTGGTGATGGCGATGGTGATAGTGATGGTGATAGCGACAGTGATTATAGTGATGGTGGTGATAGTGATGGCGATAGTGATGGTGATAGCAATGGTGGCGGTGGTGATAGTGATAGTGGCGATAGTGATGGTGGCGATAGTGATAGTGATGGGGATTGTGATAGTGGTGGTGATGGTAATAGTGATGGTGATGGTGGTAGTGATGGTGATGATAGTGATGGTAATAGTGATGGTGGTAGTGATAGTGATGTTGGTAGCGATAGTGATGATAGTAATGGTGATAATGATGGAGATAGTGATGGCAATAGAGATGGTGGTGATAGTGAGGGTGATAGTGATGATGATAGTGATGGTGTGGTGGTGATGGCGATGGTGATAGTGATGGTGATAGCGACAGTGATTATAGTGATGGTGGTGATAGTGATGGCGATAGTGATGGTGATAGCAATGGTGGCGGTGGTGATAGTGATAGTGGCGATAGTGATGGTGGCGATAGTGATAGTGATGGGGATTGTGATAGTGGTGGTGATGGTAATAGTGATGGTGGTAGTGATGGTGATGGCGATAGTGATAGTGATGGCGATGGTGGGTGATAGTGATGGTGATGGTGGTGGTGACCAAGATAGTATTGCTGCTGCTGCTGCTGCTGTTGTTGTTGATATATTTAAATGATGATGCTGATGCTGATGATAATGATGCTGCTGCTGCTGATGTTAATGATGATGATAATAATAATGATGATGATGGTGATGCTGATGACCGCCCTGTTCCCAGGAAAAACAGGCTATGGAGACTTACATCAGACAAACGCTGCTCTTGATGCTGCTGCTGCTGCTATCTTAATGATGAAGATCCTGCTGCTAATGCTGATAATGATGATTATGATAATGATGTTGTTGCTGCTGCTGCTGATAATGATGATGATAATGATAATGGTGATAATGTTGATAATAATGATGATGCTGATGCTGATGACCGCCCTGTTCCCAGGAAAAGCAGGCTGTGGAGACTTACATCAGTGACCAGATAAACGCTGCTCTCAGCTTGTTGTCTGACACCTGGGACCGTGTGTCGGACATGCACCTGGCCG
>NC_134887.1:10529323-10584323 GCF_041734735.1 Babylonia areolata
TGTGTGTGTGTGTGAGCGCGCGTGCTGAATATGATGTCAGTGATATATTCTTTGTTCATCTTCAATTCACAGAGCAATGTCGACGATTGATCGATCCAAGTGAATTAAGAAAACGAAACAAAAACAAAATGCTGTTCCGGACATTTTTGGACGAATTTGTTTACTTCGTGGAGGTATTGCTGACAACTACAGTGACGATGATGACGGCGATGTTAAAGATGATGATATTGTTGATAACGAAGATGGTGATAATGAAGAAGATGATGATGATAACGGTGATAGCAATGAAAAAGAAGAAAAAGGTGATGACGATAACGATGCTGCTGCTGTTTGATGACAACGACGACGACGACGAAGGCGACGATCTATCTATGTATATATCTATATGTGTGTCTTATTGACTTGTCAAGGTTTTAGTTGACAGTGAAAAAAAAAAAAAAAAAAAAAAAAAGATTCTGACTCTGATTGCCATTCCGATTCTAAACAACGACAACGACAACGACAACCCGGCAGACTGGGAGGTCAGTCCTTACTTCAGCATGCTTGCCCTGGAGGTCGGAGACGAGGTGCTGTTCGAAAGCCTTGACAATTCCAACATTTACGCCACCGCCACCGCAGTCACAAGCGGACCAGCCACGCAGTTCAACCTGCGCTACCTAGGACAGGACATCATCTGACAGGACATCCCCGAAGAGGGCTTCATACAATAAGACAAGACAAGGCAGGAACAGAACAGAACAGGACAGGACAGGACAGGACTGGGTAAGTTAGATTAGATAAGTCAGGACAGGACAGGACAGGACAGGATAAGTTAGATTAGACAAGTCAAGACAGGACAGGATAAGTTAGATTAGACAAGTCAGGACAGGACAGGATAAGTTAGATAAGTCAAGACTGGACAGGACAGGACAGGACAGGACAAGTTAGATAAGTCTAGACAGGTCAGGACAGGACAGGATAAGTTAGATTAGATAAGTCAGGATATGACAGGATAAGTTAGATTAGATAAGTCAAGACTGGACAGGATAAGTTAGATTACATAAGTCAAGACAGGACAGGATAAGTTAGATTAGATAAGTCAGGACAGGACAGAACAGGACAGGATAAGTTAGACTGCATAAGTCAGGACATGACAGGATAAGTTAGATTAGATAAGTCAGGACAGGACAGGATAAGTTAGATTAGATAAGTCAGGACAGGACAGGAGAGGACAGGATAAGTTAAATTAGATAGGACAGGACAGGATAAGTTTGATAAGTCAAGACAGGACAGGACAGGACAGGATACGTTAGATTAGATTAGTCAGGACTGGACAGGGCAGGACAGGATAAGTCAGATTAGATAAGTCAGGACAGGAGAGGACAGGATAAGTTAGATAAGTCAAGACAGGACAGGACAGGATAAGTTAGATAGATAAGTCAAGACTGGACAGGACAGGACAGGATAAGTTAGATTAGATGAGTCAAGACAGGAGAGGACAGGGTAAGTTAGATAAGTCAAGACAGGACAGGACAGGACAGGGGGACAGTGCGTGATAGATTAGACAATAATGGACAAGACAGGAAAAAAAAGACAGGACAGTACAGGGTAAATTGGACAAGACAAGACAAGACAAGACAAGACAAGACACGAAAAACAATTCGAGACAGAACAGGACCAAATGGACGAGACAAGACAAGACAAGACATGACAAAACATGGCAGTACATGGTAAACTGGACAAGATCGGACAAGACAAGACAAGACACGACAAGACATGACACACAGGACAGGACGGTACAGGATGAATTAGACAAGTCAAGGCAAGGCAAGACAAGACAAGACAAGACAGGGAGGGCGAGACAGGACAAGAAGGACAGAACAATACAGTACAGGATCCATTAGACAAGACAAGACAGGACAGGACGGTACAGGATCCATTAGACAAGACAAGACAGGACAGGACGGTACAGGATCAATTAGACAAGACAAGGAGGATAAGACAAGACAAGGAGGACAAGACAAGACAGGGAGGACAAGACAAGACAAGACAGGGAACACAAGACAAGACAGGAAGGATAAGACAAGACAAGCAGGACAAGACAAGAAGGACAAGACAAGACAAGACAGGGAACACAAGACAAGACAAGACAAGACAGGGAGGACAAGACAAGACAGAGAGGATGAGACTGAACAAGAGGGACAGAACAAGACAGCACAGGATCAATTAGACAAGACAAGACAAGGCATTAAGAACATGACAAGACACGACAGGACAGGAAAAAGAGAGTTCTGTCTGTCTGTCTGTCTCTCTCTCTGCCCCCCTCTCTCTCTACTTGTTTGTATGAAATAATAGGACCAATAAAAAGTGTGCACACTTTTGACAAAACGTTTTCCTGTCTCCCTTGAAAGCGAAATGGAACTGATGTGATCAGCTTTTGTAATTCTACGACAGTTGTTGTGGGTTTTTGTTTTGTTTTTTGTTTTTTTGTTTTTTTTTGTTTTGTTTTGTTTTTCTTTTATAAATGATGTCTCAACTTTTATATTCATTAAAAATATACGTATTCAAAATTTTCGTTTGCTTTCTATTGTTTGTTAGGTGTGTTTCTCTTCAATTTTTTTCTCTTCTGTGTAATAAGTGAATGAACAATAATGAAGAAATGTAAACGTAACTCAATACAATACAATACAATACAATACTCTCAGTGAAGGGGACAAAAAGAGGAACAAAGGGAATCTCTTTTGGTTTTTGTTCGGGTTCCAGTTGTTGTTGTTTTTTTTTGTGTTTTTTTAAGTGTGTGTGTGTGTGTGTGTGTGTGTGTGTGTGTGTGTGTAATGACACTTGTTCTTTTTTGGTTTTGCAAAGCGATGTGAAATTGTTATAATAAAAAAACAAGAGAGGCAAGGCCTTCAAGACTCACTTGTGATACACTTAAAAAAATCTAATCATTAAAATGTACTCTGTATGCGTTATTATAAAGCTTCGGGTTAAAAGAAAAAGAAAAAAAAAAGTCCTAATGGCAGATTCGAACTCCGCGTGTTCAGGTGAGAAGAAACTGTCTTACCCATTACACTATCGTGGCTCCTTAACTGACGTTCAAAAATATAACATTTAAACATGTTTTTTTAAAGGGCGATAAATCAATTGCGGAATTCGCAGTGAGAACGCTGTTTAAATCATATTCTGGTGTATCTTGGGCATTCAAAAAATCTTTAAGGGCAGTTAAAAATTCTTTTTAAGTCCGCGGTAAAGGAGACGTGGCTATCGCCACAATCACACTGCAACATTTAGCCGTTTTCTCTGGATCTAGATAGCTGTACAAGTTTAGTTACACCGGAGATTAGAAAAGAGAGATAAACCACTCGCGGCAGGCCCCTTCTTACTGTCTATAACAGTGCTGAAGCCGTTTTGGGGCACACACGCAGTGCGGAATGGTGGGGGTAAATCACCCTCTCCTTCCCCACCTGAAGGAAACTGGTCGGTTCTGACGGTTCAGCTGCAGTAAAGCGAAAGTTAAGTTACGCCTGGAATTTCCCACGTGTAGTAAGATTCGCTGTATACAATGAAAACCGATTCATTTTTGCTTTGGTTTTTAGCACGTTTGCATCTGCTTGAATATAGATAATATAAAAAGAAAATAAAGCAGCTCCCCCCACCACCAACTCCCCCCCCCCTCCCCCAGCGCAATGTTGCACATGAGAGAGACAGTTATAAATTATTGAACTGCGTTTTCGTAACGCTACTTTTTCTTCACACTTTGTTTTACATCACCATTTCTTCAAAAAAACAAAAAAAACCAAAAAAAACCCCCCCAAAAAACAACATATAACACATATTCAGCTCTGTCTCTCTTTTAACATCTGTCTATACATAATACATGAATACAGATATACATAATTTCATATAGATCTATCAGTATGTAAATCTAAATCTATC
Source organism: Babylonia areolata (assembly GCF_041734735.1). Taxonomy (NCBI): domain Eukaryota; kingdom Metazoa; phylum Mollusca; class Gastropoda; order Neogastropoda; family Buccinidae; genus Babylonia; species Babylonia areolata. The sequence continues at coordinate 10,533,239 of NC_134887.1, forward strand.
TATATGTACATAATCATATATATAATTCATATATATACGAACGCTTCATGTTGCCCGAGCAGACAGTTGTATTGTGCTCTATCTCTCTCTCTAAGTCTCTGTCTCTGTCCTCTCTCTCTCGGGAGTTTTACATGGCTGTTAAAAGCATCTACGATTCTGTACTTGTATGTGTTCGTGACAAAGGTATTTATTCAGACTTTTTCAGTGTCCAAGAGGGGTTAAACAAGGTTGTATGCCAAGCACACAGCTGTTTTCCTTTTTCATCGGTGAATAGGCAGTGGAGTTATCAAAGAAGGGGAGACATGGAATACAAATGATACCTGGCACAACAGATTTGATCTTAATGCTATTTGCTGATGATGTTGTTCTCTTGTCTGACACACCCATAGGGTTACAAAATCAATTAAATGCCCTTAAGCAAGAAACAGACAGACTACAACAAACAGTGAATCTTGATAAGACCAGTATTATAGTTTTCCGCAATGGAGGTCATCTTTCGACTCGTGAAAAATGGTGCTGTGGTGATAGGGAAATAAAAGTAACCAATACATATAAATATTTAGGAATGTTATTCACAACAAAATTGAGTTTGACATCTGCGTGGGATGAAGCAAACAGAAAAGGGAAAAAAGGTGTAATCCAAATTATAAAATCACTCAGGAGACTGCGTTCGACTGACGCTTTCCTTTCGTTTGGGCGGGGCAAAGGCAGGTCATGAATAATGAATGCGTGTCGCGGCGCAGGCTGCCTGGCTTCAGCAATTTCTGCAAGTGGTTTAAATCTCCGGTTACACCTGGTTGACATGGTCGATTCAATTTCTCTTTTATGTTCATTCTAGTTTTATAGTTTTAAAGTTGATATGAAAATTGAGTATTTTGTTAAACTAATAACACGTAGAGCCAAGTACAAGTACTTCTAAACGTCTTATGAAGTGAAAAGGACTTCATTTTGAGAAAAGTCAAGACTGGAAATTTTTACTTTTCATCAATTCAAGGGTATTAACTCTCATGGTTTATTATTTTTAACTGTGAATTCCGACTGATTCTGTGGATATTTTTATGGCAGTTTGGGGCATAATCCAGTAAGTGATGAGGCGTTCACAAATCTTTCTCTGAATAAATAATTAACAGTCTCCTTCTCTCTTCTTTGACGGTCTCCTTCTCCAACTTTCCATCACGTTATCGTGTAGTGTCGATTGAATATAGGATTGAACGGGCAACTCAAAAACTGGAAACAAAATGGCGTCGTTCACGTTCGCGAAGAATATGAGCACGCACTTTGAATATGTATAAATATGTGTACGCAATTGTTTTTTGCCCATGACCTTCAGGGTTCAGCCAATAGATCTATAAAGTCCACTCGTCGAATTGATTTGAGTATTTTCCGAAAAAGACCACTTGGGCGAATGAACATAGTGAAAGCCCTGTACACTGAGAGTAAAACACACAAGCTTTTTATGTATTGAGTATAATTTCAAAATGTAATGTTTAAGATGAGAAAGATCAGTTTAAAGCAAATTAAGCCCCCTAGCATTAATTACAGACTAATTTCCTTTTTTTACTATCTGCACCAAAGACATGCAAAATAAATATAACTTCCATGCTTAGCAAAAGAAGTTCTTGTTTGAATAAAAAATGATAAAAATGGCTTCTCTTGTTGTTGTCAAAGTGTCAAATTTAGAGAATAAAAAAAAAAATATATATATATATATAACAGTAAATGCAGTTTGCATATAATTTGGCTTCTTTTAAAATTTTTTTTTTGTGCCCATCACAGAGGTGCAATATTGTTTTAAACATGATGACTGGAAAGAACTGAATTTTTCCTATTTTTAACTGACAAAGTATTTGCAGAGAAACTGGCAATGTTAAAGTTTACCACGGACACACAGACACACACACACACACACACACACACACACAACCGAACACAGGGTTAAAACATAGACTCACTTTATTTATACAAGTGTGTCAATAAAAACAAGAAAATCACCTTGATTTGGAAGAATATTAACATGTCACAAGGCAGACAAAAAACGAATGTACTTAACGGCTCCTGGAAGCAAGTACGTATCAAAAACAACCACGGCGAACGCACCAAGGTTTACAACACTGCACCTTGCACAAATTCCTCGCAGGTCTAATATGGCGTATATGTGAGCATGCACATTGGCTAGCAGGTGTCTGAAACTATTTCCTGGTTTAGATTTTTAAGCAGTAAAGATGAAGACATCATTTCCGACGTAAAGCCAGGTTATTACACAGTGCGATGAATCTATTCTGACATACATTGTAGATAACCGATGTCAGGTTGCGATGCAAAACTTTGTAGAATCACACGAAATTACGTCATCGGAAGCAGGTGAGGCTCTGTGATGTCAAAGGTCATGTTAGTCTGCTCCAGCGAACAAGTGATAATAATGTCTTCATTGTATCTTCTCCATAATGAGCAAACCTACAATCAACAGCTTACTGTTTAGTATTGTGTCTGTAGGCTACCTCATGAAAGACCAGGCCGTGAGAAGAATGTTGAAGGACATGACTTGAAATTAATTTAGTTTTTGCTGGAAAAACAGAGCCTACGCACACACGGACACACACACACACACACACACGCGCACGCACACACACACACACATACACACACTGACAGTGACGCACACACCACACACACACTCACAGTGACACATCACTGACACTTGGACACACACACACACACACACACACACACACACACTGTCACTCACTCTTACTGACTTGACTGACACACTCTTATACACCACGACACACTCACACACACTGACACAAACACACACATACACACCGTGGCCATACTCACACACTCTGTGTGTGTGTGTGTGTGTGTGTGTGTGTGTGTGTGTGTGTGTTTTGTGTGTCTGTGTCTCTGTGTCTGTGTAGTATGTGCGTGTGTGATTGTGTGTGTGTGTGTCTGTGTGTGTGTGTGTGTGTGTGTGTGTGTGTGTGTGTTTTGTGTGTCTGTGTCTCTGTGTGTAGTATGTGCGTGTGTGATTGTGTGTGTGTGTGTGTGTGTGTGTGTGTGTGTGTGTGTTTCAGTGCCTGACCCAAAGTCAGTATTAAGAGAAGAAGATTCTGGGAGGGGGGGTGTTGTCATAACTGTTACATTTTATGCTTTGTCTGTTGCATTTTATGCTTTATCAGTCATAGTTTTGTGAATAAAAAGAAAATAAAGAAAAAAGAATTTCTTGTTTGCTTTACATTACTTGTGTGTGTGTGTGTGTGTGTGTGTGTGTGTGTGTGTGTGTGTGTGTGTGTGTGTGTGTGTGTGCACGCGGCGTGCATGCCTGTCATATGCATAGGATATGCACTGATATAGCTGTTTAATCAGTAATGTAAATACGTTGCTTTACAGAGTGTGTAATGTAAATACTTTGGTTTACTGAGTATGACTGAATTCAGTAGCTATATATGAATGTTAATTCTTCACAGTTTACAGCATTTACCCCTTTTCTTTTTATTTTCTTCTTCTTTAAAAAAAAAAAAATTATGGTCACTACAAAAGCAGGGAAAATCATTGAAGCATGAACTGTGCTTCACGATGTCATAGCGACATTACCAGAGCCCGACACTGATTCTGCCAAAGCAGACAATGATGGTATTCGATATAGAGCTGCTAATGCTGCATGGTGACAGGTCAGCGAGATAAAGGGCTGGTGAAACAATCAGATGGTAGTTGTCCAGGTTTGAAGAATCATTTTTCATTTATTCAATTCATTGATGAACAGGATAGGTGACTCTGAAACCCCTGTGTTGAGGTGCAGAGTCTCAGTGGAACAGTCGGTGCACTGGAAGTCAGTTGTTATGATCACTGCTGGTGTTGTGCTGTTGTATGTTGTTCTCTTGCACAGTCGTTGACAAAGGCCTTCCTTGAGGAGATCCTGGAGGCTCTTTGTTTAGGTAGTGATGTGATGAAGGTCAAAGGTCCCAGCCCCTGTAAACACAAAACGTAACTGCTGTCACAAACATTGCAAATGTACATATAAAAATATATTTTAATACATCAACATCATTGCAATCATCCAATCATCAACATTATTCTCAGCAGTGAGATCTAGAATTATACAAACACAGACACACAGATAGAGTAATACACCAATGCTTGGTCTTGCCAACGGCTAGATTCCTTTCTAAATAATAACATTATTATCATCGTCATACTCATTTCATCAATACAGTTTTTTAAAGTACTTTCTGAGCTTTTCCTTTTCATGTATTCACAGTAATCTGTTTCTGATCCTTTCAAAACAGCAACAACAAAAAACAAACAAACAAACAAACAAAAAACCCAACCCCCAAAACAAACAAAACAAAACAAACAAAAACAGACAGACAAACAAACATACAAAAACTTTAATCAGTTTCAGTTTCACTTTCTTAATGAGGTGCCACTGCGTTTGGACAAATCCGTTTATGCTACACCACATCTGCTAGGCAGATGCCTGACAGCAGCATAATCCAACGCGCTTGTCAGGCCTTGAGTGCATTCTTAAACTTGTATTTGTGTACCTATCAGAGTGGATTTCTCGGCGACTTCAATGCCCGAGTGTTTTCTGACCACGACCCCTGGCCCAGCTGCATTGGCCACTTCGGTATTGGCAAGCTGAACGAGAACGGGCAGAGGCTCCTAGAGCTTTGCTCCTACCACAACCTCTGCATAACAAACACGTTCTTCTCCACCAAGCCACACCACCGAACTTCCTGGTGGCATCCCAGATCCCGCCACTGGCACCATCTGGACATCATTATCACTAGAAGGCCCTCGCTGAACTGCATACTCACCACACGTAGTTTTCACAGTGCTGACTGCGACACTGACCACTCCTTAGTTGGCTGCAAAGTGCACCTCCAACCAAAACAGATCCACCACTCAAAGCAGAAGGGTCGGCCTCACATCAACACTGCCAGAACAGCAATCCCAGACTGTGCAAACCGCTTCGCCAACTCCATCGAGGATGCCCTCAAAGACTGCCGTGCTTGAAGTGCTGAGGAGAGGTGGAATCACATCCGTGATGCCATCTACAACTCAGCCACGGATACCTTCGGCAAAAGAGAGAGGCAGAATCCAGATTGGTTCGAAGCCAGCATTGCTGTTCTGGAACCAGCAACAGAGACCAAAAGAGTGGCGCTCATCAACCACAAAGGAGAGCCTTCTAGGAAGACACACACCACACTCAAGAAGGCCAGAAATGAACCAAACGGATCGCCAAACGCTGCGCCAACGACTACTGGCTGAACATCTGTCAGAACATTCAACTTTCTGCTGACTGCGACAACATCTGTGGCATGTACGATGGTATGAAAAAAGCCTTCGGCCCATGCGCAAACAAGATCGCGCCACTGAAGTCAACTTCCGGCAACATGATAACAGACTGGAACAAGCAGGTAGAGAGATGGGCGGAACACTACCAGGAGCTCTATTCAAGGGAAAACATTGTCGCAGACGCAGCAGTGGAGAGCACCCCCAACCTCCCTGTCATGGAAGAACTCGACATCCCGCTCTCTGAAGAGGAACTCGGCAAGGCCATCGATTCCCTCGCCTGTGGCAGAGCTTCAGGAAAGATGGCATCCCGCCTGAAGTCATCAAGGCTGGAAAAAAAAGACCGTGCTAATCCACCACCTGCACCAGTTGCTACTGCAGTGCTGGGAAGAAGGGACTGTGCCCCAGGAGATGCATGACGCCAACATCATCACTCTGTACAAGAACAAGGGTGATCACAGCGATTGCAACAACTATCGTGGAATCTCCCTCCTCAGTATCATTGGGAAAGCCTTTGCCTGTGTAGTCCTGAGCAGACTGCAGTTTCTTGCTGAACACGTATACCCTGAGACCCAGTGCGGATTCAGAGCTGGAAGATCAACAGTCGACATGGTCTTTTTTGTGACAGCTGCAGGAGAAATGCTGGGAGCAGAGACAGCCACTATACGTCGCATTCATCGACCTGACCAAGGCCTTTGACCTGGTCAGCAGAAAAGGCCTTTTCACACTGCCACAAAAGATTGAATGTCCCCCAAAGCTCCTGAGGATGATCACGTCTTTTTATGAAGACATGCAGGGCACCGTTCAGCATGATGGATCTTTCTCTGACCCATTCCCAATCAAGAGCAGGGTGAAGCAAGGCTGTGTGCTGGCCCCAACACTCTTCGGTATCTTCTTCTCGTTGCTGCTGTCCTATGCCTTTAGCCAGTTGGAGGACGGAGTGTATCTCCACACCAGAAACGAGTCTCTTCAACCTGGCCCATCTTTGCGCTAAAACCAAAGTGCGACAGGTTCTCATACGCGAGATGCTTTTCACAGATGACGCAGCTCTGACAACTCACTCTGAGGAGGCACTCCAGCAACTCATCAACCACTTTGCCCAAGCATGCGGAGAGTTTAGCTTGACTATTAGCCTAAAGAAGACCAACATCATGGGCCAGGACGTGAACAGCACCCCAAGCATTTCCATTGGTGACTTCACACTCGAGGTCGTCGAGGACTTCACTTACCTCGGCTCCACCATCTCCAGTAGTCTCTCCCTGGACACCCAACTCAACAAGCTGCTCCAGCCATAGCCCGCCTGGCAAAGAAGGTTTGGGACAATCCCATGCTGACCATCAGCACCAAGATGCAGGTGTACCAAGCCTGTGTGCTCAGCACTCTGCTTTATGGCAGTGAGACATGGACTCTCTACTCTCGCCAAGAAAGCAGACTCACTACTTTCATCTGTGCAATCTCATGAGAATTCTGGGCATCACGTGGCAAGACGGTGTACCAAACAAGAAAGTCCTTGACCAGGCAGGCACCTCCAGCATGTCTGCACTCCTGATCCGGCACCGTCTGCAGTGGCTCGGCCACGTCAGGCGGATGGATGACGGGCGAATCCCCAAGGACATCCTTTATGGCGAGTTCGCCACTGGTTCCAGACCTGCAGGAAGGCGTGTCCTATGCTACAGGGACGTCTGCAAATGAGACGTCAACCCAGCACGTTGGGAGGCGGTGGCTGAAGACCGCAACAGCTGGAGAAGGACCGTGAAGACATGTGTCCACAGTTTATCGTCTCATCCGAAAGACTAGACTAGATGCTTAGTTTGATTTTCCAGTCCAACTTGGGAGAAAGGGTGAGAGCGGGATTCAAACCCACACCCTCACAGACTATATTGGCAGCTGAGCGTATTCACCACTCTGCCAACTTCCTCCTTTATTAATAACTGTTGGAAATTAAAACATACCATGGCTGTTGTTGGCAGATGCCTGTAGAGTAATTAGTCCAGTCTGGAATCTTAAGTATCAGTGGCACTGTGGACAGAAGTGTTGCTGGTGCTGTCCAGGTGTAGATGGGTAAAGTGCAGCCATGACTTCCACCGTGAGTCTGGGTTTCAGTGAGGCAGATATTGTGTAATGTCATCAGCCTCACTGACATCTGTGTGATCCAGCAGAAGAGCAGGATCGATACATCTGGCACTAATGGCGTTGCAGAAGTTGTCAGAATGATGTTGTGTGGCAGCATTTGACCACCTTTGGGACTGTGACTCCGTAACTTTTTCTAAGGTTTACTCCCATAACCTTTCTCATGAATGAATATAGCTGAAAGGCAATGGAGGTTTAGAATCAGTTGTCTTTCTCCTAGACAGGCTACCATCCCTGGTTGATGAGCCCTGTATACCCGGCTATTTAACCAATAGCTGGGAGATTGGTTTGTGGGTACCAGGGTGTGTCCACAAGCCTATGGGCCTGCACACCAAACATTTAGGGGCCAAACCTCCTCCTTCAGGGACTGCCTATCAAGGCTGAAAGGCTCCCTCTGCCCTGCTATTTACCCATAGCTGGGGGTTTGGTTTGTGGGTACCAGGGCGTGTCCACAAGCCTATGGGCCATGCACACCACACACTTTGGGACCAAACCTCCTCCTTCAGGGATTGCCTGTCAAGGATGAAGGGCTCCCTCTGTCCTGCTATTTACCCATAGTTGGGGGTTTGGTATGTGGGCACCAGGGCGTGTCCGCAAGCCTATGGGCCATGCATACCACACATGTGGGGGCCAAACCTCTTCCCTGTCTCTGCATTTCTAGCCTGGGAACCTCGCGGAACCCAGTATCCAATGTCACCGTTGGGAGGCAATGCATGAGGATTGCTGTGGAAAGGCTATGCAGTGGTGGAGAAAAACACTAAGCTGTCCAGACACACTGCAGTCTAACACAAACCACTTTATAAAATGTTGTTCCTTATACATCAGTCAACCATTCAGGGCCATATTTCTAAAACAGTGTATAAATTAAAAAAACAACAAAAAAACCCCACTGCACACAAACAGCTACTCATTTTTTGACTCACTTGTGTAAACAAAGTGAGTCTATGTTTTAACTCGGTGTTCGGTTGTGTGTGTGTGTGTGTGTGTGTGTCCGTGGTAAACTTTAACATTGCCATTTTCTCTGCAAATACTTTGTCAGTTGACACCAAATTAGGCATCAAAATAGGAAAAATTCAGTTCTTTCCAGTCATCTTGTTTAAAACAATATTGCACCTCTGGGATGGGCACAAAAAATAAAAAAGAAGCCAAATTATATGCAAACTACATTTACTGTTATATATATATATATATATATATATATATATATATATATATATATATATATATATATATATATATATTATTCTCTAAACTTAGCACTTTGATCTGATATTCAACACAACAACAAGAGCAGTCATTACTATCATTTTTTGTTCAAACAGGAACTTCTTTTGCTAAGCATGGAAGTTATATTTATTTTGCATGTCTTTGGTGCAGATAGTAAAAAAGCGAAATTAATCTGTAATTAATGCTAGGGGACTTAATTTGTTTTAAACTGATCTTTCTCATCTTAAACATTACTTTTTGAAATTATACTCAATGCATAAAAAGCTTGTGTGTACAGGGCTTTCACTATGTTCATTCGCCCAAGTGGTCTTTTTCGGAAAATACTAAAATCAATACGAGTGGACTTTATAGATCTATTGGCTGAGCCCTGAAGGTCATGGGCAAAAATCAATTGCGTACACATATTTATACATATTCAAAGTGCGTGCTCATATTCTTCGTGAACGCGAACGACGCCATTTTGTTTCAAGTTGCTGACCTGCCCGTTCAATCCTATATTCAATCGACAATACACGATAACATGTGATGGAAAGTGGGAGAAGGAGACTGTTAATTATTTATTCAGAGAAAGATTTGTGAACGCCTCATCACTTACTGGATTATGCCCCAAACTGTCATAAAAATATCCACAGAATCAGTCGGAATTCACAGTTAAAAATAATAAACCATGTGAGTTAATACCCTTGAACTGGTGAAACGTAAAAATTTCCAGTCTTGACTTTTCTTAAAATGAAGTCCTTTTCACTTCATAAGACGTTTAGAAGTACTTGTACTTGGCTCTACGTGTTATCAGTTTAACAAAATTTTCATATCAACTTTAAAACTATAAAACTAGAATGAACATAAAAGAGAAATTGAATCAACCGTGTCAAACAGGTGTAACTAATTGAAACTTCTACATCTATCTAGTTCCAGAGAAAACGGCTAAATGTTGCAGTGTGATTGCGGTGATAGCCACATCTCCTTTACCGCGGACTTAAAAAGAATTTTTAATTGCCCTTAAAGATTTTTTGAATGCCCAAGATACACCAGAATAATATGAATTAAACAGCGTTCTCACCGCGAATACCGCAATCGATTTATCGCCCTTTAAAAAAGCATGTTTAAATATTATATTTATATTTTTGAACGTCAGTTAAGGAGCCACGATAGTGTAATGGGTAAGACAGTTTCTTCTCACCCGAACACGCGGAGTTCGAATCTGCCGTTAGGACTTTTTTTTTCTTTTAACCCGAAGCTTTATAATAACAAATACAGAACACATTTTAATGATTAGATTTTTTAAAAAGTGTATCACAAGTGAGTCTTGAAGGCCTTGCCTCTCTTGTTTGTCATTTTCATCATCCTTTCACCCTTTTCTTCAAATTTCTTAATAATAATAATAATAATCATAAAAATAAATTTCAACACTTTTCCAGTCATCACAAACTTCTCCATCTCAGTGGTCAGAGAAAAAAGCAAAAGAAGTAGAAGAAGAAGAAACACACACACACACACATGCACACAAACCCTAAAACTCATCACTATAAGAGACATTTTGTTGTAAGTCAACAGTGACGTGCCAATGGTACGCTACACCAGATCTACTGTCCCTGACATTTCTTATCAACTCATCCACTGGTCAGGCCTTGACGGCCTTCTGTAGGTTTGTGAAGAACATTCGCACTCCACATGTGGAGTGATGGCCTAGAGGTAACGCGTCCGCGAGAGAATCTGAGCGTGGTGGTTCGAATCACGGCTCAGCCACCGATATATTCTCCCCCTCCACTAGACCTTGAGTGGTGATCTGGATGCTAGTCATTCGGATGAGACGATAAACCGAGGTCCCGTGTGCAGCATGCACTTAGCGCACGTAAAAGAACCCACGGCAACAAAAGGGTTGTTCCTGGCAAAATTCTGTAGAAAAATCCACTTTGATAGGAAAAACAAGTAAAACTGCACGCAGGAAAGAATACAAAAAAGAAAAAAAAAAGAAAATAAAAGGGTGGCGCTGTTGTATAGCGACACGCTCTCCCTGGGGAGAGCAGCCCGAATTTCACACAGAGAAATCTGTTGTGATAAAAAGAAATACAAAGGGTACGGTACAAAAGACTTAACTAAATAATGATGGTTTACTGTATTAAAGGATAGACAAAGAATTCCCACGCACAGGCCAAGAACATATAGAGGCCAGTCACAAATGGGTTTTTCTATTGTTTTATTTACAATAGTTATGTAGAGAAAAACCAAGAAGACGACATCAAAAGAGAAGACTAAGAGGAGAAGACCTAAGAGAAGAGAAGACAGTGCCTGGAATGACACAAACAGATGTCATTAGCACAACATGTCGGCATAAGTGAATAATAAAGCACATGTATACATATTACATGGAAAGACTAACACTTGGTAATGCATGTGTGAAAGACCAAACACTGACATCAAATGACAGTTCTAATACATTTAAATAGTGCAGTTAAAGTGATTGAAGCTATGCTGATTTAGTGAAAGTACACTGACAGTATAGATTTGGTAAAGCTTATACTGTGTCAAAGTGACTCAAATGAATCAGTTTATCATGTAGCACTATACTGGAGTAAGCCGTATAGGAGAGAGCATGATAACTAAATTACAATTAACAGACAGATACATATCAGGTGGTTTTAACCAGTAGCTGATAACACTACAACAGAATACTACACACATCTTTGAGTACTGAGCACACTGTAGCAGTACAACTGATATCAGCATGTAAAATAATACATGAATAATAAACAAGATAATAGAATCAGTGGCTTTGATATTATACTGGCAAACTGATAGACCAGATAGTAAGTGAAGAACCATCATGGCTTCACCATTAAGTGGTGAATGAACTTTATGCACTCACTAGAACATTCTGGAACAAACTACCTGTGTCCCGGGAAGTCACTGACTGTGACGTTAAGAAGAATCAAATGGAACACTGCTCCAAGCATACGAGGACCAGGCAATTATTTAGATCAATCATAGCCGAGCTGTGACTAACATGTCAAAGCAAGAACTGAACAAAGAATTAACTGAACAAAGCAATAACTGAACATACTCATATGAACACAAGTACTGTGTGGAATAATACAATTTACAAATCAACACATTCTACACACTAGTACTTACAGCGATACGTAGTGAGATGTCGGCTGTTGTGGGGACACACATGACAAACACACTGCTCGTGACACAGCAAGAGAGAGAGAGAGAGAGAGAGAGAGAGAGAGAGAGCAGCTGTGGTCAGATGACTGAAATGAAATGACCACTCATCACTCACTGCGCCAATTTATGCAGGTTAAGCAGACCACAAAGACAGTCACGTGTGCTGCTAGCAGACCATCACTAATCAGGCCAAATCTGACAATAACTGTGTTTCTTACAAGGTGTTCAGTGACAGATTTCTAAATGATTCCTGAACCGATTTTACGTCGGATAAGTTGCAAAAGAAAGAGCCCAACGTCTACTTTATAATGAGTATAAAATGCAGTGTTGATTATTTTAGATGAATTTACCCTCGTATAATCACCTGAAGAGGGTCAGTTTTAACGAGCTCGTCGCTGAAAATTACAAACTGCGTAAAATCAGTTTAACGTAGGCAAACATAAATGGAATAGATTTAAAGATGGAATTGCGACGATTCTGCCAGTATATAATACTTGTAGTTTACTGATCTGACAAAAGAAATATTAATTAACTACGGTGAAGCAGAAACACAGATTCCAGCTCAGCCAATAGCATACCGCGACCCTGGTCGAGGAGTAGGCTGTCTGGCGAGAACAAAATGATGTAAGCGGCTTTGTGTTCAAACTGGGAGTGACGTCACACAATCTGTGCGCGGGTTAGTTGTGAAAACTGTCATCTGCTAATGTAGCTTGTGCGTGAGGCAAGCTAATACAGCTTGTGCGTGAGGCAAGTTTTGGAGCAAGCATAGCGCTTGGTCACAGTAAGATAACGAAATACAGAAACAAGTAAACATATTAACATATTGAACGGCCAAGGTGTGCAAGCTCGCCTGTGTTTATGTGTCTACATCTTGTGTGGAGTGGAAGTGGGTGTGGGTTTGTGGGATGGTAGTTGGAGCATGAGGATTTGTGCATGTGGGTGTATTTGTGTGTTTTTAGTATGCATACATCATTGTATTTTGCATTGTAAACGTCCAGTGCTTTTGTATAATTAGGTTGGGCATACCAAATTATCATTATTATTATTCTTATAATCAAGGGAAAGAAGACAAATCATTGAAATCAAAAAAGGAGGGGGAAAGGGGGTGGGGGGTGGGGGCACGCTCAGTGAATACGCATGCGCTCACACATATATGTTCACACCCACACACACAATATGTAATGCATCACTCAGCCAAATTAATCATGCACATACACACATATATACAAGCACCAAAACACATATGCATACATACGCACACACACATATAATGAAGTACATGCATGCATTTGTACAGCAACTCTCGTACATAATAATAATAATAATAATGGTATTTATATAGCGCTGAATCTTGTGCATAGACAAATCAAAGCGCTTTCGCACCAGTCTTTCTCATGCACGCATAACTCTAAAACTGGAGAAACTGAAGACAAGGAAGAGGCAGGGAAGGGAGGCTATTTTGGGAAGAGGTGGGTTTTAAAGCCAGACTTGAAAGAGCTGAGTGTGGAGACTTGACGAAGCGAAAGAGGAAGTTCATTCCAATTGCAAGGTCCAGAGACAGAGAAAGAACGGCGGCCAACAGCTGAGGGTTTGAATCTGGGTATGCGTAAATAGAGTGGATCCGAAGCTGATTGTAGTGAGCGAGATGGAGTGTAGAGGTGAAGGCAGCCACAGAGATAGGAAGGGGCTGATTTGTGAATACATTTGTAGCATAGAGTGCCGATCTTGTACTTTATTCAGTGTGAGACAGGGAGCCAGTGGAGATGTTGCAAAAGAGGAGTGATGTGCTCAGATCTTTTCTTTCTGAGGGCGAGTCGGGCAGCAGAGTTTTGTATGCACTGAAGGGACTGAATGGATGAAGCAGGCAAACCAGACAATAGAGTTACAGTAGTCAAGGCAAGAGAGAATGAGAGAAACGACAGGTCTAGATGTTGCGTCAATGGACAGATATTTCCGGATGGAACTGATGCGCCGCATTTGACAGTAGCGGGATTGACATGTCTGACTGATAAATTTTTGCATGGACAGTGTGTTGTCAAGGACAACGCCGAGGTTCCTGACTGAACTGGAAAGAGGGATGGATGTACTGCCAAGTTTGATTGTGTCAGTTGTGATGGAAGAGAGTTTTTGTTTAGTTCCTATGATCATTGCTTCAGTTTTGTCCGCATTCGGTTGTAACTTATTTAGAGTAATCCAATTTTGAATATCCAGGAAGCAGTTGGATGTTTCTTGCAAGAGCGACGACAGTTTTTCGGGGGTATCACTCTTCTGGAGTTGAGTGTTATCAGCATAAGAATGATGACTGATATTATGGCGGGTGATAATTTCAGCGAGAGGAGCAGTGTACAGTGTGAAGAGCACTGGGCCTAAAACAGATCCCTGTGGGACTCCATGTTCAATTTTAACGGGTTCAGACTGGAAATGATCAACAATGACAGACTGGAATTGATCAGTGAGATAAGATTTGAACCAGTTTAGAACAGTGCCGTTGATACCAAATGTAAAATGAAGACAGGAAAGAAGGATTGAATGGTCTATCGTGTCAAAGGCGGCTGACAAGTCGAGAAGAGTGAGAAGGGAGATCTGTCCTGAGGCAGACGCTAGCAGTAGGTTATTCAGGATAGCATACAATCAACACACATACACAATCACCTCTACCTCTCCTCCGCCGCCCCAACCCCAGACACACTCACTTATACAGTTTCAGTTTCAGTTTCAGTAGCTCAAGGAGGCGTCACTGCGTTCGAACAAAACCATACACTTATACACATATACTAAACCAGTTCCCACAACACACACACACACACACACACACACACACACACACACAAAAGCTCCCATGACAAAATCCTTCGCATATGTTCACACACTTACTGCCAAATAACACAGAGTCATAGAGAAATATCTAAATCAACATAATCTCCAACAGTACATCACATGAGAAATAATAACGAGAATGATAAGAACGAACAGAAAATAATGTGAAATGTTAACAACCTAAATGAATGCGATAAGGCAAACAACAACAACAACAACAAACAAAACAACAACAAACAACAACAACAAACAAACAAAAAACAAAAACAATCACCCCCAAACAACAACAACAGCAACAAAAAACCAAACAAACAAACGAAGGGAAGCAATCCAACAAGGTATTACACAAACTGATTATTGTCCCTTAGACACGTCTGCCACTCAGAGCCACACAGTTCTATATTAAAAAAAAAATAAGAGAGAGAGAGAGAAAGAGAGAGAGACAAAGAGACAAAGAGAGAGAGAGAGAGAGAGAGAGAGAGAGAGAGAGAGAGAGAGAGAGAGAGAGAGAGAAGAAAAAAGCCAAAGGAGAATTTAAAAAAAAAAAAAAAAAAAAAAAAAAAAAAAAAAAACCACCAACCCAAACCCCCAAACAAACAAAACAACCAACAACATCAATTTGGTCATTCCATTTTCGCCATATTCAACCAGCAGTACAATTCCATTCTACAGCTGCCACATGCACATACAATTATTACTGATTATCCATTTTGGTTTTGTTTGCACTTCTTTCTCTTTTCTTCATTCTATTCACTTTTTTTTCTTTCTTTTTTAACCTTTTTCTTTTGTTTTCTCTTTACTCATGTCTTTTTTCACACACTCTTATTTCTTTCTTTTTTTTCTTCGTTTTTTTGTTTGTTTGTTTTTTTGCTAAAACATTTATTGTTCATTATTCACCAGCCAATCACCAACGGCCACAATTTTAAAGGAAAGAAAAAAAAAGAAAAGAAAAAAAAAAAAAAAAGGAGAAGAAAAAAAGCAGAGATAGACAAACTGCAGCACAAACAGAGAGATTTTATCGAATTTTTCCATTTCTTGTATTTACTTTCCACTTATTTCACCTTTCTACATTAAACAACAACAACAACAAATCAAAACAAGAACAACACATAGTCATCACATACTTCTCCATTTCCCTGGCATAATGATAATAATGACGGGTACTTATTCAACAGAAAACTGCCCTATGTGTTTTACAAAACGAGTGACATCATGCTTAACACATTACATCTAGGTTGCATATACATACCAAAATGTACCTAGCAAACTATTCCTTCACGAACACAATGCATATAAACAAACAAGCATACGTTCAAACATTCATATATACACACCCACCCACTGCCAAACACATAATCACACACACACACTGACTGACTGAAACCATTTATTGTCAGATTAACTGTTTGTTGTACTGACATTTTCGCAACCATTTGAATAAAATATTAACTGAGCAACACAAGGAAATTTTGATTTGAGGAAGGTATGATTAAAAACAACAACAAAAACAAAAAAAAAACAAAACAAGAAAACAACAACAAAAAACAAAAGATATTTAACAAATCAAGTTACCAAATTTCATTAATATCATTATCTCCAAAAAATATTCTAACGCACACACATACTCACATATGTTTTTCCCCCACCCTCTCCCTACATACATCCATGCATGCACACAAACGCCCATTATAATTCCCCCACCTCATTCCCCTGCCCACTCACACACACACACACACACACACACACTCACACTGTCTCTCACTCTTTCTCATCAAATTAAGGTTTCGTAATGTAATCCAGACGACATATTACATGTTAGGGTCGAACAATTCCACTAATTAGAATAATGGGAACTTTGCTCTACAAGTAAATCTGACGCTATCACCCAAAACACACACACACACACACACACACACACACACACACACACACACACACACACACAGAGTGATCACCCATCAATCAAAGTATCAGAATCCAAGATCCCAACCCCTAAGAAGTGTCATTACCTGAAACAACATGACCCAAGTCCGGTCAGTGGTACAACAAACCGAACACATTGAGCGCTTCACAAGCAACGTAATTTGCTGAGCGTTCCCACGTTCCTATACCCCCAAATTCGACCTTTTGTGTGTGTGTGTGTGTGTGTGTGTGTGTGTGTGTGTGTGTTTCTTTTTTTCTTTCTGTGTGTGTGTGTGTGTGTGTGTGTGTGTGTGTGTGTGTGTGTGTGAGAGAGACAGACAGACAGACAGAGAGTGTGTGACTTCATTTGCATGAGCACCAAGAATTTTTAAATTAAAAATATTTATTCTTATTTTTTTTAGTGCTTCACATGCCTTCTTCATTGCCCCCCCCCCCCCTCCCACACACACACACCCACCCAATCTATTTTGTTCTTCTTTTTTTCTTTTGTTTTTTTTTCACATCTTATTTTTCTTTTTGAGTACTTCCAATAGCACTCTAAGTTCTTTTATGGTATTGGCGACAAAATCGTAAAATAGAAATATCTATATATATTATTATATACTGAATTATTTTATCGAAAAAATAAATGGGATAAAGACCCACTACAGAGGACGAGGAAGTGTTGAAGATTGGGTATCGGCCTATCTATGACGTGCCATGTCCGTCTGTCTGTCTGTCTGTCTGTCTGTCTATGTGCTCGACTCTGTCCTCTTCTGTTAGGAGATGCAGTCATCAGAGTCAACTTGTACACACGAATTGTGTAATATTATCCAGCATCAACAGTTGCAGGAAACAGTCAAAGAGAAATAAACAACAACAACAATAACAGCAATAGCAAAACGGTTACTGCCGCTGCTTCTTAGTTTCCCTGGCAAGCACACACACACACACCACACACACACACACGCGCACACACACACACACACGCACACATACATACAATACATTCATATACCTACTTGCATATTTATGCATACCATTCATATATATGCATGAATACACATACATACATACATACACGCATGCGTCATAAGCTGCTTACAGACATATGGACACACGCGCACAAACATGTAACACACATGCACAAACATGTAAAAACAACAACTTTTTTGTGTTAATTTTTCGAAAACATGTATACAATATACAGAGAACAGTATGACCAAACAGTGTAATTAAACAATAACATCCAATGAAAAAAACAGCAACCCAAAAACCCCACAAAAACAAGCCACACAACCCCCCCCCCCTCCAAAAAAAACAACAACAAAAAAAAACAACAACCAAAAACCAACTAACATTTGCACGCACGCACATACATACATATATACATATCAAATTACTTTAAAGCAAAAATCTAAATGCATAGCAGAAGCACATCAAATACAAATTCAGTACAGCAATAGATCCAGTTCCGCTTTCCACCCATCCTTAAGCTGCGAGCATACCAAAACAAACAAATAAAAAAATAAAAACCTCTTTCGACGCGTTTATGTTCAGAATACAGTTTTTCTCTCCCTTGACCCCTCAGTCCCTCAATCTCTTCCCCCACCCCCCACCACTCTCTCTCCCTCCCACCTTCCCCCTTCACTCTGTCCCTCTCCATGCGCCATCTCTCTTCCCCCTAATCTGTCTCCAGCTGTTGTCAGAAATCAGACCAAAACCGTGTCGAGACAACCAACAACCTCTTCTCACCCATACCCTCCTAAACCTGATCATTACCGATACCGATTCAGTCCCAGGTGAATAAATGAAGACATAACCCTATGTCCCAGGCCAGCCTGTAACCAAAACCATGTAATGTTTTCGCATCGAACCCTGTGTCACACAACGCGAGACATAGTGGCATATATTTCTGGATCTTGTGATTGCAACAATCTTCAATGAAAGCATCGCATGCGTTGAACACCTCGGTTTGGAGTTACCGTGGTCTGCTTGACACAGATCTGACGTACCCCTGTCAAATATAGCCTGCCCCACCAACCCAGCCCTCTCGTGAACCTGAAGTTTTCAGCTTAGTCTGCTTGGTTATAGAAGTCCTGGTGCACCCTGTTTTCTGGGGCAGAATACCTGGGCACGGTTAGGCGAAGTTTTCAGTTTAGTCTGTTCACGGGCGAATGCAACGATCTTATGATCTTGTTCTAGTTATGAATAAACAAACAACACCGCCCACCCACCCACACACACAACACACACACATACATACACATTCACTCACCCACACATTCCCCCCAAACATACATGTATACATACATACCTACACATAAACATACACACACACACACACACATACATACATACATACATACATACATGCATACACACACTCATAAACGCCCCCAAATCCCCCCCCCCCTCCCCCATCCCAGTTCTCTCCCCAAGCCATGCTCATACCCTTATTTCATTGCCACCCCCCCCCCCCGCCCCCCCTTTTTTTTTTGTTTGCCAAACACCACACTTACCGACAAGACACCCATTCCCACCTCCCCCCAACCTCCTCCAACCCCCCCCCCCCCCCACCTACCCCGCCCACTCCGCACACAGAAAATGAAGGATTGCCCCTCACAAATGAGTACCGATCAACTTCAAAAGAAGAAAACAATAATTATGGTGTCAGATCTTAACTTGACTCTGGACACAAGAAGATCTGTGCCAGCCCCATAACAGCAGTGTATAATTCGTTAGGTAGACGTGGCCTAGTAATTTACACCCCCTCGCCCGCCTTCCACCCTCCCGCCCCCACTCTCTATCTCTCTCTCACGTACGCACACACACACACACACACACTCACTCACGCACGTACGCGCACACACACACACACACACACAAACATACGCATACACTCACACACGCACACATACACACATTCACACACATATGCACACAAACACAACCCCCCCCCCCCCCAAACTCACATGCACACAAACACACACAAACAACACACACACACATACACACACACACACACACACACACACACACACTCACACACGTACATGCACACACACACGAACTCTCACACACACACACACACAAACTCACACACACGTACACACACACACGCACACACACACACACACACTCACGCACACACACATAAACTCACACACACATAAACTCACACACACACACGAGGACGTCATCAAGATGGTGGAAAACGCAGGACGATAAGTTTTCCCTGTCGGAGATTGTGTGAACTGCATAGAAATGACAAGAACTAGAAGCATGGGAAGTGTATACACTACACAGGAACTAACTGCATAGAAATGACAAGAACTAGAAGCATGGGAAGTGTATACACTACACAGGAATTAACTTCAGTCAGATCTAAATCCGGATCTTCAAGCACGAGTGAACGGAAGACTGATACGAAACAAAAAGAAAATTCAAGTGTAACAAAGGACAATGACAATGACTGCCAGACAGACGAAAACCACAAGTGGACCCCAGTCTTCTTCAAGTGCCATCAACAAGGAGCTGGTCAAGAAAATTTCAGAAATGAGTGAAGTTATGTCTTCTTTGTGTGTGCGGATTTCATCGCTGGAAGAGACAGTCCTGCATCTACAAGGCACACGGCTGGTGGGTGGAGAGATAAAGGAAAAAAACGGTCAGTGACGCACACACGCAAACAAACATAAACACGAAAACACAGACTCAAAAGACAGCCATCAGCCATACGCGGATGTGCTGAAGCAAGGTCCGAAGCATCAGCAGAGTGGACCTCCCATGCCACAAAGACAACCAACAAACAAAATCAAAACAATGACTTTGAATTGCACAAGTATGGAATGCACTACCTATCGAAACTAAACTAGCACAAAAAATACTAATGTGTTCAAAAATCTCCTTGATATGAACATCAATTTAAAAGAAAAACTAATTGACTTTGACGAGTGAATTACAGTACTTATAAATGAAAACATATATGTATCCCACAAATAAAAGGAGACTGATATTGAAGGGGACATAAAAAAGGCTGTGAGGCCTACGCAGTCAAATGCCAGTCCCTACACTACTACTACTACTACTACTACTACTAAAAACAAAACAGAAAGAAAAGAACGAAAATGACGTCAACAACAAAAGGAATGATGATCTAAAACAAAATTACGCAACACCGTCTTCTCCCCCTGTTCAGTCTGGTAGTGAACAACATCTGCCAACAGCTCTTATCATGCATGATTCGATCTTGAATGACATTCAACAAAAAACGATTTGGACTGTCTTATGGAATAAATGTGCACAGTGTCAAAGCTAGCACCACCGAAGAGTTAGAGAAGAGTTAGAGAAAAGATTAGATTCCATCACATCAAACGAAAACCAGTCATCTGATGCGATCCTGATCCATTGTGGAATCAATGATATCAAAGCAAAAGACGCAACCACAACATGCAATTCACACATCACATCAGCTTAGAAAATTTCCCGCAAACATCCAAACGCCAAATAATAGTCAGCATGATTGTTCCCACCAAAGATATAATATTAGAAAACAAAAGAAACCACTTCAATGCCTTATTGTATGTCGACCTGGAAGACAGTGGTGAAATAACACTTATATCAAATGAAAATCTGAAAACCAGCTACAGCTACATACAAGACACGATCCACCCCAGCCAGAGAGGTACCAGTGTTCTTGCAGGTAACATCAGCAGACACCTGCAGGACCTCTTCTGGGAGCCCCCACGACGACTGGCAAGGCCAAGGAACAACAGGATGACCTCAAAACCCCAACATCCCTCCCGTTACAGCCATATATACATTGCTGAACATCAAAACCCGTGGTTGAACTGCTACGAACTGTTGTATAACTATT
Organism: Babylonia areolata; assembly: GCF_041734735.1. Taxonomy (NCBI): domain Eukaryota; kingdom Metazoa; phylum Mollusca; class Gastropoda; order Neogastropoda; family Buccinidae; genus Babylonia; species Babylonia areolata. The sequence goes on from NC_134887.1 coordinate 10,554,654, forward strand.
AATGAAAAGTCCCTCCCCCCCATCCCCCTGTTATTCACATTAACTTTAATATTTTTGTTTCCCTGTTTAATCACATTTAGTATTTCTCTCCTGCCCATCATCCATTAATAAACACATTTAAATCTTGTGTCAAACTTTAAAATCATATGTTGATGCTTTTTTTCCTCGCTGATCGTTCATGTAGTAGAAAAGCATTAGTTTATAAACTACGGCCTTTGATTTATTCATATAGTATAAATAACATTATATTCCTGTTTGATAGGAAAGATAGTTCGTAATGAAAAAGCAAAAGCGATTGCAAATAGGCTACTCCAGTGGAACTGCAGATCTACTCGATCTAACCTGGCCTATCTGAAACATTTTCTAGCATCAAGTAATTTTAATTTTGCAGTCACTTAATATCAGTGCTTCCCAAACTTCCCAATTATTATTTTCCACCTGTATATGAAACTGGGAAGGAGGGCAAGAAGATAAGTACTGCAATCTATATACTTAGAGAATTACAGCATAATACATGTGAGTCTCCTGTTTCAAAATCTATTGCAAGCTTTGACATACACTCTTGTGCAGCTACAGTAAAATTTAGCGACAAGCTAGTTCTTAACGTACTTTCCGTTTATCTTCCGAAAGGTCCAAAGGATCGAAATACTGAGTGGCCTAGAACATTACAAGAACAACAGCCTGGTAAATGGGAAATAGCCGGTGATTTCAATACCGACGCTCCATTCTGGAAAAAGGACTGTAAAACTGCAATCGGTTCATAGAAAATATCACTGACAGCCCCTTTTATCTTATGAATGGTGGTCGTGTTACTAGAATTCCTGACGTCTCTAAACACAGACCAACAGCAACTGACCTGACACTAATATCCACAGAGATAGTCCCATCATGTACCTGGGAAACACATAAAGACACACTGGGAAACGACTATGTGCCTATCGTCATTACAATTTTTTTTTATCTCCTTTCTCAGTGACCGTCATTAGTTGGTTGAAATCAGTTCTAGCAGGTGCTGCCTGTAAAATTTGGTGTACCACAAGGATCAGTGCTTGGACCACTTTTATTTTCCATATATATAAATGACTTGCCATTACATATACAATGCACATGTGAAATGTTCGCGGACGACACCTGACTTCAGTCAAATAATGATAATCCAACTGAACTTGTAAATGATCTTCAGAACAATATAGATAGTTTGGTCAAATGGACTGAGTTGGACCACATGTCTCTAAATACAGGCAAAACTAAATGTATGTATGTGACGACACGGCAGAAAATGCATACCTCCTTTACACCTTTATACATCCACAGGAAAACAATTGAAGAAGTTAACAACACACAAAGTATTAGGGGTCATAACAGACAATGACCTGTCATGGTCTGATCATACTGCTGATATAGGAAAAAAGAATTTCCACAAGAATACACCAGCTTAGCAAGGGTAAACATTTTCTCAATCTTCATTATAGGGAGCTATTTTTTCACGCACACATTCTATCTCTCATGAACTATGCATCCACGTTGTGGGATAATGCCAGCGAAACTAACCTAAAACACATCAGTCGCTTGCACAAAAGAGCTCTAAAACTGATTAAACTAAAATCTAATACTGTGACAGATAATGACTATAAAAATTTAGACATTCTTCCGCTCAAAAGTCGACTGTTACTTAACAAATGTATGTGTATGCACAGTATAGCGAATAGAACGGCACCAAAGAAAATAATCCAGAATTTTATTACGACTGAAAACAGACACACTCACAAACTATCTTTTCCACGACCTGGGGGAACGATATCGAATGGTTTACCTCCCTCCTTAAAGTCATGTCGTCTAAAGCAACCATTCATAAAAGCACTTTAGAAATATTTGATGGAAAAAACATGATCTCTTGATGCTGTGATATGACTATCATTGTATCTGCTGTCTATATACTTTATCCGGCTGTCTGTTCTCTCTCTCTCTCTCTCTCTCTCTCTCTCTATATATATATATATGTATGTATGTGCATATATATGTATGTATGTATGTGTGTATATATGTATATACATATATATATCTTTCTCTCTCGTTCTTTCTCTCTCTTTTCTTCCTGAATTAAGTTAATGATGTAAGAATGTCGCACTGCATGTTGTAATCGTGTCAGTATCATATGTAAATTTATTGCTATTTACGCTTGTATTATTTCTGTTGTTGTTGTTGTTCTCAGTAGAATTTTTGTGTTTCTTGTAATTGTTTATTTCCATATTATCCTTTCCAGACACCCACTTCCCCCGTTTCTTCCTTTTTTATATTTTTTATTAATTTATTTCTTTTTTTCTGAGGGCAGGATGTAAAAAAGCTGTATAAGCTTATTCTTTTACCCTCAATTATGATCATTTTGACTTGACTTGACAATACCTGGTGTTGAAAACCAGTCTGATAATAACGTCGACATAATTCCAAAATATAACTATAAAAATGCAAATTGGGATTTATTTCAAAACATTTTTACCTCTCACGATTTTGAAAACCTTGAGATTGAGAGTGTAGATGTAATGTATTCAAATTTTACAGAAGCTGTGTTATCAGCAGCTGATACGTCGATCCCAAAAGTAAAGGCTGTGAAGTCAGGTGACCATTCAGGCAGTGTCTGGTGGAATGATGCATGTGAAAAGACAGTTAATTACAAGAAAGAAACATTTAAGAACTACCTCGCGGACAGTGAGCCCCCAAACCACAAAGAAATGAAGAAAGCAAACACTCAGAGTAATATGACAGTAGGCCAAGCTAAAAAAGATCATTGGTCATCATTTTGTTCACAAGAAATTTCAGATCATAAAGACTTTAATAAAGTTGGGACTAATAAAGTTTGGACAAAAATGAAAATGGAATAAAGTTACCAAGTTGTCCAATATCAAATGACTCACAAAACAAGTTTCTATGAGATCAGGAAAAGGCAGAAATTCTTGTTGAAATGTTTGCGAAAAATAGGAAATACGAAGGCTTATCAATTGCGTGTAAAACACACAGAGATAGAGAAGAAAATGGTTCTTTATACAGTGATCCCATTCCGCAAAATGACTTGTGGTTTAATTCCTCTATTACATATGAGGAGTTACAAACCGCTATAGCTTCCCTTAGCAATAAAAAAAAAGAGTTCAATTGGCATCGATGCACTATCTAATAAGATGCTAAAACACATTCCAAAAAATTGTATCGTTTTCCTACACAAAATATATCAGAAATGTTGGCTATCTGGAACTGTACCACAGATATGGGAAACAGCAATAGTTGTACCGCTTTTAAAAGCAGGAAAACCTAAACGTAATAAAAATAGCTATAGGCCCATTGCTTTGACCTCGTATGTCAGTAAACTAATGGAAAAAATAGTCCTGTTGAGAATAATAACTTACTGTAAAAAATACAATATCATTTCAGTGAGCCAGGCTGGCTTAAGAAAAGGAAGATCAACGGTCGAACACCTTGTAGAGATTACAACTCAAATAAAACGTCAGAAAAAATTGTACTAGCAATGTTTTCTGACGTAAAAAAAAAAGACTACGATCAGGTTTGGCACAAACGTCTGTTGAACAGACTGAAATCAGTTGGAATATTTGGTAATCTCTATGGGTATATAAAAATCTTTTCATCTAACAGAATTATTCAAGCAAGGGTGGGAACACATTATTCTTTGCCACATAAACTTGACATGGGAATTCCACAGGGCCCTGTTATAGCCCCTATTCTCTTTAATATTCTTATTCAGGATCTCCCAAAGGCATTGTCAAATCATGTAGTTTTAGTATGCTGATGATATATGCATGTGGGTGGGTGTCAATCTAAAAAAGTCAACCCCACAAAGAGCACAGAATTACATACGTCGTTTGTATCAATCTGATCTTGATGACCTTGGTAACTATATGTTTGAAAATGGTCTGGCTTTGTCGACTGAAAAGAACATGCATGATGTTGTTTAATTCAGGTGGTAACCCATCTAACATACCCATTTTTAAATTACTTGGTGACGTCATTGATTATAAACAGGTGGTGAAGTTTTTAGGTGTGTATCTTACTTCAAAGCTGACATGGAACATTCGCTTTGATTACATCTTAATAAAGGAAAAGAAAAGTAACAATTTTATGAAAATTATAAGCCGTTTACCCTGGGGAATAGATACAAAAGCATTGATTCATCTTTCCATGGCCGTTGTAAGATCTAAGATAGCCTATACACAAGAAATATTTTTCAGCGCACCTAAATATCTATTACAAAAGATTCAAAGTGTAGACTGTAAGGCTATCAAAATTGCCCTCGGAGTGCCCTCTCATGCATCCAACCAGGAAACATACAAAACAGCCGGAATTCTTCCTTTAAATGAGCATCGTGAGATAGCAACAGCAAAATTCGCTGTGAGATACACTTCAATGACAACAAATTTCATTGCTGATGAACTGATAGTAAGATCTGACATTGATTTTCCTAGAAGAGCTAAAGCCATTTCATCACAAGAAACAGTTGCAACTTACGTTTCAAATTTGTTAACAGAATCTGATGTTAACATGAAGAGTTAGCTGCAAAACCACATCATACTCCTGTTCCTTTGCGGGAAATGTTGAAAGCAGATTTTGATATTAATTATTATGAAACAAAAAAAGGAAGAAAACATCAATATCGCGACGAGTACTGCCAGAATACACATAGCAGAAAAATACCAGAATCATCTCCATATATTTACAGATGGATCCGTTCCTGATGACAAAAATGCTGCGCGGCTTTTTCTATTCCCGCTTTTAAAGTTGAAAAATCTCACTTTATTGGAAAGAGTCTTTCCATATATACGGCTGAACTTGTTGCTATTATACAAGCTTTGAGCTGCTTGGTGAGCCATCAAGGAGAGTGGCCTGCCCCTGGTTAGCAACTGCAACAGGAATCAACAGCTCTACAAATATTCAGTCATTTCTCTGTTTTTTATTTAGTTGTATTTAGTGACTTCGGTGTGTTAACTTACCTCTGGATTTCAGGATCAATGTCTTCAGTTACCGCGGTGACCTCGGTGGGAGCTTACTGTAAAATATACATCTAATGCGTCGTGCTGTGTCTCTTGGGTAAACCATTGCACCGGCGACCACCCCTTGGAATTTACAGGACACTTCAAGAGGGGTTCATACACTTTGTTTTGTGCTCTGAGGAATTTTTCATCGATTTTCAGTGGTACCTTTATCTTTTTTTAGATTATTATATATTAAAAAAAAGAAAAAGAAAAAAAAAGATACGTTTTTGGGTGTTTTTTTTTTCTCCTTTTAAATTTTTTTAATTTATTTTTCATTTAAACTAAGATCCAATGATGACGCAAAAATATTATGTTACTGATCTCGAGATGACGTTTTTTTTTATCTCGTCATGATTGAATTTCGTATCGGAAAAGACAGTCCTTATTTGACAGTGACAACACCCACCAAACAAGTTCAATTAAAATATCGTCAGTCATCATTTGTGCCCGATTTTGTCAATACAGAAAATCAGTTTCATGTTTCTCATAAAGGACACTGAAAACAATTCTTTAAAATTACCACTAATACATTTATATCCGCACTATCATACGAAAGCGATTGTTTCAGCTGCTGGGGAAGTTATATCCTTTTCAAAATTAAAGAGTGGTAGTTTTTATGTCAAATGTAAAAATGAAAGACAATACAAAAAACTTCTGCAGACACAGACAGTTGTTGGCATTCCAGTTATTACTATAAAGCCTCAGGTGAAAACAGTTGGAATCGTTTTCCATGAACTTGACATTGACTTTCTTGTGGCTCTACCTATTGTGAATGCCTGTCGAAAGATAACATTGAAGAATGAACAGTAATTACTTTCAGACTGCCAAGTCTTCCAGAAAAAAAAATACAATTGACAATATTCGTCATAACATTGTCCCATATTGTGCACCTGTGAGAAGATGCACGAAATGTCAAGAACTCCATCATACCAAAACATTTTGTCACTCCAAGTTAACACGATGCAGCAGATGTGGTCAACAGTCTCATACTCGGGAACATTGTACCGAAAAGTATTTTTGTCATAACTGTAAAGGTGACCACTCTGCTGCATTCCATGGATGTCCTGCAGAAGTTCTGGCACGAAAAGCTAACAAAATAAAATCTAAAACTTATATTTCTTTTCAAGAGGCTCTTGGACTGGCCCAAACTGAAGTGTCTCAGAAACCTTGTCACTGCGGCACGAAGAAAACATATGCTGAAGCCACTTGTTTTACACCAAGTCTTCACAAGACAACACAGACTGAAACTGTAAAGTATTCTTGCGTTTCGACACAAACTGAAGAGAAAAATACGGTCAGTTTCTCGGAAGACCATCCGTCTAAATTGTCGCTGCGGTCGTCTGCGACCACCCGTCCACATCGTCATTGCGTTCAGCTGGTGGTCAGCGTGGCGACCACCAATCAACATCGTCATTGCGGTCGTCTGGTGGTCAGCGTTGCGACCACCCGTCCACATCGTCATTGCGGTCGGCTGGTGGTCAACGTGGCGACCACCAATCAACATCGTCATTGCGGTCGGCTGGTGGTCAACGTGGCGACCACCCGCCAACATCGTCGTTGAGGTCGGCTGGCAGTCAACACGTCGACCATCAGTCAACATCGTCAACTGGTGGTAGGCATGGCAACAATTCATCATCATCGTCGGAGCAGTCGGCTGAAGGTAGACGCGACGACCTTCCATCAACATCATCAGTACAGGCAGCTGGTGGTCAGCGTGGCAACCATATCCTAACATATGAAATGTTTAGTTTGTAAGCAAAAGCTAATAACCTTTTGTATTTAAGTGAAAATGTGATTTATGGCGAAAACAAATAAGAAAAATATTAAATGTGAAATTTCTTTCATGGAATGGAATTGCAGATCTATTGCTTCTAATCTAGATTATTTACATGAATATCTTGGTCAAAATAACCATCAAGTTTTACTTTTACAGTCCTTAAATGTAACTGAAGGTAAATTACCTTCTTTAAAAGGATACTATTTTCCTTCTTTGTATCACACATACCCTTCTGAAAGGGTTGCCACGGCACTGTATGTCCAGTGTGGTCTTAATTATGAGTTCATTGCCTCCCCTGTCCCCGAAGGTATTATTGATGTTTCAGCCACAGGTGCCAAGATTAAGATAAATGATTTAGTCATAAATTTCCTTTCTGTTTATTTTAAAAATGGTCCTTCTGATTCAAACTCAAACTGGCTTTTGAATTTAGTAGAAGAAAATGAACAATGGGTTGTCCGTGGAGACTTTAACGCCCATGCTCCCTTTTGGGGAAAAAATGTCAGTTGATCACTAATTCTCGTCTCGTGGAAAATCTAGTAGAGTCCTCTCTATATCTTTTAAATGATGGCAGTATAACAAGAATTCCTGATGTATCAAGCCACAAGGTTACATCAATTGATTTGACACTTGTTGCATCAGACTTAGCAACAGTTAGTACCTGGGTTGTAGAAGATGATGCACTAGGCAGTGATCATTTACCAATTATTCTTAAACTTCATGAAAAATTTAAATCTAACGATGTTAGTAATGATGCGATTCCAAAGTTCTACTACAGGCTGATTGGGGGAAATATCAATCCTTTCTTTCAAGCCAAAACTTAGATAAAATTGAGGATTTAGACGTTGATATATTTTATGAAAAATTTACTAAAACAATCATTGAAGCAGCTGAATTATCAATTCCAAAAAGAACACCCACCAGAAAAGGAAAGCATTGTGGTAATAGTTGGTGGAATCAAGCGTGTGTATAGGCTGTTGAACTTAAAAAGAAGACTTTTAAACAATGGTTAAAGGATAGCAAGGAGTTAAAAAATGATAAGAACACGGAGATTGACAAGCAAAGACTAAAGGACAGGGTTGAGCAATCCCTTGAAGGAATGAGGAAAGCCAAAAATCATTGCAACAATGTTATTGCTCAAGCCAAAAGACAATATTGGTCTAATTATTGTATTCAAGAAGTTTCAGATTACAAAGATACAAAGAAGGTATGGAAGAAAATTGAGGATATGAAAAATGGGATATCTTTTCAAGAATATCCTATAAAAGTTGATGGGATATGTTTCTCTACCTCTTTAGAAAAAGCGAAAACTTTTGCAGATATGTTTGCCAAAACATGCAACGATGATGGATTAACACCCGAACAGCTGGCTATCAGAATCAACAGTGAATCAAATGAGCAATATAAGGAACCAGCTCCTAATAATGACATATTTATAAATGCTCCACTCACTTCTAAAGAAGTTGAAGATGCAATTGCGTCATTTGGAAATAAAAAAAAAGTAGCCGTAGGTTATGATGGTATTTCGTACACCATGATCAGTCATCTTCCTAAAGAATGGTGCAAGCTTCTTCATACACTTTATGCGAAATGTTGGGAAACGGGTAAAACACCTTTTATAGGGAAAAAAGCTATAATTACTCCCATACGTAAGTCAGCTAAACCACGATCAGACATATCGAGTTATAGACCCATATCCCTAACATCGCACGTCGGAAAAATCTTGGAGAAAATTATATTGATGAGGCTAACATATTATTGTGATAAAAATAGAATTATTCCGATTGCACAGACCGGATTCAGAAAGGGCAGATCTACTTTAGATCACCTAGTAAAACTAACAACAAACATAAAACAACAGTTTTCGCAGAGAAGGAGTGTTTCAGCCACGTTCTTTGATGTACAAAAAGCTTATGACCGCATTTGGCATGCCAGACTACTGTTTAAGCTACAGAACATTGGGTTAAGTGGCAATGTATACAGGTATATAAAATCTCTTGACAGAAAGAAGCATCATCACTAAAGTTGGGCAATCATTGTCGTCTTCAAGATCAATTAACATGGGTATTCCGAAAGGTTCTATAATTTCCCCACTTCTGTTCAACATAATGTTACATGATTTGCCAAAATATTTGTCTAAATCTATAAATCTCGCTCAATACGCTGATGATACAGCAGTTTGGATGAACGTAACTTTGCGAAAGAAAACGGGCCTGCCTTATATCAATCACAGTAACAATTTATATCAATCAGAACTTGATAAATTAAACATTTATATGAAAGATAATGGATTACAGTTTTCAACAGAAAAGACACACATGATACTTTTTAATAATGGTGCTCCCCCCAAAAATTACCAACTTTTCATCTTGGTGGAAGAGAACTCTTCTACAAATCTGATGTTAAATTCCTTGGTGTTTATTTTACTCCAAAGCTAAATTGGAAGAAACATCTAGAAAACATGAGATCAAAAGTAATGAAAAGCTTACATTTTCTTAAAATCGTCAGTAAACAACCTTGGGGTCAAGATTCTAAAACACTTATTCATCTCGCTACTGCACTGGTAAGATCTAGATTGACGTATGGACAGGAAGTATTTTTCTCTGCTCCAAGTGCTTTCCTTAAAAAAAATGCAAAGCTTAGATAGCCAAGCCATAAAATTGGCCCTGGGTACTCCGTTTCATACGAACACATTACTGTTGTATAGAGCTGCAGGAATACTGCCTCTTAATGAATTAAGAAAGCTAGCATCGGCAAAATATGTAATAATTATTAGAGCAAATGCTACAGAAAATTCTGTCAAAACTGAGATTAATATACGATCTGACAAACATTTTTTGAAACGAGCGAAACAGAACAGAAATCTAGAAACTATTTCTACATACGTGTCAGATACTATTAATCAATCAATTGTTCATCCACAAAATGTTGCTCCGATTATGAGCACTTCACCAGTTCCATTCTGGGAATTAACGGGAGCAACTTTTGACATTCAATATTGTGACATTAAGAAAGATGAAAATCCCAATATACTAGCTTCTCGAGACAAAACACACTTGTGTGAAACATACCCCCACCACTTAAAAATATATACAGACGGTTCTGTTCTAGAAAATCAGTTTGCTGGTTCTGGATATGCAATTCCTGCTTTGAAAATTGAAAAGTCATATTGGAAAGGGCTTCTCAATTTTTACAGCTGAATTAATTGGCATCCTTATGGCATCAACATATCTAATTGATCTGCCCCTAAACTTGATTAGCGTTTTATTTTGTGTCGATTCAAAGTCAGTTCTGCAGTCTATCAAATCAGGTTGTACGAAGATTAATTATAATATCATTTTTGAAATAAGATTTTTGATTCACTGTATTCAAATGAGAGGAACTAATATTGGAATGTGCTGGATTTCTTCACACTGTGGGCTTTTCTCTAATAAACGTGCAGATCATCTTGCAAAGCTTAGAGCTAAAAATGCTTTAAATGCAATTGAACTTCCTCATCGTTTATCATCATCTGAAATGTGTAATATATGTCTTTAGAAGTTAACACTTCTGCCTTATTAAATGCTAAAAGAACTGGCAGGGCATGACATTTAGGTTATTACTAAATGCCCCATACACAAAATATTGTGAAAATATTGAATGCATTTGCAAGGGACGTTTAACGGTAGAGTACGTTTTAACCCGCTGTTTAGTAATGAAACCTTTTTTGCCTCTAGAAATTACGGACACGTGTTACCAGTTTCACATGTTTACATTTTTTTGGAAAAAGTTATATATTTCAAACTGTTCTTTATTAAAGTTAGCCAGTTATGTGTTAAATAGTCCATTTGGTTGTTTATTGTAGGTCCCCACATGAACCTCTTTTCAAAAAATAATCTCCAGAAGTAGTACATACAATATTTGATTTTCCCCCCCTAATCCCGCTTCCTACGTCCCGCCTCTCACACACACCCTTCCAATATTATGTTTTTTCTTTCTCCAATCACTGACACTCACCCTCTCCATTTTAGATTTTGTACTCTATCTTTTCCCCATTCTGTTCTCTGTCTGTCTGCCTATCTCTCTCTCTTCCTTTCTTAGTCCCCTCGCCCTTGCCCCCCCCCCCCCTCCCACGCCCCCCACCCCCTCACCTCAACCGACCCCCTTTTCATTCGAATATACAGAAATGTCGATTTCTAATTAATACTAACATTTATCATTATGATAGGAATGATAATAATCCAAATAATAATAATATTATTATTTATTTTCAGTCTGATATCATCATCTTAGATGAACAGACTATAAACAAATAAACGAACGTGAGCCATCAAATAGTTTTCTTGAAAATAGCGTTCTTTGTTGATTCCAAATCAGTACTTAATGCTCTGGAATCATTTAGCCTTGAAACAAGACCTGACTTAGTTATTGAGGCAAATCATTTGGTACATTGTTTGAGTATTAAAGGTACTGATAGTTATTGAGGCAAATCATTTGGTACATTGTTTGAGGATCAAAGGTACTGATGTCAGTTTTTGATGGGTGCCTTCTCTTGTGGGCATTTATGGCAATGAAACTGCTGATAAAGCAGCTAAAAGAGGAGCACAAGATTAAGAAAAATCGATAAAAATACATGTCCCCGAATATGTTATTAAAGAATAAATACCGAATTCATCAGCTTGCTATACAAGATTAATAACCCCTACTTTATTCAGTAAAAAACTTGACGCGCTGAAGACAAAATATAGTAAAAATGTTATATGCATTTGTGGTAGGCAGTTCGGCTTCCATCATAGTTTGTTTCACTGTCAGCAGTTTCGTATCTTCTTGCCCAAGTATTTCATAGAGAGTAACTATTCTGCAGATGATTTTTGGGAAGTTATTTCTAACGAGGTTCTTTTAGTAGAACTTTCAAAGGCATTAGTTCATAGCCCTATTTATACATTCCTTTAATGTACTTCATAATTGTGTTAATGGTTTTAATTATTATCATCATTATTGAATTGTTACTGTTAAAGCTAATTTCATGTTGTTTATGCATTTCTTAGTAGTTTTTCTACCATTTCTGCATCATCCTGACTTCCCATTCCCCTCTCACAACCCCCCTCACCCCACCGTACCCCATTTTTTTCCCCGTCTAATATCACTAATAGTGAAAAGACGTTAAACTAAAGAACGAACACGAACACACACACACACACACACACACACACACACACACACACACACCAACACACGTACGTAAGAATACACACACACACACACACACACACACACACACACACACAGGGGGGAGGGGGGGGAGCAGTGATAATTTCTGATCAATCATCCGGATATTGATATTATCAAATACTGAATAACTTAACAAAACAATCAGCAGCTAGATCAGCGCAGAATTTGTCCACCTCTCCAGCAGTACAGTCAGGACCATTAGACTACAGTGGAGTGATGGCCTATAGGTAACGCGTCCGCCTAGGAAGCGAGAGAATCTGAGCGCGCTGGTTCCAATCACGGTTCAGCCGCCGATATTTTCTCCCCCTCCACTAGACCTTGAGTGGTGGTCTGGACGCTAGTCATTCGTATGAGACGATAAACCGAGGTCCCGTGTGCAGCATGCACTTAGCGCACGTAAAAGAACCCACGGCAACAAAAGGGTTGTTCCTGGCAAAATTCTGTAGAAAAATCCACATCGATAGGAAAAACAAATAAAACTGCATGCAGGAAAAAATACAAAAAAATGGGTGGCACTGTAGTGTAGCGACGCGCTCTCCCTGGGGAGAGCAGCCCGAATTTCACACAGAGAAATCTGTTGTGATAAAAAGAAATACAAATACAAATTTACCCATTTTGATTTTCCTCATTGCAAAAAGGTCTTACCTCTTCCTTTGGATTAGGTGTGAATATCTAGAATACTATCAACGTTATCTGGCACCCTATCAGATAATTCTTCTTGTGGTTCTTCTTTTTCTAGCACCCCTTTGAATATGATGAAACCACTGGTCAACACTGTGTGTGTGTGTGTGTGTGTGTGTGTGTGCATAGTTTACCAGAACGCCTTTTGATCCAAAATGACCGCACTGCGTTGTGGGTAGACTTCTTCTTCTTCTCCTCCTCTTTCTTTTCCAACTCTTTCTTCTTTTTTTTTCCTTCTTCTTCAAGGCCTGACTAAGCGCGTTGGATTCGCTGCTGGTCAGGCATCTGCTTAGCAGATGTGGTATAACGTGTATGGGTTTGTCCGAACGCAGTGACGCCTCCTTGAGAAACTGAACTTCTTCTCCTTCTTCAACTCCTTCTTCCTCCTACTTCTCCTCTTTCTTCTTCTTCTTCTTTTTCTCCTCCTCCTCCTCGTTCTTCTTCTTCTTCGACGTAGCCCCCCCCCCCTCTCTCTCTCTGTCTGCTGTATGTCTGTCTGTCTGTCTCTCTCATTTTTGTGTCGTTATCGTTATTGTTGTAATTGTTGTCACAAGGACAGATAGACTATAGACTACTAGGCAATGCTTAAAATCTTTATCCTTGACTAATACAGTTTTTGAATCTTGACTCTTGAATCTCTCCCCTCCCTCTCTCTCATCTGCCCCCCCCCCACCCCCTCTCTCTCCCTCTCCCCCCGCTATATCTCGCGCGCGTGCGCGCCTCTCGCGGGCGGGACAGAAGACAAGAGTCACACATGAACGCAGTACCAGTTGCAGCCAGCGAGAAGGTGTGTCAAATAACAGGCTTCAGTACGCATCGATCTCGCGGCGTCAGTGTGAGAATCACGTGCTGAGATCTTTGATGACGTCACAGTTGATCCGCAGCGCCATTGGGCCTTATAAAACGTTCCCACAGAAGAATCGAACAGTCAGTCTCTCTCTGATCAGCCACCGTACCGTGCCGTACCGGCAAGAGGAGGGCGATACCGTGAAGTGTAAGTGTTGTTTCTGTTATCCCCTCCTCCCCCCCCCTCTCTCTCTCTCTCTCTCTCTCTCTCTCATCATCATCCTCATCATCATCATCACTATCATCATCATCATCATGACCTCTCTCTCTCATATTGCATTTTTATATTATTATATTTATATACATTTTTGTCTTTGTGTTATGATTATGTACCTGTAGATGTTTACTGTGCATTTGAGTGTATTTGAATGTCACAGTTTTTAATTCTATATCCTTTTGATATCCTGTGAGCATTTTGATTTCATTTCTCTTTGCCCTGAGGGCTGGATGTAAAAAAGCATGTGCATGCTTAATCCACTTCCCTCATTATAAAATGTTCGTTCTCTCTCTCTCTCTAAATTCTCTCTCACTCTCTCTCCATATGTATATACGAGTATATATGTATATATATATATATATATATATATATATATATATATATATATATATATATATATATATAAATATGTGTGTGTGTATGTGTGTGTGTGTGTGTGTGTGTGTGTAAACACAGAAAGAGTATTTACATACACACACACACATATATATATATATATATATATATATGTGTGTGTGTGTGTGTGTGTGTGTGTGTGTGTGTGTGTGTGGAGAGAGAGGAGGGAGAGAGAGAGAGAGAGAGAGAGAAAGCATTTGAGCAATATATCAGTGGAGAAAAACAAGTGCATGTAATAACTAAACAACCCTCCTCCCATTATTTCAAAACAACATCGCAAAACATTAAACGGGGAAAATATCAAATAGAAACTGTTCGAAGACTGCGGCAATGGGGCCATTTGAACTCTATCTACGGGAGAGAACCAATGGTATGCCTGACATGACTGCAGTTTCGTCCCCTGTGGACCCCTCAGATACTCATTGGCAGTGATAGAACACCTCGTAAACAATTTATCTTTCCACTCTCTCTCTCTCTCTGTGTAAGTATCATGAAAAAATTCGAAAGAAATGCTTTATTTTCAACGGAGAACATGAACCTTACCAGTACGCTTTAGATAGATGATGAAGTAAGAATAAGATCACTAGCGAAATTTATCGACCTCGCTTGTGATTGTCGGAAAAAGAAATTATCTTCAGGAGCCTCATAGTTATTGAAAAAAAACACTGTTACCCTGATGCCAGTTCCACAGTTTTTAATTCTGAATGACTTTGTAGAAAGCTGGATGGTTGAGCTTTTTAAAAAATGTTCCTTTTTAATCTTAACAATATGTTGTATTTTATGATTTTGTTTTTGTTTGTTGGTTTTTTTTTGTTTTTTTTAATTTTACTCTTAGCAATGTGTCAATTTCTCTGTACATTTTTGTTATTCTTTTGTTCATACATTGTCCCCCTTGCCAAAGGATAGTATTGTAAATGGCAATAAAACAATGTCCGTGTCTGTCCGTGTCCGTCTCTGTCTGTCTGTCTCTCTCTCTAGATATATATATATATATATATATAGATATGTAGCCATGTACCCAAGTGGTTTATTAGGGTATATATATATACACACATATATATATAAATATAGATATTGACTAGACACTTCTCTTCCTCTCTCTCTCTCTCTAATTTAGGTTAGGGATGTCAGGATTTGCAATACGGATCGCTCCAGATGCAGAACTGTCAGTGCGAATGTTTTAGTTTGACGTTCATGTCGTAGATCCCAACTTGAGAAAAATAAGTAATTTTTTTTTATTTTAAATAATTTGTTGGCCAGCACTAACAAGTTTACATCGAATGTTTATGAAACCGAACAACAACAACAAATATCCCACTCTTTTTATTCACCACCTATCAATGTCGTCAATTAGTAGTAATGACGTACATATTTGTTCCATTGTTTTTGTATCAAGCTTTCAGACTTAGAATAATCGTTTCTTTGTGGAATTAATGTAATTAATTTATGTTTTGTTATCTAAGTTTATGCTTGTTTCCTTTCATTATTTCACTTAGGTGTGCAATGTTCATGTGAACCCCTTCACTTTGGGCTGAGGTCTATATGTGAATAACCATCCTCTCTCTCTCTCTCTGTTTGCAATGTATTTCTTCTTCTTCGTTCGTTGTTTCTTTTCTTCTCTACCTCCGAATGCATGTCTTATAACCAAACAGTTGGTATGGCTATTGTAACTGATTTTATTGTGAGTACAGTGCCTAACGTGTCCCATATTTGTATCAGTTACATGAAATACGTAACATTTTCATGTACTACCTCGGGGGTTTCCTGAAACAAACATGTCTTGTCTTATCTTGTATTGTCTTGTCTTCCTTTCCTCGCCATCTTTGTCACAGAAAGTATCCTTACATAAAACCTTGCCTTGGGGTGATGGCCTAGAGGTAACGCGTCCGCCTTGTGTATGAAAAGACAAAAGTTCCAAACTTTTTTTGTGTTTTTTTCATTGTCCTGATTCTGTTGTGCAGCCAGGAACCACAATGAAGCTTCTGAGCATCGTCTGTGTGAGTCTGGCAGGGCTGTTGCTGCAGCCAGCCGCCGTGTGGGGTCAGGCCTTGACTTACGACGAGTCCCTGCTCCGGAAATACGCCGAGGCCTCCCAGCACCTGAGGAACGGGCTTTGGAGAGACCAGGATGTTCTATGGGCTGAGATTACCTCCGTCATTAATGTAGGTGGCTAGGTTCACACGCGTTCGTCTGCACCTCGTGCGGGTGGGGGTGAAGGGAGAGAGGTGTGGGAGGCGTGAATGGGGGGGACGGGGGGGCAGGGGGGGGGGGCGAAGAAAAGCACGCACAGTTTCAGTTTCTCAAGAGGCGTCACTTGCGTTCGTACGCGCTACACCCCTTCTTTGTAGGCAGATGCCTGACCAGCAGCATAACCCAACGCGCTTGTCTGGCCTTGAGTGCATGCATCTCTCTCTCTCTCTCTCTCCATCTATATGCGTACCTATCAGAGATAACTTCTTTATTTCTTTTAAAGAATTTTGCCAGATGACAATATTTATGTTGCCATGGGTTCTGTTAAAGTGCGCCAAGTGCTGCACGCGGGACCTCGGTTTATCGTCTCATCCGAATGACTGGACGCGCAGTTTTTTCATTTCAACCTTGGGAGAAAGGGCTAAAGCGGGATTCGAACCCAGACCCTCACGGACACTGTATGTGCAGATAAGAGACATAACCATTCTGCCACCTTACTCCCAAGCACGCAAAATCACAAGCAAACTCAACATGCGAACACACACACACACACAAACCACCACTATTGTTCTCCTCCTCCTCCTCCTCATCATCACGATATGCGCCAGGTTCACAGGAAACGCAGGTTGTGAACGACAACATTAGGGATTAGGCAAACGCTGCTCTTGATGGTGATGGTAATGGTGATAATGATGGTGAGGGTGATAGTGATTGTGGTGATAGTGATAGTGATAGTGGTGGTGATGAATGTGATAGTGATGGTTGTGGTGGTGAGTGATAGTGATGGGGTGATGGTGGTGGTGATAGTGATGTCGATAGTGATGGTGATATTGGTGAATGTGATAGTGGTGATAGTGGTGATGATGATAGCGATAGTGGTGATAGTGATGGTAATGGTGATAGCGATGGTGATAATGGCGGTAGTGATAGTAATAGTGATGCTGGTAGTGATAGTGATGGCGATAGGGATAATGATGGTGATAGTGATGGTGGTGGTGACGACAGTGACCAAGATAGTATTGCTGCTGCTGCTGCTGTTGCTGCTGCTTCTGCTGCTGCTATTTAAATGATGATGCTGCTGATGATGATAATGATGCTGCTGCTGCTGTTAATGATGATGTAATGATGATAATAATGATGATAATGGTGATGCTGATGACCGCCCTGTTCCCAGGAAAAGCAGGCTGTGGAGACTTACATCAGTGACCAGATAAACGCTGCTCTCAGCTTGTTGTCTGACACCTGGGACCGTGTGTCGGACATGCACCTGGCCGCCAACAAAATCCTCAGTGAGTGTGTTCACCCAAGGAATGTGAATAGACTGGCAGGGACTTCCTGGCTCTGTCCCTGCCACACACGCACACACACACACAAACGCATGTGTGTGTGTGTGTGTCTCTGTGTGTGTGAATGTGTGTGTGTGTGTGTGTGTGTGTGCACGCGTTCGCGGGTCATTGAAGCCCTGTCTGAAAGACACAGGAAACGAGTGACGAGCGGCCTAAAGGCAACTCTCGGTCGGCTCTCCCGAGGAAGGAAAGTAGCAGAATGGTCAAAACGCTAATCTGTCAATGCAGTGTCCCTGAGGGACTGGGTTCGAAACCTGGTGCCGGCCTCTCTTCGTAGTCATTCGGATGAGACGATAAACCGAGGTCACGTGTGCAGCAAGTACCTGGCGCACTGAAAAAGAACCCATGGCAACGAGAGTGCTGTTGTCCTCTGGCAAAGTTTTGTAGAAGAAATCCACTTTGATAGGCACACACACACACACACACACACACACACACACACACCCAACATGCACTCAAGGCCTGACTAAGCGCGAAGGGTTAGGCTATAGTTCAGGCATCTGTCCAATAGATGTGGTGTAGCTGGTATGGATTTGTCCGAACGCTGTGACCACACATTGAGAAACTGAAACCGAATCTAAAATTTGACTGAAAATCGGCGCTGTATAAGTATCCGTAACAAGTGAAATGGAACGAGTCAAATGAAATCAAATCAACTCTGTACACACACTAACTACTACACGAAATGTGGAGTGATGGCCAAGATGTTACGCGTCCGCCAAGGAGAGAATCTGAGCGCGCTGGTTCCAGTCACGGTTCAGCCGCCGATATTTTCTCCCCCTTCACTAGACCTTGAGTGGTGGTCTGGACGCTAGTCATTCGGATGAGACAATAAACCGAGGTCACGCGTGCAGCATGCATTTAGCGCACGTAAAAGAACCCACGGCAACAAAAGGGTTGTTCCTGGCGAAATTCTGTAGAAAATCCACTTCGATAGGGAAAACAAACTGCGCGCAGGAAAATACAAAAAAAAGAAAAAAAAGAGGGTGGTGCTATAGTGTAGCAACGCACTCTCCCTGGGGAGAGCAGCCCGAATTTCACACAGAGAAATCTGTTGTGATAAAAAGAATTACAAATACAAAACGCTTTTATAAGCTTCTGGTTGCTGTGCTGAGTTCAGTTCAGTTACTCAAGGAGGCGTCACTGCGTTCGGACATATCCATATACGTTACACCACATCTGCTAAGCAGATGCCTGACCAGTAGCGTAACCAAACGCGCTTAGCGAGGCCGTAAGGGGGAAAAAAGAAGGGAAAGAAAGAAAGAGAGAAAGAGCATAAACAAATGAATGGATACACCATTGAATTAATGAAATAAATGAATATTAAACAAATATATAAATAAAAGTAAGCAGACGGACAAAGAAATAAAATGCGGATAGAAATAAATCAATAAAATAATGATGATGATGATGATGACGACAACGACGACAACAACAACAAAAATAATAATAGTGGTAGTAGGAGTAGTAATAGGCAATAATGATGAAATAAACAAATGTAAAACACACACACACACAAACGCACACATACACGCACATACATGCACACACACACACACAGAGAAATTTTGCAGTGCTGAATGTTTCATCAATGCTTGTTGGCTGCGTTGTACTGAATGATTTTTTGTTTTTGAAACCCCAGATCAGATAAAATCAAATCCATCGTCAACATAAAAGAAGATAAGACAAGATAACAATTTCGTTGGCTGTAAATGCAATAATAATAATAATAAAGAATGTCTAAAGCGTCTTTCGTGCAGAAACTAACAGCAAGTCCCATGACGCTGGTTGAGGCCTCTCATCCTTACAACGATGCCTCAAGAACTTTAGAATTTCCATTGTCTGAAAATGCACTGAAAAAAAAAATGTCTGAAGCGTCTTTCGTGCTGACTACTTACGGCAGCTCCCATGACGCTGGCTGAGGCTTCCAATCCTTACGTCGGCTCAGAGCCCCAGTACAACAAGGTGGTGCTGGACCACGGCATGGGGTACGACCCGATCACGGGCAAGGTGGCCATCACCAAGACTGGCGTCTACATGCTGGACTTCAAACTGCAGACGGAAGACAATAGGGGCTGCAACAGCGACATCATCATCCTCAATTCCGCGGGGTTTGCCAAGCACCTGATTAACACATACCACGGTGAGCTTGGCGAGGGTGGTTGTGTTTGTTTGTCTGTTTGTTTGCAGCATGAATTCGCTCGTTTAATTCTTCGTTTATTTGGGCCGGGGTGGGTGGGGTGTGTGTGTGTGTGTGTGTGTGTGTGTGGGGGTTGGGGTTGTTTGTTTATTTCGGGGTGGGTGGGAGGGCGCGGAGGGTGAGGGGTGGGGTGGATGGGTGGTAGTGGTGGTGGGGACGGCTGAAAGGCGAGTGAGAGGTTTTTGGGTGGTTGGGTGGGGTGGGGGTGGGGGAAACGGGAGAAGGCAATGTGTGTGTGTGTGTGTGTGTGTGTGTGTGTGTGTGTGTCTGTGTGTGCGCGCGCGTGCTAAATACGATATCAGTGGTATATTCTTCGTTCATCTTCAATTTACAGAGCAATGTCGATGATTGATCGATCCAAGTGAATTAAGAAAACGAAACAAAAACAAAATGCTGTTCCGGACATTTTTGGACGAATTTGTTTACTTCGTGAAGGTATTGCTGACAACTACAGTGACGATGATGACGGCGATGTTAAAGATGATGATATTGTTGATAACGAAGATGGTGATAATGAAGAAGATGATGATGATAACGGTGATAGCAATGAAAAAGAAGAAGGTGATGACGATAACGATGCTGCTGCTGTTTGATGACAACGACGACGACGACGATCTATCTATGTATCTATCTATATGTGTGTCTTGTTGACTTGTTAAGGTTTTAGTTGACAGTTAAAAAAAAAAAAGGATTCTGACTCTGATTGCCATTCCAATTCTAAACAACAACGGCAACGACAACCCGGCAGACTGGGAGGTCAGTCCTTACTTCTGCATGCTTAGCCTGGAGGTCGGAGACGAGGTGCAGTTCTTCACATTCGACGATTCCAACAGTTACTACTCCTCCAGCGCAGTCACAAGCGGACCAGCCACGCAGTTCAACCTGCGCTACCTAGGATAGGACATCTCCGGACAGGGCTTCATACAATGAGACAAGACAAGGCAGGAACAGAACAGGACAGGAACAGTACAGGATAAGTTAGATTAGATAAGTCAAGACAGGAGAGGACAGGGGGACAGTGCGTGATAGATTAGACAATAAAGGACAAGACAGGAAAAAACCAAAACAACAAAACAGGACAGTACAGGGTAAATTGGACAAGACAAGACAAGACAAGACAAGACACGAAAAACAGTTCAGGACAGTACAGGATCAGATGGACAATACAATACAAGACAAGACAAGACATGGCAGTACATGATAAACTGGACAAGATAGGACAAGAGAAGAGAAGACACGACAGGACGGTACAGGGTAAATTGGACAAGACAAGACAAGACAAGACAAGACACGAAAAACAGTTCAGGACAGTACAGGATCAAATGGACAAGGCAAGACAAGACAAGACAAGACAGGGAGGACGAGACAGGACAAGAAGGACAGAACAAGACAGTACAGGATCAATTAGAAAAGACAAGACAGGACAGAACGGTACAGGTTCAATTAGACAAGACAAGACATGAAAGACAGGACAGGACGGTACAAGATCAATAAGACAAGACAAGACATGAAAGACAGGACAGGACGGTACACGATCAATAAGACAAGACAAGACAGGAAGGACAAGACCAGACAAGGAGGACAAGACAAGACAAAACAGGGAGGACAAGACCAGACAAGACAAGACAGGGAACACAAGACAAGACAAGACAAGACAAGACAAGGAGGACGAGACTGAACAAGGGGGACAGAACAAGACAGCACAGCAATGTTAAAGTTTACCACGGACACACAGACTACACACACAGACAACCGAACACAGGGTTAAAACATAGACTCACTTTGTTTACACAAGTGAGTCAATAAAAACAAAAATGTCATGAAATGAAAAGAAAATATAACTACATACAGTTTTAATGACAAGAAAAAAAAGTTTCTTTCGCTCTTTAGTTTAACGTCTTTTCACTGTAAGTGGTATTAGACGAGGGAAGGAAAAAAATCGAGTGGGAGGAGGGGGAGGGGGGGGGGGATTACTGTGTACGCATACGTGTAAGTGAAAGTGTGTGTGTGTGTGTGAAAATTATTGATTTAAGTTTTGTTTAAAAAATAAACAAAAAATCATAACAATATAGCATATTTCTAATGAAAAACTAACACCTATAACAGCGAACCAACTGGACTGTTTAACAAGGAGTTGAAAAAGTCATGCATTAGCAATGGACTGCTGAAGATTGTCAACACTGAAGATGATTTCAGTTCAGGGATTTGAGACTTTAACATATCGCAAGTTGGTATATGATCGGCTGTTAAGTGAGCACCACAGATGCAAGAAACATTACTGACATATTTTGTCCTGAAACAATTCATTTTCCATCTGCAGATTAGAGAAATGATTTGCCTCTTATGAAAATCATTATGGTAATGTTTTCCCATGAAAAAAAGTATCTCTACACTGATTGATTGTGTGTAGACTGTTTATTAATGAGAATCATGATACCAACTAGATTTCATGTGATAATCTTGCTGGAAAATATTGTCCCCTCCCCTTTATTTTCATTATGTATATGGATAAAGAAATTCATATATTGAGAAAACAGCCTATATTTATCTCTAGACCTGTGTAATATGTATGGGTTGAAATAAGACAACTATCTGTCATGTATGTTTTATATCATATAACAACTATGTGTCATATATGTTTTATATCATATGGCAACTACCTGTCATGTTATGTTTTATATCACAAATCAACATCAGCAGCAACAGCAGCAACAACTTTTATTTCAGTCATGATACATGTGTGCCGTGTTACAGAATCTGAAGAAAATAACAAAAAATAAATCATAGTCGATAATCAGATTGTGTTGTTCTTTAAACATGCGTGCGCAGGAGAGAGAGAGAGAGAGGGGGGGGGGAGGGAGAGGGAGAGAGATTGATTGATGAATTATTGTCAAAAGCATTTGCAGCCATTTTGACAAGGGGGGATTACAGGGAGACAGGGAGATAAAGGGGAGATAGAGAGAGAGAGAGAGAGAGAGAGAGAGAAAGAGAGAGAGAGAGCATAGCGTACAAGTGTCCCAAATGGAGCGGTGGCCATATGGTCAATGAGAATCCCACGGGTTCGAATCCTATTTCACTCTCTCCCCCCTTCTCTCTTTCTCCATCTCTCTCCCCATCTCTTTCACCCCCTCTCCCTCCCCCCTCTCTGTCCCTCTCTCCCCCCCTCTTTCTCTCCCTCCATTTCTCCCCCTCTCTCCTTCCATCTCTCTCTCCCCTGTCTCTCTCCCTCCATCTCTCTCTTTCCTCTCTCTCTGCCCCCCCCTCTCTCTGCCCCTCCATCTCTCTCTCTCCCTCTTTCTCCCCCCCCCTCTCTCTCTGTCCCTCCCCCTCTCTCTCCCTATCTCTTTCTTTCTCTCTCCCTCTCCCCCCTCTCTCCCTCCCTCTCTCTCTCTGATGGATGTGCGTGAATTGTCCTTACCTATCAACACACACATCAGTTCTGTTTGTTGAGCTTTTTATAAAACAAGCAGACAAACAACCAACCAACCAAACAAACAAACGTCCCCCCCAAAAAAACCCCCACAAAACAACAACAAACAACCCCCCCCCTCCCTCACCTCCCTCCACCCCCCCCAACCCCACACACAAACAACAACAAAAATAACAATGTCACAACCCGAAAGGGATTGCCCATATAACCCCCACCCCTTCCCAGACTAACTAACGCCCCAACAACACAAACACAGAAACACAGAAGAGTTCAGCTCGTTGTTTTACTGTGGTCATGTAAAAATATGTATTCGTGACAAAATCAAAGCACAGGCAATCAAATAAATACCCCCCCTCCCCCCATTCCAACCACAGCACAATTGTACTACAGTCGCAGACAACTGCAGCACCAGTTTCAGTTCAACGATGTTCAGGACTAGAACTCACCCCGACGGCTGAAGACTGATGGCTCCTGCAGATTCGATGGCCGAAGCTGGTTGGGGCGAGAGGGACGATGGGAAAGTGGGAAAGGGTACGTTGGAAGTGTGGAGTGGGAGCAGGAGTGAGGAAGTTTTGGGAAGGACAAGGCAGAAAGGGGGCGAGGACCGTCCCAGAGTTGTCCTGGAGACTCGTCGAAGGCAGTGGCACGGAAGGGGGGGAAACAGGAAAAAATCTGTCACCAGGTAAATAGGCACACGACTGGCTCAGGGTGAAACACACACCCACACAGACCAACACCGAAGAAGAAGGATGTAACAAGGAAAACGACCCCACAACTTCACTGACGGCATCCAAAAGCACACACGCTGGAACGGTGACCCGTCTCTCCTCAAAGCTCGGCATCAACATCCCAAGGGAATCTTTCTCCCAAACTACCTAAGTTCCTGAACTTACTCAGAGTTTAAAAAAAAAATGTTCAAGAGAAGGGAGATGCCACACACATATCCCAAAATATGTACGTTGTCAAACGCGTGCTAAAGCGGACGTGCACCCTCCCCTCCCAATGCCCCACTACAGACGCCACAACACCAACAAGCCCACACAGAAATAGATTTTTACAACGCATTTAATGTATGTAATTATGTAATGGTATGAATGTATTTAAAAAAAAATTAGAAGGAACAAAACAGAAGTACTCTATTTCCTTCAACAAAGTATCCAAAGGATACTGATGGGTATGGCCACACGGTCAATTACTAAAGAAACACTTCAAGTTTACTCGGGGGAGCCTCATCTCAACCCCACTCCTACCAACATTTAAATACAGATAACCAACATTAAACACAGGTAAGCATCATTTCAGTCCAACACTTTCTCTCTCTCACTCTCCACAAGTGAGTATCATGTATATGTGCGAGTATGTGAGTGTATGCAAATATAAAGTTGACCAAGTTTCAATTATTATCACACGCACACAAATAAATAAAAATATAGGTTACTGAAGCACAAATGTCAAGAGTGAAATCTGACCAGGAGTCCCCAGGAGCAGAAAAAAGAAAAAAAATTGAAGCACTGAATTGTCTTTCCCTTTTGAATATGGAAATATCACTGTCACACATGAAAAGGTGAAATCCTTGAAGACGCTGGCGGGCTGAAGTAGTAGTCCTCCGAACCAAGCGTCAGTAGCAAAGTTGGCGGACGTCGTCAAGAGCAGACCAGCACTAACGGCAGAAAATTCGCAGAATCTGATGATAAGCGGGATGCGTCACTAACTTGGTAATTAATTCACAATGATAATGTTAATTATCCTCCATCTAAGAATTTGTTGATCAATAAAAGCAGCAAACATAATGTAGATTAACTTTTTCCCTTCCCTGATCATTCAATGAGTTCTCCCCAGATAATGCGGTGCCGACCTTGACCGCGAGGTAGGCCTACAGGCGCGTGATTTGTAAGAATGGCGTGCACGTTTGCCTATCACGTGCTCTTCTTTTGTACAGCGTTGTACTTAATCACTTTGAGCAGTGCTGTGTCGGATGGAAAAAAGGCAGAAAAGGTGAGTACTGTTGTAAGTGGAAGTCATAATATTAAATGGCTTTTATTAAATTGCATTAGGCATAGATCTACAGTCCCTCGTGCCCAGTTATTTTTAAATACCGTACTTCCCATAAAAAAGAGCTAAATGTGTGCGTGTGTGTGTATTTGTGTGTGTGTGTGTGTGTGTGTGTGTGTGTGTGAGTGTGTCTGTGTGTGTGTGTGTGTGTGTGTGCGAGCGCGCGCGTGCGTGTGTGTGTGTATGTGTGTGTGTTTGTGTGTGCGAATGTATGAGTGTATATGTATGTGAGTGTATGTGTTTGTGTGTGTGAGAGAGAGAGAGAGAGAGAGAGAGAGAGAGATGTAACAAAACAACAGCATAGAATTAGATCTATGATGTCAGACTGAATTAAAAAGAAAAGAAAAGTATCTGGTGATCCAACTTTTTCTTATCACACCAACTTACCAAGTTAAGCAAATGTTAAAAAAAAAATCAAATGTTTTATATTTTATTAACTTGAAATTTAATCTACACACACACACAACGAACGAAACATGAAAACACAGACTCACGTGATACTCTGTGAGCCAAAAATTCACAAGTTCTCTGTACATTCTCATGGACTTTTATTCAACATATAAAGTCGAATCTGTAAGCGTACGGTTGTTTGTACAAACAAAACAATAAGTCGTTTCTGTTTGCTAGACTATATATGTATGAGCATGATTGTTATTTATTTTATATGTTACAGAGATGCAGAGCCCCGAAAATGACTGACGAGGAGTACGGTACACTGATCAAGCTTTTGACATCAGTTCCTGCGACTCGGAGTTACACGGACCTGGACAAGCAAGAAAAAAAACTGTATTCCATGGTGAGTGTGTTGTGCAGCTTCACAGTGGGAAAACAGAGAAGCCCAATTGTTGTAGTCATTATAGTATATAGTACTGAACTCAGGTGCCATAACTGACGTCGAGAGTAGTAGTAGTAGTAGTAGTAGTAGCAGCAGCAGCAGCAGCAGCAGCAGTAGTTCTTGTAAGCTTAGAAGTAGTAGTAAGTCTGCAGGGCACAGTACAAGGAGAGAAAAGGTGGACAGATAAAGAGCATGGAAAACAACATTCCAGATTGGTCAGGCTTGACATGCAAAATCTTGAGGAATACAGACATATCAAAGAAATGGAAAGACCTGGTGGCAAGGCCATCTGTTGGCTCCAAATATTTATTAAACTACAGAATAGGCAACAGTAGCAGGAATCGTAAATTTTTTTAAAATAAATAATAGATATAGCTAAGCAGAATTTATAAGCAGATAGCAGTAGTTGTGGCTGCGACTAAAATGTTCCACACATTTATTTGCAGGCCAAGTACAAACGTGGGCTGACTGTGGAAGAAGTCAGCGATCCGTACCGAGGACTGAAGCTGCAGCGACTGACACGCAATGGCCTGATACTGCTTCCACCATGGGAAATTCCAAAGTGTATTGATTATTTTTATAAACAGTCTTTGGGTTATGGTTGTGCAACATTAACTGATAGAATCAGCAACCATTACTATGGCATAAGCAAAAACCATGTAGTGAAGTTTCTTAATCAGCATCCAGAACACACCAAAGTGCATCCGCAGTTTAAGAACAAGGCCCCCCTACAACCTATTTCATCAGGTCAGTACATGGAACGAAATCAAGTAGATCTAGTCGATATGAGAAAAAAAGCTGTAGAAGTTAACGGGAAACTATATATGTATGTTCTATCTGTACTTGATTGCTATAGTAGGTACCTATGGCTCACACCCATTACAGACAAGCAATCAACGACAGTAGCTAAAAAACTGATGAAAATTTACCGGCGTTTTGAAACACCAAAACATCTTCAGTGTGATAGGGGAACAGAATTTTTTGGTGCAGTAGAGCAGATGGCAAAAACTTACAACATTAATTTAATTCATAGCAGACCCTATCATCCCCAGTCACAAGGAAAAATTGAGAGGTCACACCGTTCATGGAAACATAAACTAGAGACACAAGAGGATCTGTTGAAATCAGTCACTGGGGAGGACAACTGGGTGGGAATGTTACCATATCTGGAAATCAGTTATAACAATGCACGACATGAAGCAACAAAGAAAAGTCCATATGAAGCTGTATTTCGCATGAAATCTAATGTTGTTCTAGGATTGTTTGGAGATAGACATGTTAATGATATCGATTTAGAAGGAACAAACTTTGGCAGTGAAGAAAATGGAACAGTACGAGATGATATTACAATCAACACAGAAAATGAAACAGTTTCAGAAAGAAATGAAGTGAACAGCGAAGCAGAAAATGGGGAACAGGAGGGAGTGGGTATAGTTTCAGACAATCTGATATCAGAGGTGAATAGAAACATTAAAAAAGCGGAAATTGCAATGGTAAAGCGTAACTTGGCCAAGTATCCACCAAACAAGTATAATCCGGGAGAAATAGTGTTAGTAAAGAGCGATGCAGTTGGTGCAGGCATTAAACGTAAACGACTATCATTGACCAAGAGTAGTCCGTTTATGGCAGTTGTTCAAGAACGAAAAGGTTTTGTGTACACGTTGAGTCTGTTAACTGGACCAGTTGGTAAAATTGTTAAAGTGAGTGTTGACAAAATAACATCTGTTTCACGACAGGAAGAGCTTGAAAGAAATATGAAAACTAATTGTGATAGAAGTGAGTTGTTTACAAATTTTCAGAGACTGGTGCAGATGGTGGCTAAAGAGAATTCTCCACATTCAGGTATGGAAATGTTGACTAGAAACGCTGAAATTCAAGGCTTAGAATTGGACAGTGATAACGCAGGGGGTGGAAATTGTATGTTTTATGCCATAGCACAACAGTTGAATAAAATTTTTGGAATTTCAAAATCTCATAGAGAAGTCCGAAAAGAAATCGTCAAATTCTTATCAGAAAACCCGTACCTAGGTGCAACACATTTGGCAGCATTTGTTACTTCAAACACTTTTCTAAATGGGGTAGGACAACCAGCAACAGACAACGATAAATGGAAGGCATATCTTGAGTCATTAAGCCATGATGGAACATGGGGGGATCACATAGTACTAATGGGGGCAGCTAATCTGTACCATGTCAGTGTGTCAGTTATTTCCAGTGTAGAAAACAGCGACCCCATTGTAATTGATCCAGAAGATTGTAGACCAGTGGCAACTCTACTGTTAGGCCACATAGCTGAAATGCATTACGTTACTCTACAAGCAGCAAAACAACCCACAGACACATGCAGTGAACTAAGTGCAACACTTCCATATTTACAAGAGCAATCAGAGGAAATCTCTAATACTCAAGAACAGGAGGTACATTTGTCAACACGTCGAGACGAAAGAGCTTGCTGTACATGTAAACACTCTAATTGTAAACAGCCATGGTCTTTAGATGCTTTATGTGATCATTTGTTGATTTTTATATTTGTATTAGCGACAATGCATTCAGATGAAACATTGAATAGTATACGTTTAGTCTGTAAACGTTTCCATCAATTAGTTCATACTCAAGAATTTCAGGACAAAATGTATGTAGAATGGTTAAAAAGGGTGACTGACTGGTCGGTCAAAGATAGAGCTTACAAAGAGAAATATCTGTATTCCCGAAAGTCAGCATGTCATTTAGTTCAGTGCAAGTATTGCAATAAAGAGTTCCCTGCTGCGTCTGGTTGGCATCGTTATCCAATGGGTGCATACGCATTCTATGATACAGATGATGATTACTGTTCTGAGGTTTGCAAGGAATCAGATGCAGACACTAGGAAAAATATGTAATCAATGTTACTGAGATATTTCTATCACCCGCATAGTCTATGGAGCGGAGTGATATTGTTTTTGTCGTGTAAGTGGCTGGATGTGTATGTATGTATTGTATATGTGTGTTTGTTTGTTTGTTAACAACATATCGCCATAAAGGACTCAAGATAGAAAGATGAAACTTGGCACAGGTATAGATTAGGTACCGTAGATGTGCCTTTTGGGGGTTAAAACAAGGTCCAATTGACCAAACAGTTGCATAGTTATGAATTATGAATTAGTTATTTCATTTACTCTCGCCAATTACCAGCCTATGAACCAGCCTTCTTGGCCCCTTAAGGGCCCCGCAATGGGTCCTCTTAGCCCGTCTCGGCCCCTTAAGGGCCCCGCAATGGGTCCTAAAGTTGTGTTGATGGGGCAGTTCTTTAATTGCTTACATGGAACAGGTATATGCCTGCTGCTTGATGTGGTACCGGTATGTTTCACAGTGTATGATACAGTTATATGGTGTGGAAGGTTTAATAAACATAGATTGCCTGTTTGAAACATTGCTTTCTGTTGAGACTACCTGCTTGCCTTGATACTCTATTTGAAT